>NW_024080659.1:4668795-4981426 GCF_003009895.1 Hyaena hyaena | reverse complement strand
GGAGGGGAAGAAGGAGAATAAGAATGATGAGGATGAAGAAGATGAAGAAGACAAGGAAGATGAGGAAGAGAAGAAAGTAAGTAATATTGAAGGCAAGAAAAGTAACAGGTTGATTGTTATAGAGAAGTCTTTTAAATTATAAGGGTATTTTGTACCATTTTTCTGCCAACAAATTTGAATATCAGATAACATGGATGATTTCTTGGGAAACTACAAACCCTGAATATACTAATAACCATACAAGAAACTAACAGGGTATTCAAAGATTGCCACTAAAACTCTTGGCCCAAGCATTTTATACGCGAATTCTACCAAGCCTTCAAGGATTTGGGTCATTTAATTTATTCTACAGCATAACAAAAGATAGGAAATTTCTCAACTCAATCTTCAAAGATAGTACATGGAAAAAAAATGTTGGCCGGTCTCACATACATAGATGTAAACAGTCTAAGTAGTAAGTTAGCAAATCAAATCCAACGGTTTGATAGTAGAATGTCAAAATGGTTTATCTCATTTACCATTGGGCAACCCACTATTGTAATTCACCACAAAGGCTGCTTAAAATAGAATATGAATATATATATATACATATATATAGTCACCTTAAAAGATGCCAACATGAACAGCTGATAAAATTCTTCATCCGTCCTCATTAAAACATACTTTCATAACATTTTATTTGAATAAAATGCCCTTATTCTCTAAAATAGAGTCTTTACCAAATCCTCCAAATAAGGCAAATATTTATCATTATAATTTGCAAGGTGCTGCTCTAAGTGTTTTATGTAGGTTAATCCATTACTTTATCCTCATAACAACTCTAGGAGTCAGATACCATTATTGTTACCATTTCTCAGAAGGGTAAAGCAACTTGCCCATGATCATGTAGCTGAGAAAGTGGCAGAGCCATGGTATAAACCAAGAGAGTCTGGCTGCATTTTCCATGCTCTGGAAATTATATCCAGAGTGAAGATCCTCATTACAAATTTTCTGAAGACTTCAAAAAGAATTATTGTCAGGATGACAAACATATTTCAATTTGATAAAGTCAAAGAAAGGTAACGATCGAAGGATTCTGATTTTCCCCTATGCTGTGACTCAAACAACGCCCCGATGAAACCCTTTGGAAGGCAATTTGTCATTATCTATTAAAATTGAAAATAAACGGGGTGCTTGTGCTAAACAGATCTTTCAGTATAATAATACTTATTACAGAATTGTTGGAAATAGCATAAAATAGACAACTAAATGCCATCGATAGGAGATCCTGGCAGTAAAGGGTGCTATATCTTTATTATAAAATATTATGCAGCTGTCAAAAATGTATCAATATGGAGGGGCACCAGGATGGCTCTGTTGGTTAAACATCTGACTCTTGATTTTGGCTCAGGTCATGGTCTCATGGTCATGAGGTCAAGCCCGGCAACAGATTCTGTGCTGAGTGTGGAGCCTGCTTGGGATTCTTTCTCTCCCTCTCCCTCTGCCCCTCCCCTGCCCTCTCTCTCTCTCTCTCAGATGAAAAAAAACACATTGATATGGAAAAATTACAATGACAGACTTTTAGATGAACACAGCAAACTATAGAACAATACACACAGAATGATCCCCACTGTGCCTTTTAAAGGCATAATATAGAAAGATACAGGTACGTATTCATGCACAGAAATGAGACTGAAAGAAGATGGCCCAAACTGCTGGCAGAAATGTCTCTTGAAAAAAGAACAAGAGTGAAAATCCTTCAGGGTGTTCTCTCTACGACTCTGCATCATTTGAACCTCATCTAAGAGGAATGCATTTTAAATTTGAATGTGTCATTTAAAAGGACACAGATTTTAAGAAAAGCATGATTTTAAGAAAAGCATGAAATACTGCTCTCAAAATCCAAGCCCAAGAAAGGGAAACTTTTTTTTTTGGCTAAAGAACATATTTAAGCCCAAATGCAATCAGTTAGGTGTTTTTGAGTTTTTTGGTTTTTTTGTTGGTTGGTTGGTTGGTTTCGTTTCGTTTTGCAAATGGACTGAGAACTTTGATGACAAGGGAGTTTGGAGATGCTCGTTCCTCTAACCACTTCTAGCAATACTTAGCAAGGTGAGGGATAGGCATAGTCTTCTGAACAAGATTGAACAAAAAGAACAAGAGAGCCCTGGAAAGGCAAGGAATTTGCCTTGTCATGTAAGAATGCTGAATTGTGTTTGTTTTATCTTAGGAAGCAGGGTCAACAAGAGCTGTTCAGTAAGAATTGTATCTGCAAATGGTATTAGATTTATGAATGGCCCTGCTTTAGAGAGGAGTTTCGATGCCTTTTCCCAGAAGGCAATGGAAAGCTGAGATCTTAAGACTGTGTTTGTTTTGGGGGAGAGATTGGGGTTCAAGACTGGATGGTTTAACCCCCCACTGTACCTCCCAAGGCTGGGAACAAGAGCATCAGAAAGCCCTCCCTTCCTCCATCTCCATATTTAGTAATAGCAGCTGCAGGTCAGAACTGGAGACAGCAGTTAGTGCTTAGGAGGGAGCAATGGTGTCAGAAAAAAAATTAAAGCAAAAGATATGGAGATGAGCACTGTAGTTTATGGTTAATAAAGCTGGCCCTGGAAATGTTCGTCTTTGTGTGAATCTTGGCTGCACAGCTCAAAAGCTCTGAGACCTTGGGTAAATTGCATAAGTTTTTTTTTAATCCTTAGTTTACTTACCTTTAAAATGGCAGTTGAATGATTTTCTCATAGGTTTCTGGTGGGTAATAAATGAAATAATCTTGTGCAGCACTTAGCATAGTGTTTGGGACATAATATTCAATACATGTTAGTATTATTTATTTAATGGTTATTTTTGAGAGAAAGAGGGAGAGAGATGGGGGAGTGCAGGGGTAGGGGGAGGAGAAAAGAGAGAGGGAGACACAGACTACGAAGCAGCTCCAGGCTCTGAGCTGTCAGCACAGAGCCTGACGTGGGGCTCGAACTCTTGAACCATGAGATCATGACCTGAACTGAGGTCAGACACCCAGGCAAGCCTAGTAATAATAGTATTATGACCATCATAGGATCCAGGGAAGCAATAACCACACTCCTTGAGGAATTTGGTCTCTAATTTGTGGTTGGTTTTGCTTCTTGGTAGAACATGTTCTAAGGCTCACGGGGGAGTAGATGGCTCTTGGGTGTGGCCTGGAAAGTGCCTTACCAGCTGGGGACATAGTCTAGAGCTTCACCGTCCAGTCACCACTGGTTGGTGTGGCTACTGAGAGCCCAAAATGTGGCTAGTCCAGAGAGAAATGTACCATAAGCATCAGGCAGTACTCTACATTTGAAGACTTGATATGAAAACAAGGATGTAAAATAAATCACTAATCCTTTTCATGTTGATTACATGTGGAAATGATCCTACATTAGGTATATTGGCTTAAATGAAAGATGCTGTTATTATGTTCCTCTCTTTCATTTTGCTTGCTTTCGGTGGCTACGAGGAATTTTTAAATTACATTTCTATTGCATAATGCTTGGGCTACAATCTAGTGTCTTGTGAAGTGTGTCTTTAGCATTTTCAAAATGTTTTCTTTGAGTTTCTGGGACGGTAGGTGAGAAGAAATTCTTTTTTCCATTATTAACATAGAGAAACTGAGAATTGAAATGATTTGCCCAAAAATGTTTTTTTTTTAATTTTTAAATGTTTGTTTTTGAGAGAGAGAGAGAGAAAGACAGAGAGACAGAGTGTGAGCAAGGGAAGGAGAGAGAGAGAGTGGGAGACACAGAATCCAAAGCAGGCTCCAGGCTCTGAGCTGTCAGCACAGAGCCTGACTCAGAGATCAAACCTGTGAACTGCAAGATCATGACCTGAGCTGATGTTGGACACCTAACCAATTGAGCTACCAGGTGCCCCAGAGACAAATACTTTAAAAGCTTTTTAATTAATTTTTTTTTTGAGAGGGAGGGTGTGTGTGCATGCACAAGTGAGTAGGGGAAAGGCAGAGAGAGAGAGAGAGAGAGAGAGACATCCTGATTGGGCTCCATGCTCAGTCCGGAGCTGATGAACGGCTCGATCTTATGACTGTGAGATCATGATCTGAGTGAAGTGAAGAATGGACGTTTAACCGATTGAGCCACCCAGGCGCCCACAAATACTCTTAATATGTATTTTTAGTGGTGTTAATCATTACTTCAGCGTTACGCATGTAACATTAACTGTGAGCATTTGTGTTCAAGATTCTTTTCCATGAAGCACCCTACCTTTACCAGAACAGTCCTCTGGTCAAGGAAAGAGTAGCAGCTTTCTGAGTCAATCATGTCTAAGCACAGTCTCGAGCTTATAACAAGAATTTAGGGTTGTTACCAGAAAGGAAGGAAAACAATTCTTGAGGAAGCAAAGAGTGTGTGACTTTAGTCATCTTTTTCCATAATTGGATCTTTAGTGGTGCAGTCATTGCCCTAATTCAAGTATGAATGTTCTACTTTGTATCGGGATTCTCTCAACTTTTGAACCAAGGATTCTTCTTGGGACGAGATGTGGCTTCCCTGAAGTCTGGCATCAATTTATCAAAGGTAAAGAGAAACCAAGACCATGCAGAGCCTTTAATATTAATTATGAGAAAATTTAACTCCGAGATTGGCAAGCTTTATCTGTAAAAGTGCTAGATAGTAAATGTTTTAAGCTTCTGAGGACATGTGGTCTCTGTACAGCTGAGCAACTTTGCTTGTTGTAGCACAAAAGCGGAATACAAAACAAACAAACAAACAAACAAACACAATACAGAAATGAATGGGTACAGTTGTGTTCCAGTAAAACTTTATTTACAAAAACAGGTGGAGGGCCAGCTTTGCCGAAGGACTGTAGTTTGCCAGCTCTTGGATTCCAGCTGGTTTCTAGCTGAAACCACATCCAAATCACAAAGAGCCAACACATTTGCACAAGAGAAGGAAATATATGTTAACACTGAGTAGTATTATCCATAAACAACAGTAAGACAGGACTATTTAGGGAAACTGGTGACTGAGAGAAGACAGTTGTTTTGATAGTGAGATAGCAGCCCCAGTGGGGGGTGGGGTGGGCACCATGGTAGGCTTACCTTGAGATGTTGGGTGGAGAAAGGAAAGGAAAAGTAACCAGAGGAGGCTGTTAAGGTTGTGTTTTCCTTCTCCACAATGGAGAATACCTGTACCTTTAACAGTGAGGTTGGTAGAGAGAAACGATTAAGTCACGAGGGAAATGGGAGGATTTGGTATCATGAACAGAAAAGTTTGCCCAGACAGGAAGGAGCAATGTTTCCTACTTTCGTTGAGGACTGAGAATTGAGTTGGCTCCTCAAGGATATTTTGTTTCTCCATTTTCCATTCTTTCATGATATGTTGATCTACGCCATTCTCTTCCTGCATCACCTCCAGCCTTACATCATCGCTTAGTTGGCTATTAGTTGGCCTTTCTTTCTTGAAGTGAAAGAACTTAGGCCAGTGATCTTTCATCTTCAGATTTACTCATAGGATGCGTCCAAAGAAAAGGCACCCAATATTATTTTCCCTAGGACATCAGACTAGAGACAAGAAAGCATGTGTGTCTGAGACTGTTATTACAGGGTTATAAGGCTGCTCCCTTGCCAAGCTTGGGTTTTCGATTGAATTAAAAGCCATCTCAATTTAAGAGGTCTCCTGGCAAAATGCTGGCTTACCATGTGAGTGGATGAGCATGAAAGATAGCCGGCCATGGCTATCCTTCCTGAACGTCTGCAATCAAAGGATAAATGAATATGACGGATTTTCCTGAATAAAGCTGGGTTTGCGTTTAAGATAAATGGCCAGGCAAGGTGAGGTTTGATGATGAATGAATTGGGATTAGCATTGCAGGCGTGATGGAGAAAGGCTTTCTATTCCTGATACTTAAAATCATTACTCTTGGTTAACATCTGCCACAATTAATCACTCCACCCCCGTGTTTGCTCAGAGTACTTTGTTTGGATCTCAATTTAAGCCCTGATTTTAGTCTACCTTCTATCATCCATAGATGTATAAAAACCTGTCTTGCCAGTGGGTTGTGATTCCCTTGAGAGCAGGCACTGTTTTAGCTAATTTTGTAGCATAGTGGGAACTCCGGATATCTATCGAGCAATGGTTTGGGGGATGACGATCTTAGGCAAGACAACGCAAGAGGCTGTGGGCTGGACTTGTAATGCATTTTTGCTTAAATTTTTAGGTAGCTTTAGGTGGTGGGTGATGGAGGAATATTCAGTCTCTGGTAAGCCACCCTCGGGCACCAAAAGATTCCCTAAAATGCCATGTCCCTACATGGTTGAGTTGAACATATGGATATTTTACCTGAATTTCTTTAAAGGTTAAGGGCACGAAGGAACTGTTCACCCAGAACACCTTTCTCATAGGGAGAGCTGCTTGCATTCCTGGAAGGCATATTTTGATGAATGCTGATGACCAGGTCTTTCTAAGACCAGTGGATTCTATTTAGAAGTGCCGACCTTTGGTGGTGCTGAGTTTGGGTATATAATTTAGCTCCCGGAGCTCAGACATAACTGAGTCATTCAGCACAATAGAGGGGAGAGGCCTGAGGGGACCAGAGTGACAGCTTGGGGAAAGGCAACTTGAGCCAGGCAGGGGGAGCTATATAGAGAAAGGCAGAAGGGAAGAATTCCAACCCCCTACCACACATGCACTCACGCGCATACACACACACCCCTTCTGTGGTGGCACAGTTGAAAATGGATTTGGGAGAGCAAAAATATCTAAAGGGCATTTCAATCTGTACCCTGAGAAGGGCGTGCTTCAGGCATGGTGACCTGAAGAGCAAAGATTTGTGTCCCCCAATGTGAAAGGGCACAGTTGATGCTACCCAGACAGAAACTCCGTTTCCCAGGCTCCTTGCATCTGGTGGTGGGGACACGGGGGCCATATGGTTAGTTCTTGCCAATAAAATGTGAGTGAACTGAGGTATAACCCTTTGGATTGAGATGGTTAAATATTGGATGCTCTAGGTCAGGACTTAGCAAATGTTTTTTGGTAAAGGGCAGGTAAGAAATATCAGGGGCGCCTTGGGTGGCTTAGTGGGTTAAGCGTCCAACTTTCGCTTAGGTCATGATCTCGCGGTTCGTGGGTTCGAGCTCCCCGTCGGGCTCTGTGCTGACTGCCAGCTCAGAGCCTGGAGCCTGTTTCAGTCTGTGACTCCCTCTCTCTCTGACCCTCCCCTGCTCTCACTGTCTCTCTCTCTCTCCTAGAAATAAATAAAAAAAAAATTAAAAATTTTTTAAAAAGAAATATCAGTAGGCTTTTCAGACTATTCAGTCTCTACCGCGATTTGTCAGGTCTGCCATTTTAGCAAAAATCAGCCATAGAAAATATGTACACAAACAAGTGTGTCTGTGTCCCAATTAAACTTGACCTAGGGACGTTGAAATGGAATTGTATGTAATTTTCACACATCACAAACTGTTAGTCTTCTTTTGATTTTTTTAAGCCCCTGAAGAATGTGAACACCATCTCAGCTCAAAGGCCATACCAAAACTGGCTGTGGGCAGGCTTTTCCCCGTGAACTTTAGTTTGCCATCCCTGCTTTCACGTGACCGCATGTAACCTTGATGTAGGAGATCCACTGGATGGCTCTGAGGTCCCAGAGAACAGTGAAATGACAAGATGGAAGTAGATTCACCCAAATGACCTGCCTGAGCAGCTGTCCAAGTAAGAATGTCTTTGGGGAGGAGGTGTAAGAAATAAACCTTTGTTAACTCACAAAGATTTGAGCTATTGTTTGTTACAGGCACTAATGTTGCTTGTTTTTAATTACTCTCCTCTTCTTCCTCTTGCTTCAGTGAAAGATTTAATAACTTCTATATTGCTCACTAGGCTTTGGGAGGCTTGAAAGGGCAAGTGAGGGGACAGTATCTATTTAGGCTACACAATAGCCCGTGGTTGTTTCTTTCTCTGAGTCAATATCAATTCCTCTCTTCCTCTTTCAAAGGAGGAGACTCCCCACTGGAAAAGAGGCTCTCTCTGTCTCTGTCTTATGCATACCTTTAATTTCTATCTTCGTGCCTTCAAAGATGCTATAATCTTTCCTATCCTCTGAAGGAAAAGCAGAGAGAAAATCTGTTTCATTGAGCCCTACTAATTTCTCAAGCTTAAGACTTCTCTGTCTTTTTCTTTGTAAATAGCCTTCATATTTTTAGAGCAATTTTAGGTTCATAGCAAAAGTGGGCAGAAGGCACAGAGATTTCCTAGATATTCTTTCTCCATAGCCCCCTCCATTATCAGCATCCTTCACCAATGCGGTACATTTGTTATGACTGATAAACCCACACTGATACATCATGATCATCCAGAGTCCACAGTTTACATTAGGGCTCACTCTTAATGTTGTAAATTCTACGGGTTTGGACCAATGCAGCCATCATTTTAATATTATGCAGTCTGTTTAAAAATGTTTTATTTATTTCTGAGAGAGAGAGAGACAGCACAAGCAAGGGAGGGTCAGAGGGAGAGGGAGACACAGCATCTGAAGCAGGCTCCAGGCTCTGAACTAGCTGTCAGCACAGAGCCCGACACGGGGCTCAAACCCATGAACCGTGAGATCATGACCTGAGCCGAAGTCGGACGCTTAACCGACTGAGCCACCCAGGTGTGCCAATATTATGCAGAGTCTTTTCGGTACCTTAAAAATCCTCTGTGTTCTACATACTCACCCCTCCCTTCCCTCTAGCCCTTGGGAACTACTGATCTTTTTATATCTCCATAGTTTTGCCTTTTCCAGAATGTCAGATATCCAGAATCATTCAGTATATTGTCTTTTCAGATTGGCTTTCTTTATGTAGTGATATTCATTTAACTTTCCTCCATGTCTTTTCATGGTTTGCTAGCTCACTTCTCTCTAGTGCTGAAAATGCATTAGGATGTCAGGATGGACCACAGTTTAATCCATTCTCCCACTGGAGAACAAGAAACAAGAGTTTCTGTGACTTTTCTTTTCAACCACAAGGTTTTGAGCCAATGCTTGATCTACAGACTCTTTTTGCCTGTTCGTGACTGTTATCTTTTACAGTCAGATATCAGTCCTATTCACACTATAGTAAGAGCTCTTGAGGGTGCCAATGATCTCTAGGTGGGCAATTCAGTGCTCCTGTCTAAGTCTTTATTCATCCTAACTATTGCTGTCTTTGGCATTTTAAAACCTTAAGTGTCCTAGGTGTGGGAATGTATCGCCTCAGAGCCTGCATGAAATTATTTATTAGCCATGGGTTCTTTGTACGTACAGCAAAGGAAAGCTAGACCATACACGAACTTGAGTGTTGGTTCAGGCAAGAGAGAAGTTTATGCCATTCTAGAGACGTCATTCATGGCGAACACGTGTGCCGTCATGACTTAAAGCAATCAGGACACTTAGTACCCCCCGCTCCCCTCCCCCCGACAAAGCCAACTGCTTCAGCAAGGAAAAAAAAAAAAATGGATGAAAACAGGAGAAATGCCTGAAATACAAGGAAAAAGAATAAGGTACTTTTTAAATATACCTCTGTTATAGTATTTACATAGCATTAGGCTGAATCAAATGTAAAATCATCAATGGTCGACATTTTTGATTTACAAAAGGGACATTAGGTGAAGTACCTGTTTTTCCCCAGCAGCTTGGACTTAAACGTCTAGGACTTACCTTGTTCATATTATATGTCTAAAGCTTGGGGGTCACGTGCGTTGAACTGAAAGCAATGACTGCACATCAGAAAAACTGGGTTCAAGTCTTCTCTCTACCCCAACTATCAGTGTCAACTTAGATAAGTCACCCTTGATCTGAGTCAGTGTTTTAAAAAAAAATGTTATGTTTATTTATCCTTTGAGAGACAGAGAGAGAGCATGAGCAGGGGAGGAGCAGAGAGAGGGAGACACAGAATCAGAAGTAGGCTCCAGGCTCTGAGCTGTCAGTGTAAAGTCTGACGCGGGGCTGGAACTCACGAACCGGGAGACCATGACCTGAGCCGAAGTCGGATGCTTAACCAAGTGAGCCCTCCAGGCACCTCCAAGTCAGTGTTTTTATCTGTAAAATGGACATGGCTTCTGTAACATCTCCCTCAAACACTTCTTGCCAGGATCAAATAACATAGTATAGATGGCACTATTTTCTCAACTATAATAAAGCTATGAATCTTTACACAGTTTATAGTACAGGATTCAGTCATTATGGGTACTGATGAGTGAACACTGAAATGAGAAAAACCTACCAGTGTGACCTAGTTGTGTTTTTCTGTTTCACAGATGGATAAAAGAGGACTGAGATCATACACCTGTGATGTATATTATTCCTGGAACCTGTGTCTTCTGCTTGGACCCTCCCCTTCTTGAATTGCCTAGACCATTGAGCTATAAATTACACACTTCTTTTTTAGGTAGGACTTACCAAAAAACTGAGCTATTTTCATACTCCACCGAAAGTTGTTTGACCCTGAGCAGTTTACGAGTGAGATTTTCAACACTGAAATATTCCATCAACAGCTCCCCTAGGCTAAGGATTCTTCCAGATACTTGGAGCCTTGCTCATGTTTTCAAGCCAAACTCATCCAAGCACAGATCAACTCCAGCCTCCAGTTTGCAAAAAGATCTCCTGCATCTCCTCTTCTACCCAGTTGAAAGTTTCTTGACTCAGTTCCAAGGAATCTTTTCCACCTCCATTTTATTAAAATTCATTTTATTGTATTACAACCTTTCAAGAAGACATGTACTGCAACAGGGAAATAAATAGAGCCAATCTCTTTTGTATCATCAAAGTCCTTAAATGATGAAGATATGAAATACCAGTTTCTTTTTTTCCTGTTCGTCATCATGTGGAAGGATTATTGAGGCTAATTGAAGCCTGTTACATTTTTCTGCTATTGATGTGGATTTTAGCTGAAGTAAAATGAAACATATCGTCTATGAAGGGAGATTACTTTTACAAATTAAACCAATGTATCTTACTGAGCTTTATTTCCAGAAATGTGACCTTATTACACTTCATAATTTAAAATGAGGGCAATAAAGACATGCTAGCCAACATGACTTCTAATAATGCCTGCTGGATTTGAATTAAGTTCGGTCTTGACCATTAAAGCATCACAAGGTACCCTATGGGGACTGTGATGAAAAGCTCCTCATTGGAGCAGTTGTTCTTGGCCATTCCAGACAAGATAGCGGCCTTCTTCTGTTCTTAGAATAAAAGGCTCTTGAGTGTTCTTCCTGTTGCTCCAAGAAGAGAAAAATCAGATTCTATATATATAGCTATCGCTGCCTGCAAGGTGAGAAAGAAAAGGAAAGAAGAGTGGGGGAAGGCAAGAAAGGCAGATACACTTTCAACCCAGATTTATTTTGAACAGGAGAAACTGGTGGGAAAACAGAGGAGAAAGGGAGCTCAAAGGGCAGGGTGTAGGGGGCCTGGCGTCGGGCAAGGACATCTGGCAGAAGGGGCCACACTGGAAGAGTCAGAGTGTCCTGATGAGCTAGGCTGGGGGAGGGAGGAATTCTAGAAAATACATTGGAAGTTTCTAGAGCATCAGGAAAGGGGCTGAGGCCAGGAAGGAGCAGACACAGGAGGGCAAACAAAAAGACTTGATTGAAAAAAAAAAATAATAGTAAGGTTGTTCAAATATGCCAGGTGAGTGAGGAAGTACAAAGCTCTTAAGCCCATAGTTTTTCCTGAAATGGCTTTCCTTTCACATGATAGTATTAATAAACCGTTCCATTCAGGACGCCTGATCTCACATGGTTGTGACACATACATAAAGCCACAAAGGGATGTAGATAGCCGACTTTAAGAAGAAAGTACTGATTGCAAATCAAGTCTCTCATTTAGAGCCTCACTGGTTATGTCTCTGGGACTTGCTCTGCATGTATGGTCTCCTGTGGTAGGGGTACTGAAAATGCCTTTAATCCTCGATGTCTAGCTGGACTTGACCCCAGCCAGAGTCAATTGCGAATACTCTATAGAGTCTCAAAAACAAACATGCATGTGAGAATACTGCATCTCCAGCTCCTTTCTTGTTTTGCTTTGTCGTGTGGAATGTGCCGGTCATATTGTTAAACGCCAAATGGCCAAAGACAATCTGGGATTGTGGAGATGGATGGGATTTCAAGCATCACCTTGCCCAGTGTCAAACTACCTCCCTCACTAAGGCCTGTTGTCCTTAAGAGTGGACAAAATCTAGAGTTAGCATACCGTGGTGGTGGCTAACGTACAGATAGCCCACATTCTTCTCCTGCTTGCCAGGTATATCTGTTCAAGCCAAGTTTTCTAAACAGTTTTTCATCTGTAAAATATGAATATCAATAGTACCTACTTTGCAGGGATGTTGTGAGAAGTAGATAAAATCTACAGAAAATATGCTAAGCTCTAGGCCTGACAAATAGTCAATATTCATCGATTATTAGTAGGTATTTCCATGACTGTTAATACTTCTTATGACCACTGCTACAATTTCTATTCTTATTAGACCACTCACCCGGGATCTTTTTCCTGGATGTTGCCCTTTTCTCTAGCATTTATCTGGTTGCAGTTGGAGTAACCATGGTACTTGTCTTCTCGATCCACTCCTCCATTCCACTCTTGTTCACATTCCAGGAATTGTGGGTTGATAATCAAAATTCAAACCAGGGGCCCCTTCTAAATAAGTTTTAATTTGAGAACAAATGACGGTCAACTCAGACTTTTCAACCCGGCTGAACTCATAACACGTAAAAGATGGATGATGTCATCAGCTATTTTCTGTCGTGTAGAAAACTGAGAGATATGGTCCATGGCAGCACTTCTTCAATCTTTATTGAACACCAGAATTACTATAAGGTTTATAAAAATACATATTGCTGACCCCTAACCTTGTTTCTGATTCTGGGGCAGGGTCTGAATATGGATTTGTAACAAGTTTCCAGGTAATGTTGATTCTGTTGGTCTGTGTACCACACTTTAGGAACCACTTTTATATAAGAAGAGAGAAGAATAACACCACAATGTTGAACAAATCAAAGATAGGTAGGTAGGTGAGTACATAGGTAGGTAGGTAGGTAGGTAGGTAGGTAGGTAGGTAGATAGGTAGATAGATAGATAGATAGATAGATAGATAGATAGATAGATAGACAGATAGATGATAGATAGATAGATAAGACATATATATTATTCTGGCTTTTCCAGAGCTTCAGTACTTTCCTAAATTTCAGATACTTCCATCTTTTGATTTCATGAAATACTCCAAAATCATTCTAATAATGCCTTTTTCTTTCCTAACTAAACTGGCTTGGTGTCTTTTGCAATCCAAATGATGATTCAAGAGTTTTGAGTGGGCAATATAGCCTCCCCTACTTAAAAAGCGAATTCCTCATATTTTGTCCCAAACTTCCAGAGAGCATCTATATTCATACTCTGTACAAGAAAGGAGTTTACTCGTCTGAATACAATGAAGACTTCAAAAGGAGGCTGAAGGGATCTCTGTCCAGCAAGACATCATCGCTGAGGTACAGGATTCCATATATAGCCAGAGCAGAGGACCACTGTTTTAGCCCATTGGGAAAAGGACTCCTAAGGCATTTGCAGCCAATGCCTGTGTTTGCAGGACCTCACTGCAGCCTTGCAGATTCAGATTTGACCTCCAGTTTTGCCACCACCAGCTGGGTGACCTTGGAGAAATTCTTCAGTATTTCTGATCTTCAGTTAACTCCTCTTTTGAATGAATGAAAGAACAGAATCACTCTACACATTTATAGTCCCACTGACTGATGAACTGTGGAAAGCACCCCCTGTAATTCTGGAGCATTTGTGGAAGGTGAAGAGGCAGCATTATCATCATTTTTGGGAGGCGAGGAAGGAGGCTAACCGGACCGAGGTTCAGCATAAGAGATAACACAAGAAAGCATAACTGTGTGGCCAGCGATGGGTCCAGAGGGTTCATTGGGCTCTTTCCTTGCCCCTCCACACCCCTGACCATATCAAACTCTCCTACTGGGAGAGGCAGGGTCCCAGCCTTTACTTAGATTTCTTATTAGACCCCTGAACTCTCGTCTTTTGTCTGTTTTATTTCTCTCCATTCAGTGACTCTAATTCCTGATCAGAGGACAGAGTGACCAAAACATTTCCTGCCTGGGACAATCAAGTCCCTCTAGAGAAAGCCCCGGCATGCCTCCACCACCTTGTCAGGTCCCCGATGCAGACACTTCTGGGATTTGGCTGGTGAGCAGACAAGAGCGGGGGCCCAGTGAGGAGTACCCCCTGACTGTGCCCCCAATTTTCACACCATCATGGGTGGTCTCCTGAGCCTAACTGGCTGGGCTGAGACCAACCAGGTGTAACGCTAAGGTCATCAGGCGGATTTTTAAAGAATAAACATGTCAGAGCCTTGGCATCCTGAGATGTGCTGTCGCCTTCTAAGCAGGAGCCCTGCAAGGCCTTACATAATCAGTGTCTCCGAATCGCTTCGTGCCCTCGAAGCCGCAGCACGTCCTCTATAATATTGTTATTGGTGGCAAATCTTCATTTGCCCGGAGTAGATTTGATTTCAGAAAATAGCTGAGAGCGATTCATTCCCGCTCCTGGCCACAAGGAGGGTGATCAAGCAGGGTAATAGCACTTTGGGTAATAAACAAGTGTGACTTTGAGATTGATTTTTTGGGGGCATGGATCATAAACCGATTCTGGGAGCAATCGGAAATGCAGCTGTCTGAGCTTTCCCAAATACGCTTCCCCCTGAGTTCGTACTGTGTAACAGACGCTTTACATAGATAGTCTTTAAATACATAATCTCACAATTAGGCCATATGATCGATATTAGCAAAAGAGGGAACAGACTCCCAGAGCAGTAACCTACCCAGTGTCACAGAGGTAACGAAAGGCCGCATCAAGATCAGACTTTACACTACCTGACTGCAAACACTCATGCTCTGGGACTTACCCGCGGGGCTTTGTGACCGATTTTTTTCTCAGCCTCCTCATTCTCTCCCCATTTTCTTCAGCTCTCTCTTCACCCAACCTCAGCCTCCTACCTGGCAGCCTCCACCTTCTCAGAGTAATCTGCCTGACAAGATAAAACCTTCAAATAAGCCCTAGCCAGGCCTAAAATGGCAAATATGGCAATTACCCTAGCTTTTCTCATAAATCACACAAAGCATCGCTTCCCGGCCTTTTGGCTAAGATCAAGTGTAGTATCTGTTCTTATCAGTTTAATAAGTCACCCAAAACAAAAACAAACAACCAAAAAACACAGAGAGTAAAAAAAAAACCCTCTGCCTTTGATGTGCCCAGGAGACATCAGTACCCTAAAAGGACAATACAGTTGGCTCTTGTTCTTTGCAGTAGTTACATTCTGAAGAGTCCTGAGAACACCAAATTAGTGCTCACAGAACCATTGGCCCCAACGGAAATGCAGGGTTAGGGCTCTGCAAACCTCCGGTCACTCCATTTTCATCAGTCAACCCCTACTTAACCTTGTTTTTGTGTTTCTGTTTAAAAACTCCTTATTTGGGGGGGAAAAAAACCCTCCTTATTTGTTATATACCGTGGATTCATTAACATTGAACTCATGGCCGACAGCACTGTAACTCATGCCGGAGCCAAGCCTATCTAACTCACGGGGTTTCTCCATAAGGCATAGCACAGACTTCTTGAACTTGGGAACACTGGACACCACTTCAGCACCATGTTTGGGGCCATTTTATTTTTATTATTATTTTTTTAAAATATTTTTATTTATTTCTAGGAGAGAGAGAGAGAGAGAGAGAGAGACAGCATGAGCAGGGGAGGGTCAGAGAGAGAGGGAGACACAGACTCCGAAATAGGCTCCAGGGTCTGAGCTGGCAGTCAGCACAGAGCCCGACGCGGGGCTCGAACTCACGAACCGCGAGATCATGACCTAAGCGAAAGTCGGACGCTTAACTGACTAAGCCACCTAGGCGATGTTTGGGGCCATTTTAAACAGCAAAGTCATCAACAGCCAGCTCTGAAATGCAAGTAATGTGGCACAAATAAGGCACTAAAAGGGATACCTTGGTTACAGTATGAAAGCAAAGTGTCACCTTGTTCGACCTCAGCCAGGACTGTGTATGTTGAGTGAATTCATGCTTGTCACTCTAAGCATGTCCATGGATGACCACAAAAGTGCCACAGGTTTGGGGCGGCTGGGTGGCTCAGTCAGTTGAGTGTCCAACTTCGTGGTTTGGGAGTTCGAGCCCCGTGTCAGGCTCTGTGCTGACAGCTCAGAGCCTGGAGCCTGTTTCAGATACTGTGTCTCCCTCTCTCTCTGACCCTCCTCTGCTCATGCTCTGTCTCCCTCTTTCTCTCTCTCAAAAATAAATAAACATTCAAAGAAAAAAGTAATTACAAAGCCAGTAGGGAAAAAAATACCCAGCCCTCCAAAAATATTAAAGAATTTAAATAAACCTTATTAATTGCAAGTAGCTACAAAATTAAAGATAAGAAAATCCTACATACCAGAATCTATGAGATAGAGCTAATGTGGAAGTCTGAGGAAAATCTTTAACATGTACATAAATGAACCAGACAAAGATGAAAATAGCTTACATAGCCCCCCTGTCATCTTATAAGTCATAAAATAAAATAAAACTAAATCAAACAACAAAAAGAATAAGGAAGTCAGAAAAAATCCCTACTTCCCCAAAATGCCCATTAATCAAGTGAAAATATTAAAATAAAAGTTTAAACTTTTTTAAATGTTTATTTGTTATACTTGAGAGAGAGAGAAAGAGAGTGAGTGCATGAGCAAGTGGGGGAGGGGGAGAGACAGAGGGAGACACAGAATCTGAGCTGTTAGCACAGAGCTTGATGCGGGGCTCGAACTCACAAACCAGAACCATGACATCATTACCTGAGCCGAAGTCGGAAGCTTAACTGACTGAGCCGCCCAGGCGCCCCTAAAATGAAATTATTAAGAATTAAGAATTACTACAGTGTTCTTGATGTAAGGGAAAACATTCCCCCAAAAGGAATACTTGGGCACTAAGAATTATGTTTTTTTAAATTCTGCCTTGAAAAAAACTATGAAGTTAAGATGAAGAAAAATTGAGAGGGGGGAAAAAGGCTCCATCAACCACAAAATGACAATATTCTTAATATAAAACAAACCTCCCAAAAATCAATAGAATAGAGATGAAGAGCTTAAGTACAAAAAAAAAAAAAAAAGGCAAGTATTATGAAAAGACATTTTAGAAAAGGAAATATAAATGGCTCTCAAACCTCTGAACACATGTTCAGGCTTACTGACAATTGGAGAAATTAAAACAAAACTCTAATATCCCTTTTTTTAAAACTACCAGATGAGCAAAGACCAAATGCTAGATAATGCATGTCCTGCAAAGTTGTGGGAAAAGAGATGCTCTCCTGTACCTCTCTTGACAGCGATTTGACATTGACCTCAAAATTAAAGTCCGTCCTTGACTCCAAAGTTCTACCTCTTGGAATGTAGCCACGAAATCCATTCATGAACTTGTGAAATAAAACATATACAAGTTTATGATAGGAAGTTTATGATAGCATCGTTTATAGTAGCAAAATAATTGGGGCAACTGAAATATATCCATAGTAGAATGTGAGCTAAAAATATTTTGATGTATCGAAGTATCCATACAATGGAAAATATATTAAAAAGCAGGGCCGCCTGGATGGCTCAGTCTGGTTAGCTTCCCACTTCGGCTCAGGTCATGATATCACGGTTCATGAGTTTGAGCCCCATGTCGTCAGGCTCTGTGCTGACAGGTCAGAGCCTGGAGCCTGCTTCGGATTCTGTGTCTCCCTCTCTCTCTGCCCACTCATGCTCTCTCTCTCTCTCTCAAAAATAAAATAAACATTAAAACTTAAAAACAAGCGCTCTCTAACTATGCTGATAGGGATCTCACTTTCAAGATTTATCATTGAAAGTAAGAAGCAAAGTGTAACAAAGAAAAAAATAGGTCTAGAATGGTACCATTTCTGCCCACCAAAATAATATATGTGCATTTAGATATACATGTATAAGCGTAAGCTTGTGTAGCATCCACCTTTTGAGAAAGACGTTAAAGCACTTTGCATTCAGGCACGCGAACGGTAAAGCGATGATAGGCAGGTCCAGTATAAAACAGAGCACTGACTCGGAAATCACACATTTCAGTTTACATTCCTGCTCTGCTGCTGATCAACTCTGTGACTGTGAGCTAACAAAAACATTTACCTCTCTTGCAGTGATTCGTACAAAGACTGGCAGTGATACAGTTTAAAATGGCAGGCATGGAGTAGGCACTTGATAAATGGTAGGTGTTGTGATGGACCCATTTTAAAAGAACTCCATTCAGCCGTGGATACGGCCAGCTTTAGGAAGCCTTAAAAGAGTTCAAGACCCAGGAAAGGCAATGTTTCCGTTCCAGTCTGAAGGCAGAAAAGAGCTGATGCCTCAGTTTGAAGGTAGTCAAACAGGGGGAATTCTCTTACTTGGGGGACAGTCAGACTTTTTGTTCTGCTGAGGCCTTTAACTGATTTTTCCAGGCCCACCTGCATTGGGTAGAGCAATTGTTTTACTGAGCCTACTGATTCAGATGTTAATCTCATCTGAAAGCACTCCAGAGAAATACCCAGAAAAATGTTTGACCAAATATCTGGTACCCAGTGGGCCAGTCAAGTTGACACATAAAATTAACCATTACACAAGGGTATGGGAATGAATAGGGAGTAACCTTGAGAAAACTAGCAAGCCTCCCTGAGAGTCTGGTATAGGATTGGAAGGCACTACTAGAGAACAGATTGACGCAGATCCTAATGGTACAAAATTGCAGAGTAACCGAAGGAGAATTTACCTGGTGCTATTGATGGAAGATGGAGACAGGGGTGGTGGTGGAGGTGAACATGAGGCCATATTCATATGCAGTTTTGTAAACTTGGAATAGCATGAGAGAGGCTTGCACAGACAACTAGGATTTAGAATGAAAGCATAATTGTCCTTATTCATCTGTTGTTCAAGCCAAACTGGATGTCACTGTGGAGCCAGTAAAGGTTAAGGGATTTGGAAATCCATGCAGATGCTTCTGAACAAGAAGTTCTGCTCTTCTGAATGCTGAGTATGAGACGTCAAAGAAGTCCAGTATGGTTCTCTTGCTGTTAGTGTTGATCATCCTGCCCCCGGTCCCAGGATGAGAGCAGGGCCATCAAGGGGCAGGGAGTTCCCTTCAGACTAAACTGACCTCCTTCTTCCAAGGGAGCTCTGCCCAGGGGCTGAAGATATAAATTTAGTAGTAATTTGGCCTTACGATAATAACTCATAAAACTGTGGAACTGAGTGAGACCACCTAGGACAGTGGGTCTCAGCTCTGGGTGCACGTAAGGGTCACCTGGGAAGCTTTTGAAACCTGCCAAAGCCATGGGGCACCCGGGTGGCGTAGTCAGTTGAGCGCCTGACTCTTGATTTCTGCTCAGGTCATGGGATCAAGCCTCGTGTGGGGCTCTGAGCTGAGCATGGAGCCTGCTTGAGATTCTCCCACTGCCCCTCTGTCCCTCTCTCCCACAAGCTCTTTCTCTAAAATAAATAAAATAAAATAAAAACCTGCCAAAGCCAGAGCCCCACACCTGGAGATTCCGATTTCCCTTGTCTGGGGTCCACACATCCCTGCATTTAGAAGCCAAACCCAGATGATGCTCATGGACAGGCAGAGTTGAGAACATCCATCGGGGGAAGAAAAGAGAAATCTCCAGCAAACTTTGAAGCAGTCAACACTGGACATCGATTTGAGAAGTAGTGACCATTGAAGAAAAGGAAAGCCAGAGACGAAGGGTTTTGAGAGAAGGTCAACAGTACCACATGCCCGTCGGTGAATCGGATGATGTTAGAGAAGTGACCAATGCATCAACCGGGAAGCAGTTACCTTGAAAAGAGTGGTGGGGGCAGGAGGCAGATTGGAGTGAGCCGCGGTGGAAAGAACATCACAGCAACATTTTTCAGTTCTGGTCTGAAGACATGGGCATAAACGATGGAGCAGCTGCTGTAGGAGATGGAGGAATGGAGAGCTTTTGACGATGCTGATGGGGATGTCCTAACAGAAAAGAAGAATTCCATGAAGAAGGAGACAAGTGTGGTTACTGCAGGTGTGGTGGCCCTGAGCAAGCCAGAGAGCATGGAGTCCAGATGAGAACCAATCAACCTTAGATGGGAACAAGGATCCCTCCTCGTTGGAACCAAGTTGGAAGACTGAGAAGACATGTACTAGTCATATCTGTAAATTTGGTGGCGAAGAGGGAAGAAAGTCCCCATCTGATCAGGCTTCTATAAATATTTATTTGTATCAACAGGATCAAACGATAAAAAAATAATATTTTGAAGCCACTTCATGGATTATACCATGGACATATTTTCTTGTGAATAAATATTCATCTCAATCATCCTTTTAAAATCACCGCATAGGGGTGCATAGGTGGCTCAGTTGATTAAGCATCTGACTTCAGCTCAGGTCATGGACTCACTTTCATGGGTTCGAGCCCCAAGTCGGGCTCTGTGCTGACAGCTCAGAGCCTGGAGCCTGCTTCGGATTCTGTGTCTCCCTCTCTCTCTGCCCTCCCCTGCTCACACTCTGTCTCTCTCTCTCTCTCAAAAATAAATAAAAATTAAAAAAATTTTAAATAAAGTTACTGCACAGTGGTCCTTTGTATAGTTGACCACTATTTTTTAAATCATTACTCTTGTGGGGGTGGATTGATTTCTTTCCCCATCTTTTGATGATAAATATCTTTACACATGATTTTAAAATTATTTTCCTCCAGTTAGATTTCTGTATAAAGCATCCTTTTATCAGTCAGATGTCCCTTTCTCTCCAATATTTTCATTGCGTCTTTGGGGCAACCAGAATTCTGCTTTATGCACCACAAAGGATATAATTTCTACTTTCTGTAAACTTTCTATGCTAAGTAAAAGTGTCTGCTGTTGATGTGACTTTATTCCCACAGGTCTCCTTTAATATACTGTGGCCTCACAGACTGACTGGAATTAACACTAATTTCAAGTTAATTATATACTATAAAGAGCAGCTTCTCATTTTTCTACTAACACCACCATCAACCTGGAAAACCTTGATTAACCAACCATGAAAAAAACTGCTTCTAGAAGTTGAAAAGCAGCACAGCTTAAATTCCCAAAGATGATTTCTCCTCTCCTTCACATATGCCCCCAACACACACCCTTCCTGTTGTCTTCATTTCTCCATCTTGGTTAGTCTCCCCTGTGCAATTCTTGACTCTCAAAACCTGAGTCTCTATCCTCTGAAGATAAGACTCATAGAAAACTTGACTTAATGCTGCTGATTCCCTTCTGCACAACAGCATTTCGTTCTTGAAATAACACCAAATGCTTGAATTCCCCCTTTACTCTTATTATATCTGGAAGCCACTCTATAGAAAAAATACTTTATTTCTGTCCAATCCCACTGGACTGGGGGTCCAGTATGGAACCCCAAAATGATTGACTCTTGGTCCAAAATTCTTTATAGCCAAGGACACTACAGGAACCAATACATGTTTCTAATGTCAAAGATGAATGAGCTTTTCAAAATGCAAATCTGATCAGCTCCCTGTATTGCTTAAAGCCCTGCAGTGATTATCCAGTGTTCTTGGAATAAAGACAGTCTTCCTCAAGAGGACCTATAAGGACCCTCCTGTGCTCTGGTTACAGATCTCTCCATGCCACTCCTTGGTCTCTGAAAACCATTTGCATTTCTCTTATTTTAGTTTCCTGAGCAAGCCATGCACTCTTCTACCTCAAAGGTCTGTTCTTTTCCTAGGGAACTGTGTTGACATCTGTGTTTGCCTGGCTAGCTATGTCTCATCCTTCAGATCTTCACATAATTGCCATTTCTTCAGGGAAGCCTCCTCTACTCCAGAGAAAGTTAGATTTTCCTATTGTATGATCCCATGGTGCCATGTGATTCTTTCTTGCAGTCCTTACTCATGATGGAAGTTCCATATATAATTTTGTGCTTGTTTGATTAATGTCTATCTCTCTACCAGAGTGTAAAATTCATGAAAACCAGGATGGCATCTAAGGATAGATATGTCTATCATCCAGTACAGCATCCCAATGTTCATTGAATGAATAAATGGCTAAATCTGAGAGTCATGGCCTACAAAAGCTGAAGATGGGTAGTTAAGGAGCTAATTTTATGGTGGTGATATAAGGAAAGCAGGGAGCAGAGACCATCTCATCAAAACCTTCTTTTTTAAAAAAAATTGTTTAAGTTTATTTATTTATTTTGAGAGAAAGAGAGGGAGAGATGAGGGGAGGGGCAGAGAGAGAATCCCAAGCAAGCTTCATGCCATCAGCTCAGAGCCCAACGGCAGCCTTGAATTTACTGACTGTGAGATCATGACCTAAGCTGAAATCAAGAGCCAGACACTCGACCTACTGAGTCACCCAGGCACCCCAATCAAAATCTTCTTAATGTGAGTGGGTAGAAAGGCTTCAGAGAATCCATTAATCTACCATAACTGTCCATGAAGTTTTGTTCAGACATTTATTCCGACAGAGTCCACTGTTTTCACTAAATATTCACATGGGTGCTGACTTTCCCAAAAGATGAGAAACCATTACTCAAATCCAATTTCTAAACAAGGACTAGATAAATGGTCAAAAGTGAAGGATGGTCCTTGGACTCTCTAGCCGGTGTCCAACCCGTTGCCTTTCTACCAAACAATGGTAATCATAATCCATCGGCAACACCTACTTCGGGTGCCTCGTGATCCACTGGAGGATCCACTAAGCAAAGTTAATTCACGCTTTGAAACTCCGGGCTGTTGGGGCATCAGAAACAATGAGAGCGGGCTCGCTGTCTTTCCTCGTCCTCCAGGCTCGCCTCCTCTCTTTGACTCCTTCCCGGCAGATAGCTCTTAAGGCAGCATGCAGCCTAATGCTTTTCATCCACCATTTGCCTCTTGTTCCTAACTAATGAAGCCTCAAGCCCTTGTTGGGCCTTGTTTCTACAAGGCCGGACACCTTCTTTTAACAGGACGTACTTGAAAAACAAGATTATTTTCCTTTGTACTAGAAACAAATGGTGATTAATGTCCTCGTTGTAATTAATCTGTGGTGACAGATTAGGAGTGTGGCAGCAGCTCTTTGGCTGCTGTGGGAGCGTTCCTTGATAGGACAGCTGGTGAGAGGGGACACCAAATTCAATTTGTTTCTCATTTGCATACATATGACAACCATCTGTGCTAATAGCACTGCAATGTCTCCATTAAGGCCCGTGCTAGTGCACAGCCTTCCCAGGCTCCCGTCAGGCCTGGGAGAGGGGGAGCTCGGAGCATAAATATTTGCAGAGGAAAAGCGGTGGGCCTGATGGAACACACCCGACCATGGCCCCTTCCACCGGAAGCTCAGCGCTAAACACGGGCTGAGATCCCCGTCACCGATAGGAGGCCGGTCTTCTTTTGAGAATTCCTGCTCCTTTCATCAAAAAGCCACTACCCTCTCTGTCTCAAAGACCCAACTGAACTACTCATGGTCTATTCCTGATTGGCCGGTTGCTCAAACCAGCTTCACTTTGGTAAAGACCTTTTCATTTTTGTAACTGGCCCATTTATTTTAAAAAACATATATTCATGGAGTATCTGCAAAGTGGGGGTAACTATTCCAGGAATTAACGGGAGAGAAGAGGATTTTGCTTTATGGGGTTTACATGCAGAGCTGAGCCCTGGCACTGCGCAACGTGTAAGCAAAGGACCTTATAGTGTTATGTTCTAAGCAGAGAATCAGAACCAGGTGCAAGGTGGTGTGGGATAGATAGTGGGCGTTGACTCCACTGGGTTTGGTTTTCTGAGAAGTTCTCTCACAGGAGGTGAGATTTAAGCTGCTACCTGGATGACAAGAAGGAATCAGCCAGGGAACATCAAGGGAAAATGTGTCTTTTCCCCCAAAGAAAGAATAGTGAGATTGATGTGTTGAGGAAGAAAAATGGCCAGCATGACTGGGCGGAAGTGAGTGACAAGCAGTGAGTCTGTCTTAGTTTCCTAGGGCTGGAGTAATAAAGTACCATCGGCAAGTTGGCTAAAAACAACAGAAATTTGTTTACAATCCTGGAGGCTAGAAATCAATAACCAAAGTTTTGGCAAGGCCCTGAAAACTCTAGGGAAGAATATTTCCTTCCTTCTTCTAGCTTCTGGTATTGCCAGCGATCTTTACTTTGTAGACACATCACTCCAGCCTCTGCCTTTGTCATCAAATGGCTGTCTTCTGCCTGTGTGTCTGTGTGTCTCTTCTCTTCCTATAATGGCATCAGTCATATTGGATTAACCAGCTAGAGCACATGGGGACTTGAAAGACAGATGAGGCATGTGTGTCATAGTGTAAGAGCTACGGATGACCTTTAAAGACTTATGACAATGAAATGACATGATCCAGTGTCCATGTGGGTATTACAGTTAGATTGGGTGGAAGTGGGGCAAGAGGGAAGAGTGAAGGTAACCATTCACCTTACCTATTTGATTTACATGGTTAGAAAATTCGAGGAGTCCTGTTTTTGTCCTGAATAGTTGGCAAGATGGTGCAACATGCACTGGAAGAGGGAATATTTGTGGGAGGGGGCAGGGAACAGTCTGGAAAGGAAAATCAAGGGCTCCATTTTGGACATGTGAAATTAGAGACACCTATAAGGCATTTCCATGGAAGTATAAAATCAACCTATTTGAGTGTGTGAGTCCAAACATCAGAGGAGAAAAAACGGGTCTTGAGATAGAAATCTGGGAGTCATCAGTTTCAAGAGATTATTTAAAGGCCATGGTGCTAGATGAGATTTCTGTCCAGAAAGAAAGGGACATAGAAAAAAAAAAAAATGAAAACAAGGAGTCCATCCCAAACCCAGAGATACACGATGACTCTCTTTTCCCCGGTCTTCTATCTTTGGGGACATCATGTCTCATGAGTGAGTGCTCTTCCTTACCCTGGATGACTTTGCTCGATAAAACACTGTGTGTGGTGAGAGTCAAGGCTTGGCTGGCCCCTCTCTGTTTCATGCCTCAGCCTTCCCATATTTCATCCTTAATTCCTTTTATCCTGGTGTTGCCCCATGAGGAGAAGGTCCAGGTTCAATATCTTTATAGTCACACACTAGGGTTTCTCAAACCCAGAACTGTTGACATTTGGGGCTTGATAATTCTTGGCTGAAGAGGATCGCCTTATATATTGTAAATGTTTAGCAATTTCCCTGACCTCCGCCCACTAGGTGCCAGTAGTGTTTCCTCACCCCCAGTTGTGACAATTAAAAATGTCTCCAGACATTGAGAAATGTTCTCTGAAAAATGAGGGTAGGCAAAATGACCCCCACTTAAGTACCACTGCCACAGACATAACACAGGACTCTAAATACAGGAGACACTCATTAAACATTTGCCGTTGATGGTGACGGCAATTATATCTTGGCACATGGCTTCTCTTTACCTTCCTCCATCCACAAAAGGAAATAGATTCTTTATTAAAAAGTCTTGTAAACTAGCATCAGAATTTCTCATTAGTCTCCGGCCAGGCCTCCAGACTCCAGACTTCTCCAGAGTTAAAGACAATGTGTGAAGAGTCAGGATGAGGTGTGAAAGGGGGTTATTCATTCAGCCAGTCAATAAATGGCAAAGTTAAACAACAATTGAATTTTAAAAAGCCCTTCTGTGACCAAGGCCTGGTTTGATAAGATAGGGGAGGTTATTACCTAAGAAAAATTGCTAGCACACATTCGAGTGACTTTGCTTCCTAAGTGAAAAGTCATCTTTAGCACAACAGATGTCCTTTTAAAATTTTATCAACCAGAAAAATAGAGGGGGGAGAATGCAAACAAGACCATTAAAATGTAATCTAGAGCCTACAAATTAATAAAATGGTAGGACAATCAGATTGAAACGGCATGGAATCAAATGATATGTAGCTGTCTTTGTGGTGCATCGTAGCTCCAGAAACCTTGAAGATTGAGTATATGTATGGAGCCTGCTGGCAGCTTGGAGACCATAGTCTTTCCTAGCGGCCCCCAGTACAGTCGTAGAAGTTTTGTGGGGGGGGCGGGCATTATAGATAGCAGGTGTTTGCATCAGAAGCTGGGGTGGGGGTGGGGGTGGCATTATAGATAATGTGTATTTGCCAAAGAGCCCTCTTGAAGACCTTCCCATGGGTCCACACTGAATCACGATCTTCAAATTGAACCACTTTGTCGAGTAGAGATACAGAAAATGGAAACCAATGTAAAAGAAATCCCATCTCTCTAGACAAGAACTCTTAGGAATTTGGCTGCCTGTCTCCTTCCTCCTGAGCTCCAGGTTCTGCTCGATCCTCCAAGGTGGAGGTGTGTCTGCTTCCCATGCAAGAAGGAGTCTTGGATTAGCTAGGATTGTTCTGTGACATGAATTCAAGGGGACAGAAGAATTAGAAAGGAAACAAAAGGCATTCCCAATGAAGGGCTTGCAGAAAATTACATTGCGTGGAGAAACAGTAGTATTCAGGTTATAGTGACAGCATTGCAAACCACCCCACAATGTAATGCTTTAAAGAAACAACAATTTAGGGGTGCCTGGGTGGCTCAGTCGGTTCAGCATCCGACGTCGGCTCAGATCACGAACTCATGGTTCGAGAGGTGGAGCCCCGTGTAGGGTTCTGCGTTGACACGGATTCTTTCTCTCCTTCTCTCTCTGCCCCTCCCCAACTCGCACTTTCTTTCTCGTGAAAATTAAATACATAAACTTAAAAAGAAGAAACGACAGTTTATTTTTTCACATCTGTGGGTTAGATGGGTAATTCTACTTCTTTTGGTTTGGGCGGAAGTATTACAAAGTCTTAAATGGCCATACCCACATAGCTGGCAATCGATGCTCACTGGGAGCTCAGCAGGGGCTGTTGGTGAAGGTTCTTGGTTCTCCTCTATGGGGTCCCTTCCACATCGCTGCTTGGTCTTCCTTACAACATGGCAGCATCTTTCCAAGAAGGAAGCTGCAGAAGGAAACATCGAGAAGCTGTTAGTCTGTTAAAGCCTGAACTCGAAAGAACTAGCATATTACTCTAACTAAATTCCTTTGTTATTCACTATAGCAGTTACAGGGCCAGTCTAGATTCTTATGAGGACCCTCGCCCCTCCCCCCAATATATTTGTCACATAAGTTCTTGGGTAATAATTGGCACTGATGGCGTAAATGACCTGTTTATTAATAGCACCGATAGCCGGATGATTGCACAAGAGAAATGGATCATGTGGTATCACTGTAATAAGCCTTCAAAGGTCATCTGTGGCTCTTACGCTATGATCTGCATGCCTTACCTGGCTCTCAAACTCCCATGAGCAGGAGTTGGTTAATCCAATATGGCTGCCGTCAATTTAAGAAGAGAAGAGACACACAGATACACGGAAGATGTCCATGTGATAACAGGGGCTACAGGGAGAGATCATCCTTGGACACTAGCAGCCGCAACAGACTCATCATTCGACATTCGACTCCATACCTAACCCCTCTGGTGTATTTTGAGAATCTGTGACTTTTCTCTAGAGCCCAGTAGTGTCACCTTGTAAGAGTACTGGATGCACAAGAAAAAGAGGGCTTGCCTTCCTGCAATTGTATATGTGCAAGTGCCGACTACATATACTTGTATGAATTTAAGGAGCATTCGAGGGCCAGAAGGAATGACTCTCTTTATAAACAGCATTTAGCTTTGAGGGCCAATTATTCCCCACGCTGCTGTGACAAGGACATATACATAGGAAATGATCAAGAGCCATAGTCATCTAATCAAGTTCTTAATAAATCCCATTTCCCTTCTGTCTTCTGACATTTACTCAAGGAAGGAGTAAAGAGCGGACTCTCTTTCTTTTAGAAATGGCTACTTCATAGAGCTAGTACCAGAATTAAGTGAAAGAATATAAGATTACTTTCCAGAGGGTGAGTGCTCAAGGATGTTAGACGGTGATGAAAATAGCTAACGCCAGTATCTGATGTAGTAAGTGCTTAATAAAAGACAGCTAATATTGTTCAAGAAAAGCTTTTTTAGGGGAAGAATGGTAAAGGGATAGGTTGTAGTCCCTCTGAATGGGGCGAGGGTAACATGAGGGCTCGGAAGCTTGGGGTCAGGAGAAGGGCGATGTTCTGTCTGCCTCAAGAGGCATTTGACAGAGCTCTCTTTAATATCAAATTATCAGAGACAGTTTTGGGATTTTCATTGGCACAGACACACTTCCCCCCTGAGCCCCGGAATAAATACTTAGCAGGTCAAAGGTCGGTTCATTAATCTCCTCACTTGTCTGTTTGTTTGGACATACGGATGCGCCATTGTGAAGGCAATTTAAGCAAAGGCTGAAAGAAATGGAGACCAGGGAAGATGTGCATTCTAACTCATTTAGTACTATCGCTCGGTGTGTGAGAGGGGAGAAAAATGCTTTAGATGCAATTCTCTGTTTTCAAAAAAAAATTCTCTGTAGTCAAAATTGGAAGCTCGTGACTGGGTTCTGTTTGTTTGTCCCTGTGTTTGTTTATGCAACTTGCCTTCTCGCTGGCATTTGATCAACTTTTCTTTCCTGAGTAAATTTTTATTTTGCTGCATTAGGCAAAGCCTTGTCAGGCAAGCTCTATGTAAATTTTCACCCTGTACCTTGGTATCAGTACTATCCTCAGGCTTGACATGAATTCAGCACATCTTTAACCATCTCTGAGGGGCCCCAGAGAAGCCTCATTCTAAGAGATGTGGAAATAAAAGCAGAGAAAAGACATTTTCTGCAGAAGTGTAATGAGGGTGATTTTGACTCAGGTTATCCTCATGAGATGCAGTGTCATTTTTATGAATTGCCAAGACACCTCTCCATTTGGATCCAAGTAACCTGAAAACAGTCAGTTGCCCTGGAGTCTTTCTGGGAAAAAAGCCCTGGGGAAGAGAATTAGTCACTTGCTTCTATAGACCAGAGGAGAGCAAAGAAGGTAGATCTTGCGTGTTCACTGTCTACCTCTTCGGAAGTTGTGGTGGGCAGACTTCAAGGGGACCCCCATGATCCCTGCCTCCTAGAGTTCACACAGCTGTGTGACCCCTTCTTCTTGAGTGTGTGGAGGGCCTATGACCTGCTTCTAATCAATAGGGTATAGAAAATAATCATGGGATATCATCCCCATGATTGTGAGATCCTGAGTTTGTGCTAATTTTTATGGCAACGATGGGAAACTAATAAAGATGACCTCTTTCACATATCTGGCATTTGGTAGTTGTTTCTTTTTGGTTGTTCTGGGGTCCTCAGCTCTACAGCACCCCCAACCCCAAGCTGCCCTGGCCTGCTATGTGACAGTCTCAAGGTTCCAAAATCCAGAGCGAAGACAGAGTTCCAATGCACGTCTTTAATTCTCTCCTTGATCCATGTTTATTACTGTTCCATCACCCAGAGTAGATCATAAGGCCAACCTAGATTCACATGTGTAGATAAAATCTCCAACTTAAAAAATATTTTTAAAATTTATTTATTTATTTTTTAATGTTTTATTTATTTCTAGGAGAGAGAGAGAGAGAGACAGCGTGAGCAGGGGAGGGTCAGAGACAGAGGGAGTCACAGACTGAAACAGGCTCCAGGCTCTGAGCTGGCAGTCAGCACAGAGCCCGACGCGGGGCTCAAACCCACGAACCGCGAGATCATGACCTAAGCGAAAGTCGGATGCTTAAACGACTAAGCCATCCAGGCGCCCCTAAATTTATTTATTTTTGAGAAATAGAGAGTGCAGGGGAGGGACAGAGAGAGAGAGAGAGAGAGGGAGGGAGAGGGAGAGAATCTCAAGCAGGCAATGTCAGCACGGAGCCAGATGTGGGACTCATCTGTGAACTGTGAGATCATGACCTGAGCCAAAGCCAGGGAGTTGGGCAGTTAACCAACTGAGCCACCCAGGAGCCCCTAAAATCTCCAACTTTTGATGAGAGAAGCTACAATGTGACATAGAAGGTCACAGAAAATGGAGAAATACCTGTGGCCATCTTACAATCTACCATGTGCTCTAAGACATAGTCTAGGGTGTGAGCCAAAATACATGCTAAGAAAGGGCACCATTCTAGTCTCCGAGACTCAGACGGTATGGGGGACCGAGTCTCTGCCCCACAGGCTAAGACTTACACTTCACACAAAAGTTCCCTCCATCACACTGCCCCTCCGCCTGTGATGGAAACGAGAAACAGAGCCTTTTCCCTACCTCCTCCTCCCTCAGCCGCCACATGCAGGAAACAGAGCATGCTAATATGCCCCAGGGCCTTGTCAGCTCATGGAAATCCCTGGCCAAATAATAGGGAAGGGGTAGAAATTATTACAGACTTGCTGCAATCATCACCTGGGCAGAGGGTCAAGATTCTACCCTCTGGTGAGGGACATACATGGCCATGAGGGCCACATCCCAAATTCTGGGGTCACCCCTGTATTTCTAATTTCACAAAGGAGAAAATTGAAATTCAGAGAAATGAAAACACATGCTCAAATTCACATAGAGGTGGAACAGAGCTACCTCCAGAAATAGGAGTTTTGGGGAGGTAGTAAAATATGAGGCAAGCAGAGAGATACACACTCAAACTGGACAGTATTGATTCCCTACAAACAGCCCTTCCTCACTACCCTGTAATCGTGACATATTGATTTTATTCTGGTTTCCATCCCTCTCTCCCTAAGGAGGGCAGCTGGTTCCCCAAATTTCAGAAATAAATCTCAGCTTAGCTAAGCCAATGATAGGACCTTCTTCTCTGCCTAAAATTAGTTCAGTCATGGGCATGGCCAAGGCCAGCTTTATGGGTGTGCAACCTGTACAGCTGCACAGGGCATTGGTCTCAGAAGGACCCTACACTTGGTTTAATGCACCACTGTGATCTTGACATTCTTAATAGCTGTTGAACAAGAGGTCCCACACTTTCATTTCACACCAGGCCCCACAAGTTATTACAAACTATATGACTGGTCCCATGCATTATGCTACCGTTTTGGTGAACATGGTGTGGAGAAGCCTTGTTGGGAGACTTCTAAAAAATATGATTATACACAAGAGTGCCCCCTCTTCTTCTGCATGTGATGTCTGGAGCTACTGCAGCCATCTTGCACCCTGGAGGGAAGCTAAGTTTGACACATCAGAAAGATGGAAGGAACCTGGATCTTGCTGACATCACTGATGCCACAGGACATAATGTCTTTTTTTTATTTTTAATTTTTTACATTTATTTATTTTTGAGAGACAGAGAGAGACAGAGCATGAGTGGAAGAGGAGCAGAGAGAGGAGACACAGAATCTGAAGCAGGCTCCAGGCTCTGAGCTGTCAGCACAGAGTCTGACGCGGGGCTCGAACCCACGAATCGTGAGATCATGGCCCGAGCCGAAGTTGGACACTTAAATGACTGAGCCACCCAGGTGTCCCAGTAAGTCTTCTTTTTCGTTTTTTACAACTTGAGAAAAGACTTTGTTTTACTGAAACTATTTCACTGAATGGATTCAACTGACAGGTGTGAGCTAGATGACTTGGAGAAAGCTTTGTGATTTCTGTGAGCTCATTTCCTTACCTGTAACATAAAAGCAATGCTCCTTCACCTAGATGCTGTGAAAATAAAGAAGATAGTATTTTGCACATAGTAGGGTGTAATCCACTGATGGTAGTAATAGTAATGATCATTTTGTCGTCGTCGTTGTTGTTGCTGTTGTGACAAGCCCCTTGCTGTTACTTATCATAACCTACAAACTCCCCTTAATCTCACCCTACGCTAAAGGTCATTAAAATATATCTCCTGTGACAAAAACAAACAAATAAGCAAGCAAAAAACATCAACGAAGTAATGTAGGTATACTCCTCGTGAATCATCCGAATGCCAGGTTTGGAGGCTGTTTAATTCATGTTTGTATGCCCGCTTCACTAAACCGGGTCATTTATCCTATACCCTGACCAGCAACTATAAGAGGTAAATGAGGATCTAGATTTTTCCATATCAGTATGGCTATTTCTCAAAATCGTAATGCTCAGTGAAAGAGGTAAGTTACAAACTGATGTGTGTTGCGTGTTGCTTGTGACCCCCTCATATGAAAGTAAAATCATGGCAATAAAATAATTGTAATGACTTCTGCTTCCGGAACGATGAGTAAATGTACTTTTCCCTATCCTTCCCGCTAAATGTTCTAGCCTTGGGGCTGGAGAAGCCATCAAGCAGACGTCAACAGACTCACAAACAGCCTCCCTTCTCCAGTCAAAGGAGGAGGAAGGAGCAGTGTAACAAGACGGAAAGCCTTTAGATGATGACTTGTTTACTCCAGCCAAAAGCCATAGAAAAAAATTGTGGCCCCACCGCAACCCCATCTGTGAAGGGGGCTAGATGCCCAGCTCCACTGTAATAAAGTGCCCAACCCCCCAAGGCACCCCCTGGGTGGTGTCACAGTAAGGCAGGAAGCAGGGACTTCTTACCCCCTTGGGCCAGTTATAAGCCCCTCACAGTGTCTGTGGTGACCACGGGGCGGGGGGGGGGGAGCAGAAATCCTATGCCCCCAAATAGTAAGTAGGAATTCACTTGCTCCCCTAAGGTCAATGGGCAGCTGGGTTTTCATCTCCATCTTGCAGAAACAAGAAGACAACCCCTTTCCCCTGCCAGAGCAGTGTCAGAAAAACCCAGTTAAACCAGAAATTTTAAGTAAGGTCCAGAGCTTCGTATCAAAACACAAAAATATCTGGGTTTCAATTGAAAACCATTCATTGTACCAAGAGACAGTGAGATCTCACACTGAGTAACAGAAGACAACACTGACGTAGGAGATGTTTTTAAAAAATCAGGCAGGTCACCTGGAGGGCTTAGTCGGTTAAGCGTCCGACTTTGGCTCGGGTCATGATCTCACGGTGCTTGAGTTCGAGCCCCACATCGGGCTCTGTGTTGACACCCTGGAACCTGGAGCCTGCTTCGGATTCTGTGTCTCCCCCTCTCCCTGCCCTTGTGCAGCTTATACTCTGACTCTCTTTCTCAAAGTAAACATTAAAAAAATTTTAAATAATAATCAGGCAGAAGCAGCCCTAATAAAAACGCTTCAGTGAGCAAATTACAAAAAGCCTAAAACAGATACAGGAACAAGAAAGTCTCCACAAAGAAGAAGCAGAATCAAATGACAATTTTAAAATGGGAAAATACAGTTAATATAAAAAGTAAAGAGAGAAAATTCATCGATAAAATCTCAGTGGATGGGCTCAACACCAAAAGAGAAGAGAGGAAAAAACCAGTGAATTGGAAGACAGAACAATAGAAATTCAATCTGAACACCAGAGAGAGAACAGAGAGGGGGGAAAAAAAAGCAGAGCTTCAGGGACCGGTAAGAGCATAACAAGAAGATCTCACACTCATGCCTTTGGTTCTTCTGGAAGGAGAGAGAAAAAGTACTTGAAAAATTCATGGCTGAAAGTTTCCCAAATTTTTTTTGTTTTTAATGTTTTATTTATTTCTAGGAGAGAGAGAGAGAGAGAGAGAGAGACAGCATGAGCAGGGGAGGGTCAGAGAGACAGGGAGTCACAGACTCTGAAACAGGCGCCAGGCTCTGAGCTGGCAGTCAGCACAGAGCCCAATGCGGGGCTCGAACCCACAAACCGCGATATCATGACCTAAGCGAAAGTCGGACGCTTAACCAACTAAGCCACCCAGGGGCCCCGAAAGTTTCCCAAATCTGATGAAAGAAATATACAGTTCAGGATGCTGGGTGAATCCCAGCAGGTGGGGATATGATCTTTCTAGACTGACTGAGTCTAGAAACTACTGATGGATCTCACAGTTATATATGATACCCATTTGTCATTGAAATCAGTCAGGAGGCAAGCCAAGGGCTGGTTGGAAGGAGGTACCCCTGACCTTCACCAGTGACCCCAGAGGCTTACCACATAAACAGACAACCTAAGTTCCATTTGGTGTCTTCACACCAGTTCAGCTGTGAGCCAAGTCCTTTTTTTTTTTTTTAATTTTTTTTAATGTTTATTTATTTTTAAGAGAGAAAGAGAGGCAGAGAGAGAGGGAGACACAGAATCCGAAGCAGACTCCAGGCTCTGAGCTGTCAGCACAGAGCCTGATGCAGGGCTGGAACTCATAAACTGTGAGATCATGACGCTTAACTGACTGAGCCACCCAGACGCCCCGAGTCAAGTCCTCTTAATGCCTTGGTCCTCAAAGTGAGGTGTCCAAAGGGACATCCTTATGCTCCTCTTACATAAAAATTCTGGGACACCCTATAAACTGCAGGCTAACAGCAGACCAGAGGAAAAATGAAATCCTAAGCCATGGAAAGTAGTAGACTAAGACACTGGAGTTCTGGCCTCCATCCTGAGCTTTGTATCTGCAGATCACCTAAGACGCTGCCAGGTGGTTTTTACGAGATTGCTGTTCTTCCTGTTTATTTGTTGCCCTTATGAATTTTGCACTAAAGATAAACTAGGAAATCAGAGGCTCCTTCTATTTTGAATATCCAGTGATTCCATTACCTACGAATCGGATTACCCATTACCAGGTAGGCAAAGCCTGTGCAGAGGGAAGTTAATTATAAGATCCAAACCGTGCCTGGTGTATAATTATGGCAAGAATATTTTTTAATCTAACTGTAATTCTATTTTAGAATTTGGACGGCTCGAGCTTTGTGCCTGTAGCTTATAATAACAGCAGCCCTTCACAGCACTGTAACCCTGTAAGTCAGTTACCTGTTGATGCTCAAATATATACATATATAATTTTAATGGTGCCCATTATACACAGACTTCCATTATAACACTATTTCCACTCAGTCATAACTTTATGAAAAATGCCCCCATTGGCTAAAACTTTCCAGGCTTAATCATACTCTTGAGGTGAACTTTTTCAATTAATCTCCACTTACACCCATTCTGAGCTCTTTGGATTAAGGAAAAATATATATGCCAGACTCTTTAAAATAACTGTGAAGCAGGTCCCTTTTTTTTAAAAATGTTTATTTAACACACTAACATTCACACTTCACCAGACTGACTTGCCAACATCTTAATTTCCAGATGATGGAGGCAGAGGTGTGTTTTCTTTGTTGTTGTCGTTTGCTTAGAACTTTCCGATAGCCTGCTCAGTTCTCTCCTCTGCCATGGAGAATTACAGAGAGTCTGTAAATCAGGTACTTTATTTTCAGCTTGTGGGGACACTTAGTATCCATGAAACTGGATTCAGCTAGTACACATCAACTCTCGTTCTTACAACCCTGGCAAAGTTTTCCAATTTGGGACTGAGGAGAAAGTCATTTGGATTATTGATCCAGTGTGAGTCATCTCGAATGGGGAAAGCATGGGTAATTACCACTGTTTTGAATCGCCTCCCTTTATTTTTTTTCTAAACTTCCTTTGGGAACTTCCAGCCTCTGCTGATTATATTATTTCTCGGGAGGAAAACAGCCTTGGAGTTATCTCGTGGAGCAATTGGAAGGCAAAGCCTTCTGGCTTTCGGTCGCGTCTCTATTCACTGGTGTTCTTTCTCTAGCAAATGCTTTTGTATTCACTCTCTACAGGGTCATGAGGTTGGTTGGGAGAGAGATGTTTGCCAGAACGCACTCGGCCATCCTCTGTAACAAGGCCAGAAAGGGCAGGATGAGAATGAATTCTTTGCTGAATTCCTTATGTCCGGGCTTTGGTGCCAATTGACGGCGAAGGGAGACTTTCTTCTCAATTCCAAAGACGTCTCCTAGCACAGTTATGTAGAAAGGATTAAAAAAAGAACCCTAATGAATTTTAATTGTCTTTTCTCCAAGCTAAAGTTTTCATAGGCTGCTTCAGGAAGAACCACGTCTGAGAAGCTCAAACTGGGGCAAGTAGTCTTCCTCATGAGGCTAAGATGACTCGGCCTGTTGACTTCTATTCTCCCTACATCCCTTGCCATCCCTGACTTCTCTATGTTTTCCACACAACAAGCACACTGAGCTTCTGGTCCTAGAGCATGCCATGCTATCTCCTGCCACAGGACCTTTGCATACACCATTCCTTTAGCCTAGAACATCCTTACCACTTGTCTTCTGGTGAACCTGTTGTTTCTTCAGGAATGTCTCCCAGTTCGGTCAACCTACACCACCCATGTCTGTTCTCACACCACCATCACTTCCCTTTGATGGTACCTATCACTGCGATATTCTTACATTGAGTTTTGTGATTTGTCTTTTACTAGTAACTGTATGCTTGCTAGCTCCATGAGGGTCTAGATCATGTATATTCCCAGTGCCTGACACAAGACCTTATGCATCGTCATTATTTCTTGGATGGATAGATGGATGGATGAATGAATTTCCTTTAGAAATTGCCTGGAGGGGAGTCTCTGTGACCAGCCTAAGCCAGTACTGCCAGAGGCCTTGGCAGGGGAAGAATTTGTCTGGTTTATGATCTTGTTCTCCCCTTGGAATGTAAGACCCGTGAAATGAGAGCATGGACAGAGAGGAAACGGGCAAAGGGGACCTTAGATAAACCCTCAGTCAAGGGCTACGTAGAACACCTCCTGAGTGATAATACTGTAAAGCTAAAAGTAGACCTTAGAGGTTGTCCCTCAGATTTTACAGGTGAAGAAAAGGAGCCCCAACTTTCCATGAGTAGTTACCGGCAGACCGCACCCCTTCCAACCTCACCCATCCCCAGCCCACTGCTCTCCTGAAGAGACGGTCCATGGCAGAAGTGAAGGAACCGAATGGAGGGCAGAACTTAGCAATAACTGAAGCCTTGAGTTGTGAAGACCACAGAAGAGGAAGAGAGTAATGAAATCATCAGCAAACCACAGGGTCCCCAGGGGCTATGGCTAGGGGATAAATTGGATTTCCTTCTGCTGCTCACAGATGTAACGTAGGAAGCGTTACTAGGAAATCCCCGAAGGGACAATTGCCATCGTTTTCTGTCATCCCCAGTGAACCCTTTAGTCTATATCTGAAAAGACAAAAGCAGTCAGATAGAAGAAGGTACCCAATTATCACTGATTCTTTCAGTCGAGCTGAGCGACTTTAGAGCAGACGTTCTAGGCCAGGCTCCTGAGTGTGAACCCCACCAACTGGGCGATTGTGGTCAAGCCCCTTAATCTCTCTGTCTCTGACTCAGTTTGCTCATCTTTGACATGGGAGTAATTGAACCTATATTTTTAGGGTCAGTACGAGGATGAAATAGAATGTGACTATAAAGTACCTATGCATGACACCTAAAAAATGCTTGGTATGACCTAGTATTCAACACTCAGTAGATTTGTACTGAGTCCTTACCATGTGCCCATAGGGGATGAGGTCAGGTTGTCAGGGCATGGGTCTTACATTATAACGGGGGAAGAAAGACGAATTTGAAAAACAGAAGTTTTACCGAGTAGGCTCAGAGCCCTGAAGAGAATATTACAGAAGTGGAAAAGAAGTAGGAATGGTCACTTTCAAGTAGCTTGGATCAGGAGAGCCTCTCTGAGGACATGGCATTGGAAGTGACGGATCCAACCATGTGAGGAGCTAAGGGAAAGTGTTCTAGCCCAGCAAACCCGGAAAATGTAAAGTCCAAAGCCTTGAGATGGGAATGTCCTTATTATGCCCAGGGCCACGAGAAGCCGGGGAAGTTCTTCAGCAGTGAGACAGGATCTGAGTTATGTTTTTAAAAATGCCCTCTACCCCAGGGGCGCCTGGGTGGCTCAGTCAGTTGAACATCTGACTTGGGCTCAGGTCATGATCTCGCGGTTCGTGAGTTTGCGGCCCGCATCAGGCTCTGTGCTGCAGCTCAGAGCCTGGAGCCTGCTTTGGATTCTGTGTCTCCCTCTCTCTCTGCCCCTCCCTTGATCGTACTCTGTCTCTCTCTCAAAAATAAATAAACATTTTTTAAAAATCCCTCTACCCCAAACCCAGAGAATTTACACCACCAACAGTGAACCATAATGTAACACACGGGCTTTGGTTAACTGACTGAGCCATCCAGGCACCCCATTAACGTAACCCACGGGCTTTGGGAGATAAGGATGTGGCTGTGGAAAGTCATCAAATATCACGAGTGTTGCACTCTGGTGGTGGTGGTGGCGGGTGGGGGGGGGGTGTTGAGAATCCTCGAGCCAATGGGAGCAGAAGGTTATGTGCAAGGGCATGTGGGAAATCCCCATATCCTCCACTCAATTTTGCTGTGAACCTAAAGCTTCCCTAAAACGAACTCTCAATTGAAAAAAAATCAAACTAGTTAATTGGAAAAAAAAAGTAAAGACCCCTCTGGTGTAGAAAATAGGTCTTAGTGGGGAAAGACTCAAGGCACAGAGAGGAGTCAGGAAGCCAGCAGAGATGGCGAGGTGGTAGATGGTATGGGGTAGATGGACAGGGTGAGCAGGGAGAGGAGCCCATGTGGTCAAGATAAACTTTAGAGGTATAAGCAACAGGGCGAGCGGTGGGGAAAGGGGGCGGGGGGGGGGGAGGTGGGAGGCAAAAGGGACAAATCGGAGAGGAGTCCTGATTTTTGGTCTTGAGCAAGTGGAAATAGTGGTGCTGTTTACTGAGGTGGAGACGACCAGGCCAAGACACCCTGGGGCTTATAGTGTTTGCCTTTATCCTTAGAATGAGGGAGGTGGATCTGGGGTTCCAGAACTCTGTGGTGTTTGAGGAAATATGCTCCGCCTCTTAAGAGTTCTAAGAATGGAGAAAGCACTGGGGAGCCTGGGGGGCTCAGGCAGTTGAGCATCTGACTCTTGATTTCAGCTCAGGTCATGATCTCCTGGTCTGTGAGGTCAAGCCCCATGTCGGGCTCTGCACTGATAGCATGGAGCCTATTGGGTATTCTCTCTCTCTCTCTCTCTCTTTCAAAACAAATAAATAAATATCTTTTTAAGAAAGAATGAAGCGAGTACTAATTTATGTGGAAAAGTGAAATAGGCAAAAAGAAATAAATGAGTTCACCTCCAGTAAACCCCAGTTTAGGAACTGGGTTTCCTTCCTTCTAAGGACAGAGTCCCCTTCTATGATATCATTTTCCTCAAGGAAGAGAAATGAACAACAGTGCCAATAGCATGCTTCTTTGTGCCCCAGATATCTCATTTTTAAAATGTTTTTATTTATTTCTGAGAGAGAGATAGACAGCGTGAGCAGGGGAGGGTCAGAGAGAGAGAGACACACAGAGTCCGAAGCAGGTTCCAGGCTCTGAGCTGTTAGCACAGAGCCCGACACAGTGCTTGAACCCACGAACTGTGAGATCATGACCTGAGCTGAAGTTGGACGCTTAACTGACTGAGCCACCCAGGTGCCCCACCAGATATCTCATTTAACCGCTTATCTTTGAGGGCTTTTTTTTCCCCTTTGAGATTGGAAGCAAGAAGAAAAATTCTCAAAAACTGCAGAAAGCACTATATCATTCACCTTCGTTCAGAGAATTTAGAGTGTCAGATTCACACTCAGTAAGAAAAAATCTGAGAGTTTAAAAAAGTAAAAGCAGAGGTGCCTAGGTGGCTCAGTCAGTTGAGCGTCTGACTTTGGCTCAGGTCATGATCTCACCGTTTGTGAGTTTGAGCCCCACGTCAGGCTCGCTGCTGTCAGAATGGAGCCTGGAGCCTATTTTGGATCCTCTGTCCCCTTCTCTCTCTGCCCCTCCCCCGTTTGCATGTGCGCTCTCGCTCTCTTTCAAAAATTAATGATAATAAGTAAATAAATAAATAAATAAAAGTAGTTTATAAGGCTTTTAGGGATCTTATTTTATAACAGCAGGTGATAAAGTCCGAACAACTCAAAGCCACTTTTACGGAAGCATTTTCTTTTGACGGAAACACAATTTCAGGAATGCTAGATGTCATTCCCACTCAACCACTGAAAGTCACCTGCCCTTTCTGGGAGTTCACTGATTTACCTGGAAATGGAGGGGCGTGGGGCGCCCTGTCCTTTCCAGACATCACACTCCATCCAACGTTGACCAGAGCGAGATGAACTTTTTCACATTGACAGTGAAGGTGGTGAACCCTGCATTCATTCATTTGGATTTTGTGGTTTGGGATTTCCCGGGGGCTCTGCAGTGTAGACCATTGCTCTCATAGCCTGTCAGCTTGAGAGCCCTTTCCACAGACTCCTCTACATTGGAAGGAACATTCGCCATGCTACACAACCAACTCAGCTCATACAAACGTGTCTGGGGCCACATGTCCTGGAGAGAAGTCATTTTCCACCTAGAGGAGCTCAAGTCACAATTCCGGCTTTGATTCACTTTGGGCAGCTGCCCTGAGAGCCTGTGCGCACAGGAGTGTCCCGTTGAAGGACTGTACTATATGGAAGGCACATCAGCCTTGTAAGCTTACTTTGTAACAAATGCGTGGCTTTGAAGAGACACGAAGGCAAAAGCCATGGCTACAAAATAGTGGACCATGAGAAAGTAATTAGGCAGGGTGGCTGGGCGTGAGAACAGCCAGCTAGGCGCCGAGTCTGGGCTTCATTCCCACCACCACACTAACCAGGTGTGCGTGTCTTTGGGCAAAGTCATTCTGTGAGGCTCGTTCTCCTCATCTGGAAAATGCTGCGCTTGGACGGTTATCTCTCTGGCCTCTTCATTTAGAGATCCCTTGAGCCATCGTGGGATGACATCCTGGGATCCTGTTTATGCCCTGGGAAAGGCTTCACAGGCAAGGAGGAGGGAGGGATCAGGGACTGGAGCTCATCGAGGTGCTAATGAAGGGTTTCACCTTTCCCTAAAGGGTCTTTGAGTGAGAGCCAGGGCAGGTGGCGGCTCGAGGGGAGTGGTGATTAGAAAAGGTAGTACCTGCAGGGTGAGGTATTGACTTTGCCCTTCTATGTAGTAGGAGAATGAACAGATGGAGTGCTAGACCTCGCATCTTATTAACTTAACCTTGAATGTGCAGAGAGGCAGAAGCATAAACCTGTAGCCAAAAATATCATTTATTTATCAAAGTCTTCATTTAAAAAAAAAGGTAAATCTGATATTATTTTCCTGGGTCGATCATCTCCATAGTCTCTTAAAACATATAGCTGGAACTGGAGATTAGGATTCAGAGAGGGAGCGTTTCCTCTGGGCTTGTTCTTTTCTTTTCTTCTTTTAAGTAGGCTTCATGCCCAGCACTGGAGCCCAAGGCAGGGCTTGAACTCACAACCCTGCAATCAAGACCTGAGCTGAGATTAAGAGACGCGTAACCGACTGAGTTACCCAGGTGTCCCTCCTTTGGGTTTCTTAAAATGGAAATTAATGGGGCGCCTGAGTGGCTCAGTTAGGTGGGCGTCCGACTTTGGCTCAGGTCATGATCTCACAGTTCGTGGGTTTGAGCCCCAAACTGGGCTCTCTGCTGTCAGCGCAGAGCCCACTTGAGATCCTTTCTCTCCCCACCCCACTCTGTCCCTCCCTTGCTCACGTGCTCTCTCCCTCTCTCTCTCAAAAATAAACAAATTAAAAACTAATGAAAATAAAATGGAAATTAGCGATCAGTGTTTTGTCAGTGAAACATTCCTTACCATGAAGTCCATGACTATTTGATCATTCTGATTTCGATTATTCCCCAGTGTCAGCAAGTGTTTCACGCAGGAGATGAAAGCTTTATTAGGAGTTTTATGTGCCAAACCAGGGCATGGACCAACTAACTATCACTTCTTGAATCCTACTATTTCTCCTGTTCACTTATTCAACAGATATCAATGAGTATGCATTATATGCCATGCACTCCGCTACGTGCTGGGGATCAAGGGATGAAGAGTACAAGGTCCCAGCTCTCTCCTGCTTTTTATGTAAATTCAAATTTCTTTGCAATTTTTTGGTTCCCCTGTAACATGGCTCCAATCTATCAACTCAAGTCTATTTCCCACTATTAATCAATCTAAATGTTCTACCCCACTCTGCAACTTTCCCCACACATTATATACACACTGCCACCAGCACAGAGACAAATAGAACGCTCGTTTCCCCACCTTTCATGTTCTCATGTCTGCCTACACCAGCGATGACTCTACCCTCATCCCATCTACTTCTCTGAAACCTACTCTTATTTCAAGGCTTCACACAAATCCACCTTCTCTGAGAAGTGCTTTGTGAACACACAAGTCCAATCCCATGCCTACATCCTCCAAGGTCCTGGACTCCTTGACCACACATCTAATTGACCATTTTAGACACCCATTTTGTGCCTTCTCTTTTTGTGTGTGTTGACTTGACCATCACATGCAAATTCCAAAATTTGACCCTAGAAAGGTCAACCATAGTTACATCTTCAATAGCCCCACGAGATTTGAACAGTGTTAGTGTCAAAGAACATTCTCAGTTACTGCCTTGGCTCATCACTATTTTGTCTGCCATCAAGATTTGGGTCTATAGAGATGGTAGAATCACAACCGTATGGGAGATGTTTAGAATAACACGCTTTAATTGACTACCTTTATTTGAACCTTAAACATCCCAGACTTTTCTCTTATGACAACCATTAAAATGACAAAACAGGGGTGCCTGGGTGGCTCAGTTGGTTAAATGTCAGACTGTGGCTCAGGTCACGATCTCACAGTTTGTGGGTTTGAGCCCCGCATTGAGCTCTGTGCTGACAGCTCAGAGCATGGAATGTGCATGGGATTCCTTGTCTCCTTTTCTCTCTGCCCCTCCCCCACTTGTGCTCTGTCTCTCAAAAAAAAAATAAATGTAAAAATCAGATTAAATTAAGTTTAAAAACATCAAAGGATATCATACTTTAAAATGACACCTAAAATATCTAACTACAACTTATCACTTTTCTGATTTCAATTACTAAATAAAATAATACTCTAAAATAAAAATTGGAGTATTTTTAAAGTTTTTTTTAATGTTTACTTATTTTTGAGAGAGAGAGCATGAGTGGGGAAGGGGCAGAGAGAGAGAGAGAGACACAGAATCTGTAGCAGACTCCAGGCTCCAAACTGTCGGCACAGAGCCTGAAATGGGGCTTGAACTCATGACCTGAGAGATCATGACCTGAGCCAAAGGTGGATGCTTAACCAACTGAGCCACCCAGGTGCCCCTAAAATTAGAATGTTTTTAAAGACTGTCTCTTCTCTACTGCTATGTAACGTCATCTTGCTCTTAAATTGAGTAGCCATATATGAGTATCTATTTCTCAACTTTCTTTTTATTCCACTGGTCTGTTTGTCTGGTGTTGTGTCTATCCTGCCCAGTCTTAATTACTGTACCTTGATAGTAAATCTTGATGTCCAGTAGACTACATCTCCCTACATTGTTTTTCTTAAAGAACGTACTTTTGGTTTTATGCATTTCCAAATGAATTTAGAGATCAGCTTGTCAATTTCCACAAAGAAACTTGCTGGTCCTTTGATTGGAATTGCACTAAATGGATCAATCAATTTGGAGATAATTGGTATTTTCACAATATTGAGTCTGAGCATGATATATCCTGCTATTTAGACATATGACTGCCATATGGAAAAAAAAATAAAACATGATTCCCTACCTCAAACTGTATATACAAATCAGTTCCAGGTATATTTAAATTCTAAATGTGGAAGATAAAAACAGTATAGCCTCTAGAAAACAATATAAAAGAATGTTTTTATACTCATGGACTAGGGAAGGACTATGTAAGTGCGAAAAAAGCTAATCATAAGAGAAATAAGCAATGAATTGGACTTCACTTATGTTAAAAATAATAAAAAGACAAAACAGTGAAAATATAAGCTACCAAATGGGAGAAATATTTATAAAATCCAACAAAAAGATTTACCCAGAATATATAAAGACCTTTGTAAGAGGAGAACTTAATATCTCTCCCCAGAAAATTAGGCAAGAAATGTGAAGAGGAATTTGACAAAGAACATTAAAATGGCCAATAAATGGGGAGCCTGGGTGGCTCAGTCAGTTAAGGGTCCAACTTCGGCTCAGGTAACGCTTGCAGTTTGTGAGTTTGAGCCTCATGTCAGGCTCTGTGCTGACAACTTAGAGCCTGGAACCTTCTTCACATTCTGTGTCACCCTCTCTCTGCCCTTCTCCTGCTCACACACTCTCTCTCTCTCTCAAAAATAAATAAATGTTAAAAAGTTTAATGGCCAATAAATATAAATAAAGGTGCTCAATGTCATTTTTCATCAGGGAAGTGAAAATTGAAAGTACAGTGTATGTTAATGTGTTTCACTGGACATTAATAGAAATTAATATTTGGGGGAGTACAAAAATGTATATACACAGTTATTAAATCAAATATAATAATTAAAATATGCCACTCATCTAAGGGCATCTGGGTGGCTCAGTTGGTTAAGTGGCCGACTTTGGCTCAGGTCATGATCTTACAGTTCGTGGGTTCGAGCCCCACGTCAGGCTCTGTGCTGACAGCTCAGAGGCTGGAGTCTGCTTCTGATTCTGTGTCTCCTTCTCTCTCTGCCCCTCCTCTGCTCATGCTCTGTCTCTCTCTCTCTCTCTCAAAAATAAACATTAAAAAATTTTTAAAAATATTCCACTCATCTATATCATATTTTGTCAAATCCTCAAAGTCACATTATGTTACAAATCCAATACCAAGATTCTATCAACTTCTTCTCATCTTCCAAACAGTTACACTCTATCTACCTCAACATGATTTTTTTTGGCACATAAAATTTTGTGACTCTTTTCTTGTTCTGAATTTTTCATTAATACCCATAATGCTTTTTTCCTACAAACGCTTTTAGCTTTAAATTCCATTTTGTGTGACAGTAAAATTACGCTCTGAATTTATTATTTTCATTTTCCTGAAATACTGCATATTTAAACTTTTTTATGCTGTGTTACTTTACTTTTTAAATAGTTTATTGTCAAGTTGGTTTCCATGTAACACCCAGTGCTCATCCCCACAAGTGCCCTCCTCCATGCCCATCTCCCCCCTCGCCCCCCACACCCCCATCAGCCCGCGGTTTGTTCTCAGCATTCACTTTAGGTATCTCTACTACAAAACAGCTGGAGTTTGCCTTGTCACTCAATCCGAAAATTCTTCTAACTTCTGCTCAGAAGTTTAACCTATTCTCATTCTTTTAAAAATGTTTATTTTATTTATTTTGAGAGAGAGAGCGAGAAGGGGAGGGGCAAAGAGAGGGAGACAGAGAATCCCAAGCAGGCTCCACATTGTCAGTGCAGAGCCCCTCACAGGGCTCGATCTCACAAACTGTGAGATCTTGACCTGAGCAGAAATCAAGAGTTGGACGCTTACCGGACTGAGCCACTCAGGTGCCCCAAACCCATTCTCATTCTTAATGTGACAACAGTAAACCTGGTCATATCTTCGTTATCACATTATATGTGCTGTATTTTATCATCATCTTTATACTAGGACATCTTTCTAAATCTAGCTCTTTCTTCCACCGATGCTCCTCCTTAATGGAGTGTCTGCCTTGCAAAAAGAGGGCAGCTAACCGGATGCCTGGGCGGCTCAGTCGGTTTAGTGTCCGACTTCGGCTCAGGTCATGATCTCACGGCTTGTGAGTTTGAGCCCCGCGTCGGGCTCTGTGCTGACAGCTTCGGATTCTGTGTCTCCCTCTCTCTGTCTCTGCCCCTCCTGCACTCACATTCTGTCTCTTTTTCTCTCTCTCAAAAATAAACATTAAAAAAATAAAAAAAAAATAAAAAAAAAGAGGGCAAGTGAGAGTCTATGAGAGTCTATGATGGAGAGAGAAAACCCCGTCTGCCCCCAGCTTTCCCTCTGGCTGAGTGGTTCTCCCAGCTCTCAGCACAGATATTCCCAGAAGCTACGGACCCAGCAGTAAAAGGCGTCCCAGGAGCTGATGTCCGTCTCTTGTTGGCTTCTTGTCCTCGCCACACACCCTCACACCCCCACATCCAATTGAGAGTTTATTCCGAGCCTCTGCCTACACTGATTCCCCCGAGTACCCAGTGGCATGATGGAGCCCCGTGGGAGCCTGGCATCAGCCAGATCTGTGCATCTCTTCCCTGCTCTGCTGCGGTGGCTGAAATTGGCCACAGCAGGAATATTAACACCATGCAACACATCAGGCCTTTATTTTTCTGGAGTGCTGGTAAACCACTCTCCGCTCCCCACTCGCCTCTGCCGACCCTTGCCTTTTTTAAACAAGGCGATTTGAGACTTTGTTATCTTCTATCCCTTCCTCTGTAGTGTGCAGAGATACTTTCAACTTTGTACCATGTTGCTGAAATTCCATCCTCATTTCCAGTGCTGATAAGGCAATTTCCCTGATTGTTTGTGTCCCCTGGGTACTTTAACTTGGTTTCTGCGTGTGGGGTGGGGATGGACCACTGAGCCCCAGTTATCGTCTGTTTCCAAAGTCCTTGTGACACGTCTTCATTCCATTATCCATGCAAAACATGGACAGATTTATGCAGGTCCCTGTTTGCGGCTTTAATTATCACCGCTCAGCCAAATACCACTTGCTCCGTCACTAATGATTCTAATCTAAACTGGGAATTGATGTTGACAAAACACAAGCTGTTTAGTTTCTGCAGAGGCTGATCAAATGTTTCCTATGTTCCATAGGAGTATGGAAAACAGAGGCTTTGCTAGATATCTATAATCAAAGCTTCATCGATTGAGGACAAATCCAGTGGATAGGCAGGGAGGCAGACAATCAAATTCTCAGAGAAGGTAGGAGGAAATATTCAAGATCACAAATACACAGTGGCAGCTATATCACTGAGAAAAGAAAAAATCTGACCGAGTGATCAGGTTGTCCCTCGTGAAAACATGACAGAAAAATAACTAAATGTACATGCCCCGTGGAGTTCCCCCGAGGCTCATTGTTAAAATACCTCATTTAGGGCAAGCTTGTCAAGGCAACTGGGGATGGTTTAGGGCTTAGAAAGGAACCCGGTTAGCATGTGAGGCAAAACCAGAGAGATTATGGCCATTTTGTAAATCAAGAAGACTTTATAGTAGGAAATAGGGAGCCATTGAAGGTTTTTAAGCAGGAAAACAATGCAATAAAAGTTGTAATTAAGGAAGATTAGTCTGGCAGTATTAGCGCAAGATCTATATTAAGACCCTTATATGGAAACAGAGATAGAATTAGCAAGGAGTTAAAAATAAAAAATAAAAAAAGACAGAAAGACAGAACAAGCATCAAATCTCCTCTACTTTTGGTAGGCACTTAAGGTAACGCATAGGCTGGGAAATACTCAAGAAGTCTCTCAAAGCTTTCTCAGTTCATTAAGTTAAATTACCTCTTTGCTCTCACTTAGTATTCATGAATGCCAGAACTAGTCCTGTGTTACAACACAGGGAGACTCCAGGCAGCCCAGGGACCTCTTGAAGCCTCCTTTTCACGCCGTTTCATTGTTGCGGGAAATGAGCACAGTTAGCCAACAGCCCACATGCCGCGTGAGCCCCCCCACTGTCTTCTTTTCCTGGAGCAGCTGAAACCTCATCCATTCTTAAGGGAATAAAGGAATAGAAGCCCAAGCCTGTAACTCTCATTCAAGACTCATTAGACGGCCATAAAAATTCAACAAGCATACAAAGGTGACTGGGGGCTCTTGCGGGCTTACGGCAGGAAAGAAATGGATTCTATCATGAATAATGGTCAGTGCTCATCCTTGAGGTAGATAGGACCTAAGAAACACGCCAGCCAAACCTTTGGCCATCAAACATGGCTCTTCCTGCCTGGAACATCTGTCCCGCCTTCTCCCGTTATCTGATTCCAACTCAAGATCCAAGCAAAGTCCACCCTCCTTGGTGAATCCTTGTCAGCTCCTTGGGTTCACAGCCATCCTGGACTTGACCTGGAACAGGTTGTCCCTGCAGCACACAATGGCATCTAGCTTACGTTCCTCTGGATCGCATGATGCATTTTCTAACTGGATTATCAACTCCTTAAAGAAGGAAGCACGTCTAATGTGTCCTCCGTGTCCCACCATCGGAAGACGGCGGAGGTGTGGAGATGAAGCTCACTCAATATCCTTTATTCCAAGTAAGGCTCCCTGTGGTGAGTTCTCCCAAGCCCCAAGCCCAACCATGTATCCCTCAGTCTCAACAGGCATCCTTGACTCCTTCCTCTCTTCTTACAAAGGTAGAGGTGATACTAATTAAGTTCCCACCACTTCCTTCATCTGCGCTTTGTGAGTTTTCTTTTCCTCTCCTGCATTTTCAGGGGCAAAGTTGGTAACTTCCTTTTGGAATTCGCTTTTGGAGTTACCTGGTCTTTTACCCCCCACATCTTCAATCCATCCCCTTCTGCTACAAGCGAGTGTCATAAATACCTAAATATTCCTGGAGTCTATCATTTCCTAGTGTTATCACTATTTATCCTTTAAAAATGCTTTCCCCAGGGGCACATGGGTGGCTCAGTAGGTTAAAAGTCTGACAGCAGCTCAGGTAATGATCTCACAGTTCGTGGGTTCGAGCCCCACATTGCTGAGCTGTCAGCACAGAGCCTGGAGCCTGCTTCGGATTCTGTGTGTGTGTCTCTCTCTCTGTCCCTCCCTGCTCACATTCTGTGGCTCTCTCTCTCAAAATTAAATAAACATTAAAAAAATTTTTTTAAATGCTTTCCCCAAACCACTTTAAATAAAAACTGTAGGGACTCACTGCTACATCTATTCCATCACTTATGCGTTCCTTGACTTTTTCCAATCTTAATTGAAGCTATTCTCCTAGGACTTCGAGTTCAAGCTCAGGACTCGAGTCTGTATTTCACTCTGTTGGACATGGAAACACACCACCTAGACCCCTCAACAAAGACGGAGGGTTCACTTCAGATACGAGTTGTGTGATCACCTGTAGCCATCAGCTGATTCAGAATTAGCTCAACTGAGCCACCTCCTCCAACCTCACCCCTTCGGCAGCTGTCCCCATCTAGGGTTACCACGTAGAATGCAAGACGCCCAGTTAAATTTGACTTCCAGATAAACAGTAGAGTTTTTTAAACACAAGTATGCCCCATGCAATACTGGAGACATACTCATATTGAAAAAGTATCAATTCTTCATCTGCAGTTCAAATTTAATTGAGTGTCTTGTCTTTTTACTTGTTAAATCTGGAGGCACTATTCATCCAGTGACTGAGTGAGGTGAGAGTATATGGGCCAGGTCTGTTCGACCATATTCCTTCCAGAGCTCCGTGAAGGGTTGTCAAAGCTCTATTGGGCTGGCCTTAGAAGAGGAAGGCCCTGGGGGCATGTGGTGGCTCAGTCGGTTAAGCATCCATGTAGGCTCAGGTCCTGATCTCACAGTTTGTGGGTCCAAGCCCTGTGTTGGCAACTCAGAATCTGGAGCCTGCCTCAGATTCTATATTTCCTTCTCTCTCTGTCCCTCCCCTGCTTGGGCTCTGTCTCTGTCTCTCAAAAATGAATAAATATTTTAAAACTTAAAAAAAAAAAAAAGAAGCGGAAAGCCCCGCCTTCTTCCTCTGCACAACCCTGGTTTTTTCCCTCTCCATTTGCAGGGGCTGAGCCATTAAAGCATCCTTCACACCGTTCTCTTCCTCAGCACCTTTCAGAGACCCTGCCCAGGGACATCTTTCCATCCCACACTCCTTTGGCAATGTCCAAAGGAATAGAAAACAAGGGATAACATAATTTCAACCCTGGAAAGCAAGAAAGGTGGACTGGAATGAGGAAAGAGCAAAGCATCCCTCTCCTCCATACATGTGAAGGAAAAGGTGTCCTGGGCAACAAGTGGACAGTATTCTTAGAAGGCCAAAATATACTAAATAGGAATACTTCAGAGGAAAGGAAAGGACTTCTACATAAAAGGAAATACATGTCCTGTATACATTTGGAAAGACTGAGCCTAATTGGAATCAAAGCAAAGCCCATAAATGCAACTTTGGATGACCATTATTTTACTTGACAGACTGATAAAGATACAGAAGGAATATCTCCGATATTGTTGAGCCTATGAAGAAGTAACAAGAGGTATATTTTTTGAGTAAAATTTCTATGTCTAGAAACTTAACCTCTATAAATAATCAAGCACACGTACACGCACATATGAACAAAAATGTTTAAAATGTGAAAAAGTTAAAAACCGCTGATGAGGAAGGGATTAAGGAAATGATGGTAGCTCTGTTGCAATCAGAATAACTGGCGGCCATCTTCAATCACGATTTGCGTACATTTGTTGACATGGAAAGATATTCGTGGCACAGCATTTTATAAAATCAACAGATTCCATATTACTCTAGAAATAGTGTTCTATTTGTTTACATAATAACCTAAATATATATTTGGAAAACAATTTATAGACAGTAAGTGTTTATCTTTGAGTGGTGGGTTGTGGGTGACTGGGTTTTGTTTTGGTTTTTTACTTTTTAATTTTTTTCTATAACGAACAATACTCTGTATGATTTTAAAAATAACACTTATATCTATCCTGTATTCACTGAAATCTTTGGATTTTTTTCCTCCTTAGAAAACAGTGGCAGTGGCCTCTTCTCCTTCTTCTTCTCCTTCATCTTTATCTTCTTCTTCATCATCATCGTCTTCTTCTTTTCCTTCTTCTTCCTCTTCCTCTTCTTCTCCTTTTCCTTCTTCTTTCACCATCCTGCAACATTTCACATAGGTGACTGTATGGACTCCTCTTCCATCTTCTTGTCTTTGCATTCTTTTGTTTTTCCCCAATCTGTAACTCTCTCCCCTCGTTGATTTCCCTTTATATTGGCATGCCCACCATATTGCACCATCTACCTTTCTTTCTCTCCTCTCTACCTAGACAACTGCCTATGCACACATGACTCAAACATCCGAGTCTTCACAATTCCAGCCTACCTCACAAAATCCTGCTCCAAATGCCTGCTGGACTTCCCAACTACAGTGTTTATTCTGTACCTGCTATTTTCAGAGAACAGTACCTAGAGATGACACCACAGTGACAGAGGGAGCCTACCTTTGAGGAGCACCCAATCTCCACTTGGATTTTCTCTTTTAAAAAATGTTTTTATTTATTTTTGAGAGAGAGAGAGAAAGAGAGAGAGAGAGAGAGACACAGACACAGGGTGCAAGCAGGGGAGGGGCAGAGAAAGAGGGAGACACAGAATCAGAAGCAGGCTCCAAGCTCTGAGCTGTCAGCACAGAGCCCAATGCAGGGCTCGAACTCATGAGCCAGGAGATCATGACCTGAGCTGAAGTCAGACACTCAACTGACTGAGCCGCTCAGGCGCCCCACCACTAGGATTTTCTAATTTCAACATATTTAACAACAAGTGTGTCTTCTCACCTTTTCCCATTCAGCTATTCTTCCCAACGTTCCATTTTCTGTTACCAGCACAACTAGCATTGTAGTTACCAGCTCTACCTGTTGCCATAATTAATTAGTTAATCAATTAATTCACTTAACAAGTGAGGGGCCTGCTACCATAGTAGTACTCAGCCTCAACTATATATTGGAGTTAACTAGGAAGCTTTAAAATATACCAATGCCTATTTCTCAACCCCTAGATATTTTATTTAATTAGTCTAGAATGCCACTCAAGTTTCAGAGTTCAACGTTTCCCCAGGTGATTCTAATATACAGCCAGTGTTACAAGTCACTGTACCAGAGAAAGGTCAGGACTTCATTACTGATTGCATGATGAAAGGAGAAAGGTCGAACTTTTTTTTAGTACTGTTATTTCCTAGTAATAACGCCCAAGTTCACTCTCTTTCCCTTGGATAGTCAAAGCTGAATTGGCTTTCCCAGGAAAGTCAACTCTTTATCCAACTCAGCTTCAGTCATTACAGCATTTCCAGAATGTATGGAGAGAATATAATCATCCTGCCATATAGATACCTCCATGCTCTGACCTGGGCAGGTCTTTTCAGTGTTATTCCACATTCAAACATCAGCTAAACAGGACTGTCCATTGCTTTCCAGACAGTGCCTCTGTCCTGACTTTGCTTTTTCCCATACCATTCCTTCCACCTTGACTATCCTTCACTCCCACCCATCAATCACAATTCCACCAATCCATTAGCTCTGAGGATTGATGTCGAACCAGCCTTGATAACACGCCCCCCACCTCCAACCACTGGAGCAACTTCTCACTCTCCTAAACTCCAAAGCACCTCTTATTATACTTAATAAGTCCTATCGTGTGGGAAAGTTATGTAGACACATATCACATACTCCCAATAAGATGTGAAGATCTCTGAGAACAAAAATGAAATGCCCTTCATCTCTATATGGAGAGATAAGGAAGTTAAACATGAGGGCTCTAGTCATCCTGCCTGAGTTTATGACCAAACTGTGCTACTTACACAAAATCTGTGTGACATTTAGGGAAGTAATTGACTTCTCTGAGCCTCAGTTTCCCCCTCCACTTAATAGAAACAATACGACCTCTCAGGATTGTTATGAAGGTAAGACAAGGAAATGTGTATGAAACATTTAGCACAACAGCTGCTCCAAAAGGCATCAATAATAATGGTGACCAGCATTTGGGGGACGAAAGCACATCAAGAAAAATATTTAGTTATGAGTCTGACAGAATCTTTGTGTAGTAAATAAATGGAAAATAAAAGCTCAGATTTGAAAAATGTTTATTACATTTCCTAACATTACTTCCCAGGACAGCTCATGGTATTACTGGGGTTTTCAACTATTTCAGACAGCCAGTCCTGCTTCCTGATAGTATGTAAACTTTCCAGCTTGGTGCCATCTCTAAGATTCTAAATTTCATTCTGCAATGACAGCTTCTATTCAAAAAACTCTGCCACTCAGAGACTCCTGTGTCCTAAATGCCGTTTCTTAGTGTAATGCAACATTTTCAATTGAGTAAAACAGTGATGAAGAACATGTCAGAGATCCACGCAGGATAGAATCATTTGAGAAACACGAAATCCTGCTGTTAAGACTCCAATCAACCAACAGGGCCACAAGCTATTTCTATCTAGCTGGCTGATAGCATTACAGGCTCTGGATCTAAAATGAGATCTACATTAAGTGTAATTCATTTGCTGAAAGGATAAATCACAAAAGCGTCTTATGCATGCAACTGAGTCAAAGACCAAATGCTGGGCAGACAGTTGGGTAAGGGAGTGTGAGGACTCCTAGAGTGTGGATTTCTCAGGGTTTCATGGCCGCCATGCCTCCCAGCAAAATGGTCATGCTGTTTCCCAAGCCCACTTGATGTGCCAGTGACTCAATAACGAGTGATTTCATGGGGTGAGGCTGCAAACCTATGGGTCATCTGAGCTTAGAATGCATCTGTCATTTCTTTATCATCAATCTCTCTTTTTGTGGTGGAACCTTTCCATTGGCATTTACACATATCCACGTCCCTCTTATCCTATAAAAACCCTCTCTTGGTCCCATTTTCTCTTCCAGCTACCACTTTATTCCCTCCTCCCCTTGAACCTCCTGTCTACACTCGTTGATTCCATGCCTCATGCATTCCTCATACCATCCCAAAGGCTTCTACATCCTTCTCCAAGCGTCATGAAAATGCCTCTTGGGTCACTAACGGTTTCCAGGGGCCAAATCCAGCCCTCAGCTTGTGTGATACAATTAACTAAAACCTCCCTCGGAAGACACTTTTTCTTCAGCTTTTGTGATTCTTCATTCTCTAAGCCTTCCTCTACCTCCTTGACCTCTCCTCTGCATCCTTCAGAGTAGGCTTGTCTTCCCCTACTCCACTGCTAAAAGGAGCTATCCCCCAAGGCTGGGGGCTCAGGATCTTTTTTTTTCTCCCAGATACCTCTTCCCAACAGACCTCCACCACATCCGTGAGCTCGGTTACCAATGACTGCTAACTCTATGTTTTCAGCCCACCCACACCTGCTTCTGAGTAGCATGCATCTAAACATTTACTCTATGGGGCACCTGGGTGGCTCATTCTGAGCATCTGACTTTGGCTCAGGTCATGATCTTGAAGTTCGTGAGTTCAAGCCCCACATTAGTGCTGTCAGTGGGAGCCTGCTTTGGATCCTCTGTCTTCCTCTTTCTCTGCCTCTCCCCCTCTCATGCTGTCTCTCTCTCGCTCTCAAAAAAAATTATATACAAACATTTAATTTACATGTTCTACCTGGATTCTCAAAAGCTCTTTCAAAGCAACATATTCCAAACTAGCTGTCACCTCGACTACCTTAAGTGATCACATCAGAAACCCTTGACCCTTCCCTTGCCCTTCCTCCACCATAATACTTACAGAGTCCATGTCAAGAGTTCAGCTGAGCAATTCCACAGTATTGCTGCCTCTGTATCCATTGGTGTGGCCACCTGGCCTGCAGGGACCTTAAACTGCCACCAGCCCCATGTACAATTGTGTGCCCTAGAGAGCAGCCCACAGAGTCACAAGTACATGTAATTTCCCCCAACAACCCTGGTCTCCCCCATATCCCAGGACCTTCCTCTTGTGCACCCCTTGGATAGGACTCCCATGGAGTGTACCCAAACTCTTCACTCTTTGGTATGAATTGGCCAAACTGGACTTAGCCTGGGAATCCCAAAGGACTCCATCCACAGACCCTATTAAAGGGATGTACCCCAGGTCCTGCCTCTCTGTCTGCACCTGCCTTGACCTCCCTGTGTAGCCCCTCAAGGCATACGTGTATTTCCTCCAGGACCTGTGAGGAATACACTTCTCTATTTCAATTTCTCTTGTGGTCTTTTGTTGAAACTTGGCTCACCATCTAGCACCCTGTGCTCTACTTAACAAATGTAATTTAACAAAGTAATAATAGCGAAAAATGACAGTATAAATGCAGCTCATATGAATATGTATAACTTTTGTGTTTATGTAGAGAATCAGTATCATGCTTCACTTGTGTTTGGTCTAGACCAGGGTGACAAGAATTGTTCATTGTAACAAAATATTCCTTAGCCACCATGTGCAATTACCAGAAAGACCACACAAATTGATGAGTATTCCAAAACAAAAGGACGCTGAGTACTACTGAGATATTACACTTTATGACAAATAATTCATTTCATTGATGCTATAGATTAAAGATTTTGACAAATTAATTAGTCTTCTCTTTCACCTCGGCATTCCTATTGCTCAAATTCTCCCTGCACTTGAAAGTGTTGTTGGCAAGAGCACAAGCCAAAAGCCTCCACGGCATTTAGATACATCCATTTACAGGGTTTGAGATGAAGGGATAGAGAGAAACATCTCTCTGGGATCTAAACATCCTTGGTCCTGAAAGCAGATGCCTAGAGTTACGGTTAAGCAATTTGCTTATTGATAAATTTATTTTTGTGCAAGGGGTCTTCAGAAGCATGGACTGGCCATTTTTTTTCTGTAAGGGGGAAGGTGATAAATACTTTAGGTATCATGAGCCAGACGGCCTCTATCACAAACGACTCAATTCTGTCACTATAGTACCGTAGTAGCCACAGACAATACCTAAATTAATGAGTGTAGCTGTGTTTCAATAAAACTTTATTTAAAAAGAAAAAGCAAGATAGGAGTCAGACCTGGCCCATGGGCTCGGGTTTGCCAACTCCTAGTCTAAAGTGTAAAGCCCAAGGTAGCGGCCCCTTTGCCCAAGGCAAAGTCTTGATACTGGACTTGAGGATGAGTAGACTCAGACAAGCAGTGAGAAGAAATGGGTTGCCCACCTGAGGGTTTACCCAAGAGCAGAGATTGGGAATGCATGTGGCCCACTTAGTAGACAGCAGTGGACTAACGTGTCTCTAAAGAATGGTAGGAAGAGAGTTGGAAGGTTAAGTGGGGGCAAGGTACAGATGCCTTGCACTTGACCCTGCAAGCAAGAGAAAAGCTGAAGGTTACCTGTGAGGTGTAGAGTGCCACTTCTTAAGGTGTGCAAGGAAAAGGCAATTACTGTTCAGAGGATGATATAGAGCCCATTTCTACAATGGAATATGGTTGAACGCCATCATCTCCAAGGTCTCCCTCCATCTTGAAAATAAACGTATTAAGTGAAATGAGCAAAAGGTGTGCCGTATTTAAAATCATAAAGACTCAGGACCTGGGCTCAGCTGTCATCACCACCATGTATGAGCCATTGTCCTTTCTGAGCCTCAGTTTCCTCTTCTGTGAAATGCTGGGGATTATTGTAGAGACACGCATAGTTGGGCACCTGGGAGACTCAGTCAGTTAAACACCCAACTCTTGATTTTGGCTCAGGTCATGATCTCATGGTTTGTCAGTTCAAGCCCTGCACAGGGCTCCATGCTGACAGTGTGGAGCCTGCTTGGGATTCTCTCTCCATCTCTCTCTGCCCCTCCCCTGCACTCCCTCTCTCCCTCTCTCTCTCTCTCAAATTAACTAAATTAATTAAATTAAAAAGAAAGACACACATGCTAAAATAGGTAGAGAAGTCCCGCTGCTGTGGTTGGCCTATAGTGGGTATTCAGCAAATGGTCCCTGTGACATCCATGGCATTGCTGCAGTCATCATGCCATGATGAGGTCATACCCAACACAACCAAAAAAGAGAGTAGGAGAGATGAAAAACCCATCCAGTCACTGAATTAACTGATCTTTTTGTTAAATGGCGTAACGAATTTTCCCTGTTACTTAAAACAAGTTCAAGAGTCAGGGATGAGTGAGGAAGGCATTGTTTTTTGCAGCTTAAAGAATACTAACTGATGCAAATAGTAACATTCCTAGATCAACGGTCATCTTTTTCATTCCGTATTTTCCTTTCTTGGGACACAGTCAACGATTAAGAGAACAAACAGACAACACATAACACCAAACAGGAGTGTGAAGAGAATTAAGCGACAGTCCCTCAGTAAGGCTCACCTGGAGAGCACAGCTGTGTCCTCACCCAGTCTTACAAAATTTAATAAACATTTAATAAAAACTAGCTAACAATAGGTAACATCTACTACTACTACTATGTGCATACCAAGCGCAGTGATAGGTGTTTTATGTCGATTCTCTCTTTTTAGTCCTAACTTTCTAGCTACTTACTCATGCAGCAGTTTTGCAGATGATAAATTCCCTGGGAAATACTGATAATCATCCTTATTAATCATCGTGAATGAATGACACCTTTCATTTGAATGCTTTACGTGTGATTTCTTGGCACCCCTTCTGATGCACCTTTGATTTCTCCAACTTTCCAATGTGTGGCAATTAGAGCTGAGATGAGGCACAAGCTGAGAATCTTGACCCAGCCCACATCTTCTTACCCTCTCAGGTCCCCTACACATTAACAGTGTAGGGGTGAGTAAAAATGATCCTATTGCTGTAGTCTAAAGCTGTGCTATTCAGAGTAGAGTCTGTAGGGGCGCCTGGGTGGCTTAGTCGGCTAAGCGTCCAACTTTCGCTTAGGTCATGATCTCGCTGTTTGTGGGTTCGAGCCCCGCGTCGGGCTCTGTGCTGACTGCCAGCTCAGAGCCTGGAGCCTATTTCAGAGTCTGTGTCTCCTTCTCTCTCTGACCCTCCCCTGCTCACGCTGTCTCTCTCTCTCTCTCTCTCCCAGAAATAAATAAAAAAATATATTAAAAAACAACAACAACAACAAAGTAGAGTCTGTAAACCAATATCACCTGAGAGTTTGTGATAAATACAAAATCTCAGGACCCACCCTGGACCCGCTGAATCAGAAACCATATTTTAATAAGACTTCCGGTGATCAGAACGCACGTTGAAGTGTGAGAAACACTGGACTAGAGGACACAGTCCTCTGAGGGAAGGAAGAAGATAAACACTGCTTGATGTCAGCATAGGGAGCCTGAGAAAAAAAATCACAGAAGTGGCAACAAAGGGCTGCTGGAGGCCGATGTGGGATTTCTGGGCTGTGCTTATACAAGTATGGTGGTGAGTCTCCTGGCACAAGTCAATCTAGATGCTTTGGGTTCCAAATAACAGAAGACTCATGGTGGCTTACACATTGGTATTTACACCAAAAAGCTGAGAGGCAAACATCTGAACATAAAATAAATCAAGGGTAAGTCAAATTCTGCACCTGAATCTATCCTCTGCCTGGAGCAGAGTCAGCCTAGCCCAGTTTAGGGCAGTCAACACTTGCTCGTCCACAGAGCTGCTGGGAGAATGAGCAAGGGGCTGGGTGATGGCTGCTTTAAGCCACTGAGTTTGACATGACAAGATGATTGACGGAGAACGTAAGATCTTCTGGAAGAGCTAGCCAACACAATCAAACCAAAGGAAGAAGGAGAAGGAGGAAAAGAAGGAGAAGAAGAAGAGAAAGTGGGAAAGGAAAAGGAGGAATAGAAGAAGAAAGGGAAGGGAAAGGAGAAAAGGGGAAAAAGAAAAAGAAGAAAGAATTGTATATATTGAAAAGGAATACACAGAATTATTAGGAACAATAAGATTTTTTTTTTCTAATCATAGAACACTCAAGAAAAGCAAATGAGTAATTACTAGGAGAGAATATTAGGTTAAAAACTTTATTAGTGTTTCTTGGGGCACTTGGGTGGCTCAGTCGGCTAAGCATTCGACTCTTGATTTTGGCCCAGGTCATGATCTCAGTTCATGGGATTGAACCCCATGTCAAATTCTGTGCTCACAGCACGGAGCCTGCTTGGGATTCTCTCTCTCTCTCTCTCTGTCTCTCTCTCTCCCCCCCCCTCTCTCCCCATCCCTTGATAGCTCTCTCTCTCTTTCTCAAAATAAATAAATAAACATTTAAAATATGTATATTAGTGTTTTTCTATAAGGACAATAAAACAATTAGAAGAGGGAAAGGGTTAACATATAAGTATCCACCACAGAAATAGATATGAAATACTTAGGAATTTCAAGATTAGTCCATAAGATATATGGTTAGTAGAATAAATGGAGGAGTATACTTGGTTGGAATACTCAGTATTGAAAATATGTTGATTCTCAAATTATCCTGTAAGCTAATGCAATTCCACTAAAAATGGCAAACAATTTTTGACAAATCCATGATTCTAAAGTCCATTCCAAAAATATAAAAACACTAATACAGACCCTAACAGAGGAAGGAGGAGATGACCATACTATATATTACTTTGTATACTTATCATACGTTAGTGTTCAGTATATAAGGTTACATATAATATCATAATGTGTTGTTACATTATATTTTACATAAAATGTAATAAATTAAGGGGTGCCTGGGTGGCTCAGTCAGTTAAGCATCCGACTTCAGGTCATGATCTTATGGTTTGTTGGATCGATCCCCACGTCGGGCTCTGTGCTGAGAGTGCACAGAGAATCCCTGCTTGGGATTCTCTCCCTCCCTCTTCCTCTAGCTCTCCCCCACTCACCATACATGCTTGCTCTTTCTCAAAATAAATAAATAAATAAATACATACATACATAATTAAAATGAAAGAAAGTGTTGGCATCATGACATAACCTCAATTAATTATTTAACTTTGAGGATAGAGACAGAACCTTCAGTCCTAATAACAAGAAATAGAAACGTAGAACAAGAGAAAAAGTCAGGCTAGCCTCAGATTTCACCACAATCAAGTTCAATGCCAGAAGACCATGAGATGATATCTAAAAAGTTTTGAGGGACAGAGAGCATGACTTTATCTAGTCAAGGAAATTTTCAATCAGAATTCAAAGAATTTCAATTAGAATCTCAAAATAATTCAAGTAACATGCCACTGTTGAGCCACTGTGGGGGGAAAAGCTATTTCACTCTTTTTTAAATTGTTTTACTTATTTTTGACAGACAGAGCATGAGCAGAGGAGGGGCAGAGAGAGAAGGAGACACAGAATCTGAACCAGGCTCCAGGCTCTGAGCTGTCAGCACAGAGTCCGACATAGGTCTCGAACTACAAGGTCGTGACCTGAGCCGAAGTCAGACGCTTAACCGACTGAGCCACCCAGGCGCCCGTCCACTCTTTCTGATGGTGGAAATATTCACGCCTAACCTTGAAGGAATTTATTAAGATCTAAAGTTTGTGTCGTGACAGTTTCTGCAGATTCACTCCATCTTCTCTTTCTTCATTTAAATGAAAGTTAATATTTATTATTAAAAAATAAAAACAGGAGAATTTTATGCCACCTAAAAGTTTGTAGGATTGTTCCTTGGACAAGACCTTGGAGTAGCAAGTGCAAAGCAAATACATCACATTCTCTCTCTGTGTCTCTGCCTGTCTCTTTCTTTCTCCCCACCCCTCTGTCACACACACACACACACACACACACTCACATACACAGCCTTGTCGTATAAGACCCGAGTGTTGTGAACTCAGCAGACCGCATATGCCTCAGTCTATAATTACATGTGCTATTTGGTAAGATAAATACAGTAAACCTTTCAGCGGGTCTGTGTCCTTGATCTACTTTCCCTCTGGTCAGCAGATTGCGACCAGAGTTGTATACTAGAATCACCTATAGAGATTTTATGTTGTATAACACAGATGCCCTGGCTTGTGTTCTTTCTTGCAGTGTTTTCATTGCTGGTGTGCAGAACTGCTGATTTAGAGAAAAGCTTCTTTCTTATGTAGGAATTCAGACTCCCCTGAACGTCCACAGCACTGCTAATTCTTACAGAATCATACGTGTTCTTGTTTACTTAGCTGTTCAAGGCAAAATGAGCCCAGAGCTCTTTTTTTCCCTTTTAAAAAGAGATTTGGGAAAGACATAGAGGTGACTGGGAGGTATCCTGACTGCATATCCCAGACCTTGGAAAATCCAACATCATCCAAAGGCACCTTCAAGAGAGTGCTACCTTTGGGAGAGAGCCTCTGCATGCCCCAACTTCTTCCAAAAGAAATGGGCAGGGGCACCTGGGTGGCTCCGTGGGTTAAGCATTCGACTTTGGCTCAGGTCATGTTCTCACGGTTTGTGAGTTCAACCCCCACGTTGGGCTCTGTGTTGACAGCTCAGAGCCTGGAGCCTGCTTCAGATTATATATATTTTTAAATTTTTAATTAAAATGATGAAGAGAGAGAGAGAGAGCGAGCATGATCAAGGGAGGGGCAGAGAGAGGGGGAGACACAGAATCCAAAGCAGGCTCCAGGCTCTGAGCTGTCAGCACAGAGCCCGCTATGGGGTTTGAACTCACAAACCGTGAGATCATGACCTGAGCAGAAGTCAGATGCTCAACCAAGTGAGCCACCCAAGTGCCCAGCTTGCTTTGGATTCTGTGTCTCCCTCTCTCTCTCTGCCCCTCCAGGGCTCATGCTCTGTCTATCAAAAATAAATAAACATTTAAAAAAGAAGAAGAAAGAAAAGAAATGGGCTAACAGTCTTTTTTTGAAAGAGATCAATCCTGGGGTAGGAAGACTTTGTGGATGGACCTTAGGCTGGTTTTAGGGGAATGTCCTTGTTCGTTAGCAGAGGGGCCTGAATGGAAGACATGGAATTGAATGGAACTTCCTGGTGCGGAAGGAAAGAGCTGAGAGTGCACGATTACGGGGCTCTGGACTCTGGCAGCCTAGTCTGCATTTGCTGGCTCTGTGCCCATGGACAGGTTACGGAATCTCTCTGTGCCTTAATTTCCTCATCTGTAAAATGGATCTCATTGGGTACTTGTGAAGCTCAATGGGATAATACCCACAAAAGGCTTAGAGTAGTGCTTGGTGCCTTAGAAGCACCCAATAAATGCTGACTGTTGCTCTTATATCAGGGAGCAAGCCGAGACACAGTGGCGATAGAGCTCTGCCACGACCCCTGAGAGCAGCCCGGCTGCATCATAGAGTCATATGGTAGCAGAGAGCTATGGCCCCACAGTGGCCAACAACAGCAGACAAACTCTCTGGAAGCAGCACCCACGCCTTCAGGAAGCCTAATCTCCTGATATCAAGTCGGTGGGGGCAGTTTTCACCAAAATCTGCAGTAGAAAAAAGGAAGGGAGGCCTTGGCCCCTGCATGATGAGGCTTCAGCAGATGGATTATTCTGGGGCTGGTACCCAACAACCACAGGTGCTCCAGACAGCATAGCTGTGGCCACCTGGGCCTCCTTGCTCTGCGGTCCCGCGCCTCCTCCCTCCTCCCTGCACTACAGCTGGGGAGGGGTGAGTTCCAGGCGTGGATTGCTCCCCGAAGACCATCATACTTGTGGGGCAGATGACGGTGTGAGCAGAAAGGGCAATCGCTCCTTAGCAAAACTTGGGAGTCCTCTCCAGCCGGTGCTCCGATGATAAGACGCCGACAGAAAGAACTTCCCTTCCGCTGGACAAGCCCTGGTAACCTTTGGCACTGGACTAAAAGCTTTCAAAGGGCGAACAGAAGTGCCATAAATCTCAGAGGCGACGTTAAATGTTTGTCCCTGAAACACTTACGACTTGTTTCAAACCCATTCCTTTCTGAAAGTTTATAACAAATAACTGGCTGACTTAACCTCTACAAGAGCATCTCCTTTGTCACTACAAATGGAAACAAATGGGTCTATAAAGAGAGGGACCCTGGTGAGGGGCAATTTTCAGCCACTGTGTGGTCTCCCAGCCCTGCCCAAATGGGTGAGCCGCCTCTTTTGTTTAGATTAAACTGCCTCTCGCTTCCATGACTTTAGGGCAGCAAAGATTTTAACTGGACTTTCTTTTAAACTGCCCATTAATCTTTCCTCCCCTCTCCCTGCTGAATGAATGAGTAAAGTAAATTATTTACATTCTGGTGTTGCGAGAACTCTCCCTGCATTAAGCTCTCGTTTGAGCCTCAAATATATCTTTAGATGGTGTTTACCTCACCCCCTCTTTATCGTGATTGCACAGCTTCTCCAGAGGGATCACCTGTTGGGTTAAACTATGACCCAGATACAATCCCTCTTCCCAAACCACCTGCGCGTGCCCTAAGCCACACACCCGAGAGGAACTCATGTCAACCCAGGTTCGATTTTGCCAAGTTCCAAATGCACATGTTTGGCGGCTCGCATTTTAGAGTTAGCTTGCTCTTCCATATTCCAAGCGTTCATCATTCCTGGGGTGGGGGGGGGAATGAAAGCACGTCAGATGCTTTTTGAAATTGATCCACTGTGTCTTTTCAGAGTGAAGAATGTCATTCCCTGTCAGCCCTTCTTGCCTGATGAGATGAGAAGCCACCTAAGTAGTGGATTGTAAGCATGGGGACAGCTGGATGGGCCAACATCCACATGGATTCAACCCTGAAATCCACTTTTCTTTTGTGTGATGGAGACAAATAAGAAAATGCATTTTTTTAAAAGGCATCAGGGAAGAAGAATCCAGGAAACGCTACAGAAAGGGAATGAGTAAAGCAAGATCAAAGCAAGAGTCAGAAGCACAGGACATCGCAAGTTATGCCTCCGGTCTAAATAACAATTTCTTAGCAAGTTAAAATTAATACAGTAACTTTTCATTAGAGGACGATAAACCAACCAGTATCTATTAGGGCAGACACGAGTTTATGAAGCATCTGCTCTTTCCTTCTCTTAATACGCTGCCTCATTAATTTCTTGGGGGCGTGATTTCTTTTGGCCTTGTTTACAAGTTCTTAATTTCACCTCACAAGCCAATGGGATTTAAATTCAACACCTATATAAGTCATATTTTGCTGACTCTTGCCCAAATGTTGCCAGTAACTGAAGCTATTCATCTCTTAAAAATCAGCCCCAACTATCAATTATTTCCAGGATGTTCCAGGAGAATAATGTGGGCTTTTTTCTTATTTTTGTATTTTACATTTATTTGTTTTCGAGAGACAGAGCACGAGTAGGGAAGGGGCAGAGAAAGAATGAGACATGGAATCTGAGGGAGGTTCCAAGCTCCGAGCTGTCAGCACAGAGCCTGATGGAGGGCTTGAACTCACAAACCATGAGATCATGACCTGAGCCGAAGTCAGATGCCCTGAGCCACCCAGGCGCCCCCCAGGAGAATAAAGTTAAGAATGGCCTAGCAACTGGATGATGGCTTCCATTATTTTTTTCCTCTGAAACTTTGGCTCCAATGATGCTCTAGGCATCAGAGCATCAAAGTCCCCCTGAGTCTTGCCCTGGGAACTGCCATCTCCCATTCTGTACCACAACTGATGCACAGGACCAAAGACTGATGTCCCCCGAATTCTCCATGCACAGAGCCTCCCTGTAAAATCCTACCTCCTTTTGTATCTCACTCTGTCTTATGAACCACTTAGAAATACTGCTTGTGTTTCAATATCTTAGAGCTATTAGCCAAATAATTCCATTTTTTGCTCAGAGATCCCTTCCTTGCTGGTTCCCAGACTGGTGGCCAGGGTCAGGATGCATGAAGGAGAACAAAACACTCTCTGGAACTCAGATCTTCCCCTCCCTTCCACTGTGCATGGGTTTGGTATTTGACCAAGCTTGTCTTGCATGGGCCTTTAGGCCAATCAACTTCTGGCAGCCCGTTCCACCCAATGCATGTAAGTTCCAGCAGTAGACACAGCTGAGAGCCAAACTGAGGACTCTTGCACATGACTGTCACTTAGCTTGTACTAAAAGTTATCATGTCTCACCTAGTTCTTTCGCACTTCTTCAAATCCAGGGGAATTCCTAAATGACTGGCTACAGGGCAGTAGCGTCCAGAATATGTATATCATTGGTTACAAATACAGATGCAGACCCTCACCCAGAACTTCTAAATCAATCTCTTTGTAGGGCATCTGGGTGGCTCAGTCAGTTGAGCCTCAGACTTCAGCTCAGGTCATGATCTCACGGTTCGTGGGGTCGAGCCCCATGTCGGGCTCTGTGCTGACAGTTCAGAGCTTGGAGCCTGCTTTGGATTCTGTGTGTGTCTCTCTCTGCCTCGCTCTCACTCTCTCTCCATCTCTCAAAAATAAATAAAAATGTTAAAAAAATTTTTTTTAATACATCAATCTCTTTGTTAGGAGTTAAGCTCTTGTTTGGTTCTTTATTTTAGTTCTCTCAAATGATTCTTTGCGTCAACTAGGTTTGCAAAGGTCCCGTCTGATCTCTGTTTCAGAGCCCCATCTGATCTCAGCTCTGTCTGAGCACACTTTCCGTCACTGAATTCACTTCTGGAAAATCTTCTCTCTGACTCCCTCTTCCTCAGACTGTTATAACTGAGACGCATCATGGCCCTTCCCCACAAATACTGTTTCTAATTGACCCTCCCAAGATGTGACTGGACAAACATCTTAGTGGACAATCCAAATGATTGTGAAGAAGAGGTGTGGGGGATTCCTATGTTAGGCTTACCCCAGATTTAAACTCAATACATCCAGGGGTTCAGGACAGGAATCTTTTTGTTTGTTTCTTGGGAGAATTCCCCAGTGTTGGGAACTTTAGCAGGATGATTTTTTTTTTTTTTTTGATGGACTGGGATATGGTAAGAGACAATGATCTCATCGGACAACTAAAAGATCTCTTCATAATAAATGCTCAAAAGTTAAAAATCCGCAGGCTTCAGCACGCATCAGAAAATAAAGTGGATTGATAGATGGGTAGCAGGAAAGATAGCTAGGTACATGAGAAAGGAAATGTAGCAAAATGTTCATTGTAGAAGCTATATAGTTTATGGGTCTTCGCTGTACAATTCTTGCAACTTTATTTATACACGGGAAATTTTTCATAATAAAATGGTGAAGGAAAAGACACTAGGATAGAATGTCCCCTCAAAACATATTTTGATGCTACACCACAGCTGAATAAAATGATCAGTTTAATCGCTGATAAGTATAACTCCAATGTCCCTAAATAATATACGTGTAGGGGCGCCTGGGTGGCCCAGTCAGTTAGGCATCCGACTTCGGCTCAGGTCATGATCTCACAGTTCATGGGTTTGGAGCCTGGAGCCTGTCTTCAGATTCTGTGTCTCCCTCTCTCTCTGCCCCTCCCCCATTCTCATTCTGTCTCTCTCTCTCAAAATAAAATAAAGACATAAAAAAAATATGTGCAATTTCTGAAGTAAGGTACTATCTACACCTATCAAGTCACACATCTTGCTTAAGTGGAATTTTTAAAAATAAAGTGCTAATGTTTTATCCTAATAAAATGTAAATGCTTTTCCTCTTTCACTCTCCCCACTCTTTATTTGCATGTGGATTTTCTAGTTTTCAAGTTATTTGAATCGTATAAATAGAAAAAACGTATAGAAATATCACTCTGTACAAATGTTGCTATGGATGTGGAAAAAAAAACAGATCAAGACAAAACTATAACTTCCAGGAAAATCAACAGAGAATGTTATCGTGTCCTGTGCTAGTAACTTCGGAAAGCCTATGTTCAGAGTTGAACATTTCCTGCTGAGGAAATTGAGCATGGAGAAATCAAGATATTCAGGATCACATCACTAGCGGCCAAATTAGATAGAGAACACAAATGCCCTGACCTTGTTATGGTACTTTATTCATGCTCAAAATGTACTCAGATATAAATGATTTTAAATATCTGGGGATAAAAATTACTGTACCTAAAATCCTTTTTTTCCATTAGTCAATAAACATCTTTGAAACATTAATAAAATTATACTTTTCAGTGTTTTTGACAAATCACATCCTTCTAAAAGGGGAGATTTAAAAATAAGACACAGGACAATTCTATACTTGGGAGATAATATTTGCAAGTAACATCTGATAAAGGATTTGTATCCATAACATATAAAGAACGCTCAACACTCAACAGTAAGAAAAGAGACAACCCAATTTTTTAAAAGGGCTGAAAGATCTCAATAAATGTTCACCGAAGAAGACAGACAGCAGATAAGCATATAAAAAGATGTTCAACGTCATTAGTCATTAGGGAAATGCAAATCAAAACCACAATGAGATACCACTATCCATCTGTTAGAATGACTAGCAACAAATCAACAAACAAACAACTTACAGCACCAAGTCGTGGCAAGAATGCAGATGAACTGGAACCCTCATAGATTCTTGGTGGGTATGCCAAGTAGTACAGCCACTTTGGGACACAACTCAACAGTTTCTTATAAAATTCAATACACCCTTAAGAAGTGACCAAGTAGTATCACTCCTAGGTATTTGTCCAACTTAGCTGAAAATGTGTGTGCCTACAACGTTGCATACAAATGCTTACAGAAGCTTTATTCAGGTTGCCCCAAACTGGAAACAACCTCGCCCTTCAATACGTGAATGAATAAACAAACTGGTACATCTGTACATGGAATATCCTTGGCAATAAAAAAGGGATGAACTGATTTCTCCTTCTGACCAAGGCGTAGTCATAGAGGCTGTATTTACACTCTTGACTGAAACAAACAAAAACCAATCAAATACATGAAACATGAGTTTTCAAGATGCTGGATACCAAGCAATGAGGACCAATGATTCCTGAGAGACAGGATACAAAGGAGGGGAGTTCTGTGGGTGTCTCACTGCCAGGACAAAGCACTGGGAGACAGAATCCTGGTGGAGCCCAGCGGTTGAAGAGACAGAGCCAAGAATTTAGGAAAATCAAGATGGCTAGCGTTCCCCGGACACAGTAGGGTAGAAAGGGGAACCTGAAAGAGACAGAACTGCAGAGATCTGCAGAGGAGTCTCATATAGCATTGAGGTGAGCACGAATCAGGGAAAGCCCGTGTAGAAACTACTCCAAGCTCGGGAAAGAAACATCCGAAAGATTAGAAGCAACAGTGCCCGGTGCTTGTACAGGACTTTTTACACCTTACGTATTACTGAGATTGTCAGTTTGAATCTGTCATCTTGGTGTTGGTTTTCTCTTTGCGTATATTTTCTTTTCCTCTTTTTCCTTTTATTTTTCTTCATTGTTTTGGGTGGGTTGAATATCTTTATCGATATTACTACTGACATCAGTAAGTACTGATATTTGTCCATATAAATATTGCTATCTGGATCAACATTTTAACAACTTTGGTGGCTTATTGGTTATAATTCTTTGCTGCTTTATTTAAAAAAATTTTTAATGTTTTATTTATTTTTGAGAGCAAGAGAGGCAGAGTGCGAGCAGGGGAGGGGCATAGAGAGAGGGGGAGACACAGAATCTGAAGCAGGCTCCAGGCTCTGAGCTGTCAGCACAGAGCTCGATGCGGGGCTCGAACTCACAGATGGTGAGATCGTGACCTGAGCCGAAGTCGGACACTTAACCGACTGGGCCACTGAGGCGCCCCATTTGCTGCTTTATTTAGTGGGTGCTCTAAGATTTATGTTATACCTATTTTAATTCCCCACACCCTGGCTTCAGGTGGTATCACACCATTTCATATACGGTACAAGAACCCACCAATAGCCTATTTCCATTTCTTCTCTTCAACCTTTGTGCTATTGTTTTCATACATTTTGTTTCTATATATAGTACAAACGTCATACTACATTACTCTCGTTTCAATAATGATTTCGCAGATTCAAATAGTAAGAAAATGCCGTATGTATTTACCAACGTAGTTATTTCCTGCCTTCTTCATTCCTTTGTGTATACCTCTATTGCCATTGGTCATGGTTTTCTTCTGCCTGAGGGTTTCCTTTAATTTTTTGTACGATACAAAGCTGCTGCCGCGGATCACAACTTTTGCATGTCTGAAAACATTTTGATTTCATCATGAGTTCTCAAAGACATTTTGAGGTGTAGAGTTTGTCTACATTGTTTCATTGTCTTCTTGCTTGCATAGTAACGAACTAAAAAAATAATCTCAATAGACAGAAAAATCACTTGACAAAACCCACTTCTGATTAAAATAAAACAAACAAAAAAACAACCTCAGGGTGCTTGGGTGGCTCAATCCGACTTCGGCTCAGGTCATGATCTAATGGTTCTGAGTTCAAGCCCCACAACAGGCTCTCTGCTGTCAGAATGGAGCCTGCTTCAGATCCTGTCTCCCTCTCGCTCTGCCCCTCCCCTACTTGCATGCTCTTTCTCTTAAAAATAAGCATTTAGGGGTGCCTGGGTGGCTCAGTCAGTTAAACATCTGACTTTGGCTCAGGTCATGATCTCACAGTTTGTGGGTTCGAGTCTCACATCAGGCTCTGTGCTGACAGCTCAGAGCCTGGAGCCTGCTTCAGATTCTGTGTCTCCCTCTCTCTCTGACGCTCCCCCACTTGTGCTATATCTGTATTTCCTCAAAGTATGTATATTTACATTTATATTTATATAAGTTTATATAAATTATATATTTATATATATTTCCTCAAAATATCTTCTCTCAAATATTTATTAATTATGAAAAGGAAAATAATGATTTTATAGTGGAGAAACATGGCAGACAAAACCTTAACCAAATGATCAAATTTAACATTATCAGTTATAAATCAATCAATATTTATGTTTCCCTGATAATAATGTTCTGAGAAGAGTACACCAACTCTGAGGTTCTTCTCAAAAATCAATCATCTAAATAAGGAAACATCAGACAAAATGAAATAGATGGACATTTTACAAAATATTTGACCAGAATGCTTCAAAAATGTCAAGATCACAAAAGACAAAGATCGAGGAATTGTCACATATCAGAGGATATTAAGGACTCAGAGAAATAAAATGTGAGATTCTGGATTGGTCCCCATAACAGAAAAAAGGACATACATGGAAAACTGGAAATCCCATTAGCATCTATGTTTAATTAAGAGTATTGCACTGATGTTGATTTCTTAGTTTTACTATTTGTACAGAGTTACCAATAGCCAAAGGTGGGTGAGGACCATTTTTTGAGAGAGAGAGAGAGTGAGAGAGAGCGAGTGAGAGAGAGAGAGCACACACTTAAGCAGACACAGGGGAGGGGGGAGGAAGAGAGAGAGAGAGAGAGAGAGAGAGAGAGAGAGAGAGAGAGAGACTCTAGCAGGTTCTATACTCAGGGCAGAGCCCAACTTGGGGCTTGATTCCACGACCCTGGATCATGACCTGAGCTGAATTCAAGAGTCAGATGCTTAATCAACTGAGCTACCCAGGTGCCCCAAGTAAAGACTATCTTAACCACTCTTCTGTAAGTCCAAAATTATTTCAAAATCCACATTTAAAATCATGATACCAGGGGGCCACCTGGGTGGCTCAGTCGGTAAACATCCCACTCTTCATCTTCAGCTCAGGTCTTGATTTCAGGGTTGTGAGTTCAAGCCCCGCACTGGGCTCCATACTGGGTATGGAGCCTACTTAGAAAAAAAAAATTAAGCGAGTGCCTGGCTGGCTCAGGTGGTGAAATGTGCAATACCTGATCTCAGAGTTATACGTCTCAGTCCTATGTTGGTTGCAGAGATTACTTCTTAAAAAATAAAGTAAAATAAAGATGACATTAAATGTACTAAAAGAGATTGTGGTAACTTAAAATAACCTCACAGTTGGAAAGCCTAAGTGTGACCCCAAACTAAACAGAAATACAAAAAATTATACTACATAAAAATGTTTTTAAATTTTTTATTGCAAAAATAAATAAAGTACAAACTCAGAAAACTGGGGAAAATGTTCGCATCTTACGCACAAAGGAATAAGTTTCTTAATATATAGGGAACTCTTACCAAACAGAAAAAAGATAAACAATCCTATGGGAAAATAGTCAAGATATATGATCAAGGTTCATTTCTTAAAAAGAATTTCAAATGACTCAAAACGATGTAAAGATGCTTAGCCTCATTAATAAGATGTATGAGAAGTAAAAACCCAAACACATTTCTCCACTGAAAATTTTATACTTAAAATTTACAAAAGCTAAAATTTTATGATACCCAGACTTTCCTTAGGAGTAAAAATTGGAACAGATCCTATAATTTGGAAAATCTCTCAAAATGTTCCCTACTTATGCCTGGTGTCTCTATGGTTCTATTTCTAGGAATTTATGTTATAAATAGTTTTTTGTGAGAAATGAGGATATTCACTGTTTCACTGTGATAGTGTTTATAGTAGCCAATAATAGGAATTGCTTAAAAGTCTCTTAAGAGTGGCCTGATCAAATAAATGAAGGTGTAGTCACAATGGGACCACATGCAGCCTTCACAGAGAGGAATGAGGGGGAACTATATCCAGGGTGTAAAAAAAGGTAGGGAACAAGGTGTATAATGTGCTATCCCTTAGGCTTTAAAAAAAAATAGGCGGATGTTTATAATTGCATAAAACATCTTTGCAATGATTCACAAGAAAGTGGGTAACAGTGTTTGCCTCTGGGAAGAGAAAGTAGGTGACTGGGGAAAGGAATGTAAGAGAAATTCATTTGTCACAACCACCTCTTACATATCTTTTATAAAATGTACAAGACTGCCTTTATTATTTAATAAAAATGTATTAAATGCTTCCCCTCCCAGGGGAAGGGGCACCTGGGTGGCTCAGTGGGTTAAGCCTCTGTCTCTTGGTTTCTGCTCAGGTCATCATCTCCCGGTGGATGAGTTTGAGCCTCGCATTGGGCTCTGTGCAGACATCACGAGCCTGCTTGGGATTCTCTGTCTCCTCTGTCCCTTCCCCACTCATTCTCTCTCTCTCTCTGTGTCTCTGTCTCTCTCTCTCTCTCTCAAAAATAAATAAATAAACATTACAAATTATATTTTAAAAAACCCAGGGGGAATAAACCGTGTAGGACCAATCTCAAACAATGGCAAGAGTGTATTTGGGTCACCTGGGCGGGAGCCGGTAGCTGAGATGATCAAGAGGCAAAGTAGAAGTCAAGGACTTGAAGCTATCTTTGAAGCCTGCAGCAGAGCCCCAGACCAAAGCGGGGAGATGCACCTGCTAACAGAATTCCTGTCTCCAAGGTGCCCGGCTGCCATCCAGCACTGAGCCAGCACCGAGTCTGCCTTTATTGACAGAAGAGTAAGATTGAATGTGACACCTCTGTCCAGCAACTCCCCTGGCACCATTTAACTAACACTTAGAGCAGCTGCTTTTGAAAAATTACCTTCAGACTGGGCCCACCCTAGCGGAACAGAATCATCACTGTAAGTACTTCTCCAGTTCCCAAGAAATGAGGATTTCTGCCCTGCGAGAGGAGAATGGAGCCATATTGTATTTGAAGTCACATCTGTCACTTTCTTTGGATTTCCTCCGCTGCCTACCTTGGATCAAGAGGCTCTCGCTATCGCAACATCCTTCCCCGGGATCTTGGCGGCCCTCTTTGAAGAACTTCAGTGGCTTCTCGGTGCCCACAGTGCATGTGTGCTCAGTAGTGTTTACAAGTCTGCTCTCCCCCACTCCCACGCATCTGTGCAAAGCTACTGGACTTTCTTCAACCACGTCCCCATAATCTTCTACCTCTGCAAACCATCGCTCATGCCTCTCTGTTCATTGCCTTCTTAATGAACCACCACTAATTGATCGACACTCAGATCCAATGTCACCTCCTAGGGAAGTATTCCCCGCCCTACTAGGCCAACTGAGGGATACCTTCTTCTTGCTTTCAGTCTGTAGGACTCTCTACCAGAGCAATTAGCAGAATGCCTTATTATATGTCATACTCATTTCTTCTTTTTATTAAAAATTTTTTTAATGTTCAGTTTTTGAGAGAGAGAGAGAGACCGAGCACAGCGGGGGAGCAGCAGAAAGAGAGAGAGAGATAGAATCAGAAGCAGGCTCCAGGCTCCGAGCTGTCAGCACAGAGCCCGACGCAGGGCTTGAACTCATGGACAGTGAGACCATGACCTGAGCTAAAGTCAGGTGCTTAACCAACTGAGCCACCCAGGTGCCCCATGCTTCTTTTTTAAAATGTTTATTTATTTTGAGAGAGAAAGTGCAAGCAAGGGAGGGACAGGGAGGGAGGGAGAGAGAAAATCCCAAGGAGGCTCTGGCTACACTATCAGCACAGAGCCTGATGCAGGGCTTGAGCTCATGAACCGGGAGATCATGACCTGAGCCGAAATCAAGAGTCAGATATTGACTGACTGAGCCATCCGGGTGCCCCAATCTTACTCCTCTCTTCTAAACATTATTTACTTTCATATCCACAGTGTTCAGGTAACACAGCTTCTAACACATAGAGAAAGCTCAGTAATTTTCTTTTCTATGAATGGATTCTCTGTTTGCAGTTTCGGAACACCTAATTCAACCTTCACCTTCTGCTTAATTCCCCGGTTTTTAGCCTCTTGCTTCAAGCATTGCTTCAAACATCCCTGAAGGAGTATGCTGATGGCCTGTCCCACTATAGCTCCTGCTGAAAGACGTTTTGCATCCACGAAACATTTCCCCCAGGTAAGCTGCCCTAGTAAGGCTTGCAGTTCCTTTCCTCCAAACTCGTGTTCACTCTATTCTCCTTGCCAGCATTCTCCACCCCTACACATTAAAAACATCAAGACATAATACCACAACACACCCACAAGAATCATTAAAATGAAAAAGGCTGGTTAAGCTCTGACTTTGGCTCAGGTCCTGATCTCACAGCTCGGGAGTTGGAGCCCCGCATAGGGCTCTGTGCTCATGGCTCAGAGCCTGGAGCCTGTTTCAGATTCTGTGTCTCTTTCGGTCTCTCTGCCCGCCCCCCCCACGCATGCTTTTTCTCTCTCAAAAATAAATAAACATTAAAAATTAAAAAAAAGAAAGAAAAAGGCTGTTGAGAGTACATGTCGACAAGGATGTGGAGCAACTGGAATTCTCATTCATTGCTGGTGCACACACAAGCTGGCTTAATCGCTTTGGAAGTCGTCTGGACTAAAGACAAATTCTCATGATGCACAAATTCTGCTCCTAGGTATATCCGATCGTACCCATGGGACATATGTAAGAATTTCATAACATTGGGGGGTCTGGGTGGCTCAGTCAGTAGAGCTTCTGACTCCTGGTTTCAGCTCAGGCCATGATCTCAGGGTTCATGACAGTGCAGAGCCTGCTTGGGATTCTCTGTCTCTATCTCTCTCTGCCTCTCGCCGACTCTTTCACATACACACTCTCTCTCCCTCTCTCTCAAAATAAACAAACTTAAAAAATAAGTCAATTTGTCAAAAATTAAAATACATTTAAAAAAGAATACTCATAACAATGCCTGGAAATAGATACCCCTCCCCCCAAATGTCCACCATCAGTAGGTTGGAAGAGGTATGGTGTGTTCACACAACTGAAAACTACACAGCAATGAGAATGAACCAGCACTGTACAAAACACCACAGATGGGTCTCACAGTGTGGGGTGAAAGAAGCCAGACGCAAAAGACACAAGCATACACACGCCACAATTTAACTTACATAAAGTGCAAAACCAGGCAAAACTAATCTCTGGTGATAGAAGTCAGGATCGTTGGGGGCCTAGTAACCAGCAGGGGCAGATCAGGGAGACTTCGGTGGCCCTAGTGAATGTTCTATCCCTTGATCTGGGTTGTGGTTGCATGGGTTGCTTTTTCAAGACTCATTAAACTGCACACTTGGGTTTTGTGTTATGTTTGGGTAAAACTAAAAATAAAATCTCCGCGGCACCTGGACCACTGCTTCGCATGGGGGAAGTTCTCCTGAACGGTTGATGGCCAATTAACTAATGGAATTCTACTTCCCGCTAAGTGCCTAAGTGCCTTTGGGGGGCAGGCTCCATCGTTTCTTGAATTATACTGAGACCACCAACATGTTTCATTTGTCCTTGACATCTCTACATTTGAAGAGCTGAAACGAAGACCTCTAGTAACCAGACCATTCCACCCAGTTCTGTGGACAGGAGGGCAGCCTAAGAATCTGTTTCCCTCTGGTATCCTCAGCTAGGATGGGAGGTGTTGGGGAAAAGATGGCCTCTACCCGGAGTGTGTTTTCTGGGCTGCCAACAATGCTCTCCGTTCATCTTCCTTCAGAGTATAATCTACGGGGGGCCTGGGTGGCTTAGTCGGTTAAGCATCCGACTTCGGCTCAGGTCGTGATCTCACGGTTTGTGGGTTCAAGCCCCACATCGGGCTCTGTGCTGACAGCTAGCTTAGAGCCTGGAGCCTGCTTCAGATTCTGTGTCTCCAGATCTCTCTGACCCTCCCCTGCTCACGCTGCCTCTCTCTCTCTCTCTCTCTCTCTCTCTGAAATAAAAAAAAAAAAAAAGAGTATAATCTACAAACCAGCCACAGGTAGGGCCACCTGGGGCCTGATCAGAAATGCCAAGGAACGAGGTGTGCCTGGGTGGCTCAGACAGTTAAGCGTCCAATTTCGACTCAGGTGATGATCTCATAGTTCGTGGGATCGAGCCCCACGTCGGGCTCTGTGCCGACAGCTCAGAGCCTGGAGCCTGCTTTGGATTCTGTGCCTCCCACTCTCTCTCTGCCCCTTCCCCGCTCACACTCTGTCTCTCTGTCTCAAACATAAATAAACGTTTTAAAAAAAAAAAAAAAGGAAATGCAAACGAAGGAGCTTTATCTTCACTTCAGGCCGAATTAAGTCAGCATCTCAGTGGTGTGGCCCAGAATTCTGTGTTTTAATAAGATTCCCTGGTGTGTTAACAGTGTCTCTTCTGTAGGTCTGGTGCTCTGACAATCTGGGGGCTTGCTGAGCCTGGAGGGGCGGCCCCTCCCAGGGCTAGCTTGTTCCCAGAGAGAGTGGGCAACTCGCTCCCAAGCTTGCTTTCCAGTTACAAACCAAGCGATCCAGAGCCCGCACCCCAGCCACCTTCTTTACGGGGCTCTCATTCTCCAGGACGCTATTCTAAGCACTGGACTAGAGGAGAAGGTACCAGACACCTAGGGATGGCTCCTTTCCCCAGAGATTGCTGAAATTACTTAACTAATCCTAAGCTTTTTTACCCCGGTTCACCTCTTCCTTTCTGAGGAAACACCTAAAACTAGCCACAGCACTCGCTTCTCTCTCTGCCCAGTGATTAACCATGGTGCTTCCCTGTGTGTCCCCTACAGCATGGTGGGAACTGTTAGTAATACATTATTCTTTTGACGGCATTCATCTCCTGGTTCTTGGCCTCACAATACTTCAAACTTTCTGTTAATACATTGTATTTTAAAACATCAGAAGATTTAGGCGTGCCTGTTTGGCTCAGTTAGTAGAGCACGTGACTCCTGATCTTTGGGTTGTGGGTGTAAGTCCCACAGTGGGTGTAGAGAGTACTTAAAAAGAGAAAATCTTTAAAACACCGGAAGATTTGTATGCACAGTAACAAATGAGTATTAGAGGAGCCTGGGTGGCAGTCTGTTAAGCGTCCAACTTCAGCTCAGATCATGATCTCATGGTTTGTGAACTGGAGCCCCTCCCTCATCCCCTCACTCACTCATGACACTCTCTCTCTCTCAAAAATAAACATTAAAAAGAAAACATTTGAGTGTTAGAAATTCCCTCCTACCTCTTGCAAAAGAGCCACTAGACCACAGCTTATCCTGAATTCTCATTCCTTCCAGAAATAGGAATAAATCCCACCGGAGAAGGAAGGTTTATTCTTTCCCTCCTGAGCACAGGGTGTGGTCACTTGTCATTTTCAAGTGTCTCAGGTGGAAAAATGGGGGACAGTGACATGCAGGCGATTTTCCCAAGCTCCTGTCCCAGTGTTGATAGAGCCTAGGCGACCATACTTCCGCTCCCAACCCCAGTGTCACAAAAATAACCACACAAGCTACCATTTGTTGAAGGCATTCTAAGTACCGGCTAAGAAGTTAAGCTCTCTTTTTTTTTTTTTTTTTAAATGTTTTTTAATTTATTTTTGAAAGAGAGAGAGAGAGAGAGACAGCGTGATCAGGGGAGGGTCAGAGAGAGAGGGAGATACAGAATCAGAAACAGGCTCCAGGCTCTGAGCTGGCTGTCAACACAGAGCCCGATGTGGGGCTCGAACCCACAAACCATGAGATCATGACCTGAGCCGAAGTCGGACACTTAACTGACTGAGCCTCCCAGGCTCCCCTCTTTTTTTTTTTCTTTTTTTTAAGAAATGGATTATCCAATTAATACCATGATAACCCTGTCGGGTAGGTATCCCTGTTTCCAGAGGGGGCACCTGAAACTCAAAAATACTAAGTGCTTTTGTTTATATATCATGTAAGAAGCACAATTATTCAAACTAGTTCTTTCTGATTCCAAAGACACAGCTCTTAATGCCTACAGGATGGATATAAAAACTGAAGATGCTTTCAGCAGAAGAGCTTGGAAATTAGATACGGAATTCTAATGTACCATTGCAGATTTTGAAATATGATAGTCATGAATTTTCCCATGATACTCAGTGTGGAAAGACGTAATATTTCTTCATTTTTATAAATCAGACTAGAATCTGGTTTACAGCCCTCACACACCAGATTCCACTTGGAATTCAACTTCGAGTAACAATTAAAGACTTCTTCTCTATTCTGTTGGGCTTACATGGGTCTAAAAAAAAGGGGGGGAGGAGTCTGCCCTTTAGAATATTCTGGTATCTGATGACCCTGAGAGTCAATGTGCCTTCATTGTCTATGGTCTTTGTGTTTCCTCGTCATCTTCACTGGCCTTTATGTTCTTCGCCCAGGCTTTCAATGTCTGCCAAGCCACACTCATGGGAGGTCTTCCTACCTCTTGCTTGTTGTGGGGACCCCCATTCCTGACACACACGTGGCTCTTTTGCCACATTCTTCTCCAGCTCAATTCATTCGTCCTCTGCAACTGCACCAATCTGCAATGTCTCCCTTCAGCAGGCTTAATGCTGTCAATCTCCAACGATATATGCTCACAAAGCCTCTTTAGAGTTGACTTTTCGTCTTCCTCCACATTACAAAGGAAAACAAAACAAAATACCTGTTATTGCCCTTACCCAAGGAAGCTCAAAGCCAAGAGAAATGAAAGGACTGCTTTCTTTTCTTTTTTAAAAAAAAAAAAATTATTTATTTACATTCAAGTTAGTTAACCTACAATGTACTACTGGTTTCGGGAGTAGAACCCAGTAATGGCTCTCATTCTTACCTAAGTGGTCAGTAACTTGGGGCCAGAATATTAGAGCTCAAAGCAAGGCAACTCCTTGTTAACTCTCTTTGTGATTGCCCTGTGATGTTTCCCAGATTGAAACTCTCTGGAGGTCAGCAAGTAAATCAGTAATGCATTATTCTTTTCTTTATCTTTCAAAGCCTAACTCAACTGTATCTCTTCCTTAAAGGCTTCCTCGATTATCATTCTAATCAGAATAATTCTTTCCTTTCCCTATTCTCACAGCAATTTGCCAAGTGTCTGCCTTATACCTGTTAATTGCATTCGGCTTTACCTAATACAAATTTTTAAAGAAATGCTTGCCACATTTCCTAACTGGATATTTTAGAGTATAATGGTATGAAACAGCTTTATCTAGTTCCGGCAGAGACAGAGGGAAAAATTCTTTGGCTTAATAGTCTTAACCATGAATTGAGAAAAGAGAATCATAAATTTGCCCAAGGTTCGACAGACCTATTTCTCAAACCTTTATTGAGCAGAGTAGCTTTTGCTGGCTTCGGAGTGATGACAGTCACTCAGGGTAATTTAATGGCAAGTTCTCTTACTTAAAAACTTAACTTGGACATCAACCAAGTCTAGACAGTTGCATTCTTAGAGTGCCAAAGTACCTCAATTGCTCTGGAAGGGGAGTCTGTCCCTAGCAAATGGTGCAGAACAGCTCAAACAGGAGGGTGATTACCCTCCTGGGTGCCCAAGGCTGCAAATCCAACGTTGGGGCTGCAAAGTGCATGGTGGGATGCCAGCTAGCTAAGAGGTGCAATCTGGCATAGTGCAGACAGGACTCAGTTGGGGATCAGAGGCATAGGATGCAATAAGGGGGCATAACTATGGAGCCTTAGCCACCTGCTATATGAGTATGTCTCATGGATGTGTTGACTTTCCCCTCTGTAATGACCACCTTGGCACCTTGATCCTGTGCCTCTTTTTCCCACAGTCATGGCCCCTTGGCTCTCACCTGTAGGCTCAGCTTGATAGGGAAAAATCTGTGTAAGATGGCTGACAGGACTTATAAGAAAATAGCTGTCTCTCATCAAAGACTCCCGCTTCCGGTTCTTCTTCCCACCCTGCTTGTCGTGCATATTAATGAGGAATGTGAAAGTAACAGGCTATAAATTGTTCCCTCTGCTGATGCTCTGGGCTCAGACCTATAGAGAATGATCTCCTCTGAGTGCACTGGTGTAAAATAAACCTCCCCCCTTCCAAGATCTCCAAGTGCCAATTGGTTCTTCTGCTGGGTGATCCATATGAAATTCCGTAACAAGCTCAGGTCTGTGACCATGAATTTCTAAGTCATGCAGGATCTCAGGGGTCATGTTCAGTCTTCTCTACATGGCATCACTAGACTATCACTTTGCTCCTTGACGCGAAGCTTCTGGAAAATTCCAATCCCACTTTTTAACCTCATCTTGATCAATTTTGCCTCGTGCCACGTTCTGCAGTAGCATTTCTGCCCCCTAGAGATGAATCGGGCTGCTTGCTTTCGCGCTCCATCCCTGAACCTCATGCTTAAATTTGAGATTCATTTGCCAACTAGTTCCTGGCATTCTCATGCCCTCCTTGAACATGAGCAGATGGCCTTCTGCCAGATTTCGCAGTTGCTGAGCTCTACAGGGTGTTAGGAAACTCATGCACTACCTCTGGTCACTCCTCAATGGTGTCCACTGTGTGCTGCTGCTAGTCTGGGCCTCCATTTCCCTACCTCCATGATATTCTAGACTCGTTCATGACTTCAAGTTCCAATGGCCTCTTGCTGTTGCATTGGTTTCCAATTGGCTGCCCCAACTGTGGAGATCTTTCCAACCTCCAGATATCCACCCCCACGGGTCTGACTCACCCCCCCACCAGCCGCCAACACCTAGTTTGGGTAGATTTTGTTACACTGGTGTTCTTCCAAATATTTTCTGCAGATTGTCGGTAGACATAACATGCACAAAAGTTCTACAGTTAAATATATTCTTTTTTTTTTTTTTTAATGTTTTATTTATTTCTAGGAGAGAGAGAGAGAGACAGGGTGAGCAGGGGAGGGTCAGAGAGAGAGGGAGTCACAGACTGAAACAGGCTCCAGGCTCCGAGCTGGCAGTCAGCACAGAGCCCGACGCGGGGCCCGAACCCACGAACCGCGAGATCATGACCTAAGCGAAAGTCGGACGCTCAACCGACTAAGCCACCCAGGCGCCCCCAGTTAAATATATTCTTAAGGAGAACTCGTGAGACAGTTAAACGGGACTCTTTACAGGAAGACTTCACAGAGCCTCTACTATGATGACATGTGCTGATAATATCTAAGAAGGGATACAGTGCTCAGCTTTCTCAGACCTTATTTGACCATGTTTTCCTTGGAGCGTGTTTTTGGACTGTCGTTTCATGGAACAGACTCTGGGAAATGGTAAATCACATTCATCAGGTTCCAGCTTCAGGTTAACCTTGACTTCTTAGCAGTCATGACATCCTTGAAAGCCACAGGTACAGCCCCCTTCATGGTACAGTGGAGTCACCAGAGCTGGTTTTGAATCCAACCTTCTTTCTCTTTACCACTATTCGCTTGTTCAGCTCTTTAAAAATTACTTAATGTAGATGCCTCTCCATTTCTACTTCCGCTTCACAAGGTGACTGATGCACAACTGTGTACATTATTATTACCAACAATGGTTATCGCCAACGTTTATTTATTGAACATTTGCTCTCCACTCATCGCTGCTCTAAACACTTCACCTGTATCGCCTCTTTTAATACAGCAATCCAATGATGCAGGCTTAATTGTTGATCCCATTTGACAGAGGGGGCTACTGAGGCACAAAGCAGCTAAATATTAACTTAGAAAGTTCACCAGCTGATTCAACTGAGATTCAAGCCAAGGTAGTTGGACTGCAATGACAGTGTCCTCAATCCCAAAGCTGTAGTTTAGTCATTCATTCAACACCTACTCTATGCCAGGTCCTGCAAAAAGCCCTACATATATAGCAGTAAATAAACAGACATTCTTGCCCTAGTAGAGCTTCTATTCCTAGTGAGAGGAAGCGGACAACAAATAAATGAGCTTAGATCTTGCAGGGATGAGTGACATGGACAAAATTAAAGCAGGGTATAGAATATGGGAATGCTACTTTTCTTCAGGTTGGTTAGGGAAAGCCCCTCTGATTTAAGGTGACATTTGTGCCGGGGTACCTGGGTGGCTCAGGCAGTTAAGCATCCAACTTTGGCTCAGGTCATGATCTCACGGTTCATGGGTTCAAGCCCCACGTCGGGCTCTGGGCTCACAGCCAGGAGCTGGAGCCTGCTTCAGATCCTGTGTCTTCCTCTCTCTCTGCCCCTCCCCAACTTGTACACTGTCTCTCCTGGTCTCTCTCAAAAAAATGTTAAAAATAATTTACAGTGACATTTGTGCAGAAGGAAGTGATAAGTGAAGGGAAAAGTATTCCCAGCAGAGGGATTAGCAAAGGCAAAAGCTCTGAGGCGTGAACACTTTGGACTGTTCACAAAGTAGCCAGGGGCCAGTGTGGTTGCAGCAGAGTAAGAAGGAGTGGAATTAGCAAGATTCAGAAACACAGGTCATGGGGTGGAGATGAAGTGGGGGTCATCAACACGGTTAAGAAATACAGATTTATTCCAAAATGGAAAGTTATTGGAGGGTTTGGAGCTGAGGTGAGACATTCTGACTTAGACTGCAAAGGCCATTCCAGCTTCTGTTTAGGGGGGGCAAGGAGAAGCAGAAAGTCCAGCTGCAGGGATCCAGCAAGAGATGACATCAGTTAGGTGTTAGCAGAGGAGGCAGGAGATGAGGTCAGATTCTGGAGAGATTAGGAAAAGAAACCCAGCAGGATTTCCTAATAAAGTAGACCCGGGGTACAGAGAAGGGAAGAAGAGAACAGAACGAAGACTCCAAGATTTCTCCTGGACGCTTGGAAGTGCAGTTGAAACGGGGCAGGCTGGCAGAAGATCTGGCTCCTGGAGGAAAACCAGCATGTAAGACCCTGTGTGGGAATCAGTCCTGCTTCAGTTTCAGCTAGCGCTACCTCTGTGTGGAAGTAAACCTGCCTGTCGCCTCTCGCCAGAAACTAAGAATGACATAACCCGATATAATCTCCCTTTTTTGAGCCACCACAGAACTTCGAATCCCATTTAGGATGCTGTTGAACAGTTCTGGTATTTCAAAGGGGCAAAAGGCATCAAAGACCCATGTTTTCACTCTTGGACAAAGAGCATGTTAGATAATAAACACTAGGAGTGTGCTTTGGTTCTTGAGAAACATGGGTCCAAATATGGGTCCAAATATGTGCCACCACTGAAGGTGGGGAGAAAGGAGAAGAGACAGAGAGAGCTATTGAAAAGCAAAGTTCTTTAATAGCTAAAAATGGCTGATTTAGAAATTCCAGAACACCACAGGGCCCTCTTTTAGGAAAGGAGAGGTGACCACAAAGCCACTATCAGGGCTTTTGACATCAGGCTGGGCATTGTGGAGACATGGATGTTTCCATGGCAACTGTCTCTACACAGTTTGGCTGGACCAGCTCTTGCCTATGACTCAGGGCATCGTGTGACTCAAGCTGCTTGCCACACCGCATGAGGCCACTCTTCGAGATTACTCCAGGTGACTTTGTTCTGTGAGAAAGACAGTTATACAGGGAATAACAGAAATTAAAAAGCAGTGAGTGGCCATGTAATTTATTAAATATTTGTGTTATTTATCTTTATAATTTTATTCATTTTGATTCTAGTGGGTTTCTCCCCCTAAGTTTCTTTCTAATTTAATTTCCTTTCCCTTAGATACAACAGCAAAAATACAACAGAAGAAAAAAGTAGATAAATTGGACTACATGAAATTAGAAACTTTTGTGTTGCAAACGATATCATCAGGACAGTAAAAAGCCCACAGAATAGGAGATAACATTTACAAATTGTCTATCTGATAAGGGTCTTATCAGACCCTTACATAAAGAACTCCTACAACTCAACAGTAAAAAGACAACCAGATAGAAAAATGGGCAAAAGGTTTGAATAGACGTTAGTCAGTTCTTCATTCCCCTCACAATTTATGCCAAGCCCACATACCACTTGTACTGCTAGCACTTTGATAGTTTCAAATAATTGCCTCACTTAAAAATTTTTTTTATTAAAAAATTCTTTTAAGTTTATTTATTTTTGAGAGACAGAAACAGACCGTGAACAGGGGAAGGGCAGAGAGAGAGGGAGATGCAGAATCCGAAGCAGGCTCCAGGCTCTGAGCTGTCAGCACAGAGTCTGATGTTGGGCTTAAACTCAGAACCACGAGATCATGACCTGAGCTGAAGTCACCAACTTAACCAACTGAGCCACCCAAGTACCCCTAACTCCCTTGTTTTTATGCATACATAAAGATGGAGGGTGTTTTTTTTTTTTTGAGGAAAATAATGGATAAGGCATGAAAAATATGCAAAAAACAAAAAAGCTATGATCCCCCCAAAAAATACATGCACTTTTTAGAGGACAGAGCCTAGAAATGCCAAAATATGGAGAGGGAGGTGGGTCTGCTATTTCTCATCTCAGGGAATTTAGAAAAACAGCTAAGAGATATGCTGCGGGATATGCCAGCCTGGAAAGAAACGAGGAAGATATTGGGCCAGCTGGTGTGCAAACTTGAGATAAGAAATCTGAGAATATTTTGCAGATCAGTGAATTTACTTTGAAGCTGAAGCAGTGAAGACTGAGGGAAGGCTGGACCCTGGGAGCGAGAAGGTTGCTGAGAAATTGTAGAAGCTACAGGAGAAACTGATCTAGAAGCAGAGACTGGTGGGCAGTTTGATAGAGATTAAACTGAAGGTGAGGACATGACCAGGTGAAGGCTCAGAAGAGGGTACTGAGAAAGTTAACAGGAAGAAGGCTGAAGGCAGAGATGGGCTGATAGATGGGAGAGAAGGTGAAAAGGAGCCCTAGTAGGTGGGCCGTGGTAGCAGAAGGACCATAGGAGGAGTGGATGGTGGAGAAGAGTAGGCAGTGAGCATACCAGCCGCCATGTAAAGGATGAGAGCGTTGCCCTTCTGAGCCTTGATAGTGAACACAGGGTGTCAGTCAGCATCTGGTGAGTGACATGAGTAAGTGCATCTAAAATTATCCCACATGCAGGGGACCTGGGTGGCTCCATTGGTTAAGCATCGACTCTTGGTTTTGTCTCTAGTCATGATCTCACGATCTCTCTCTCTCTCAAAAATAACCATTAAATTAAAAAAAAAAAGTAAATAGACATTAGAAAAAAGAATGAAGCCCCTTACTTCACTTTTGACCTTCTCTTGTCTCAGAATCCTCTTTAAAATGAGGATAATACCCAATTTTCAGGCTTGTTAGGACTAGAAAAAATGGGCGCAGAGGATCTGGATCACAACAGGGGCTCGATCTCTTGGAACTGTCACCATCTGTGATAAATAACTGAGTCAGTTGCAAACACACCACCTGGGTCGGATCTATATTGATGACTTTTTCTCTTCCCCCTTTCTTTTCACTGTGCCTCTCCCTTGTTGTTTTGAAGTCCCATCTTTGGACTAATTCCTCCTTATGTATTTCTGTGTGTGTGTGTGTGTGTGTGTGTGTGTGTGTGCGCGCACGCACATGCGCACGCATGGGTGTGTGTATGAAACTTAGACCAGCGGTTGGCAAAGTTCAGATGATCTCAATTAATGAGAACAGCAAAGACTCGGGAAGTTTCAAAATGTTAAGCTTGATACAGAATTTTGGCAAAATTCTGTGTCTGACTATGAAACACAATTAAATGTTTAGGAAACTGAAGAATTTGGGGATGACTGGACACGAACAAAGTTCCTCTAGGAAGAAGAGGTCAAGCGACTGGACTCAGATTCTTTGTTGGATACAATTACACGCTAACGCATCTGAAGGCGTGTTCCCTGGATCATGGTGTGTGAACCCCGTTATTACACATGGGATAATTTTATTATTTTATTTATTTTCAAAAATATGTTTGTTTTTGAGAGAGGAAGCGAGGGGCAGAGAGTGAGGGGTAGAAAGAGAATCCCAAGCAAGCTCCATGCTGTTGGCAAAGAGCCCAACACAGGGCTCGATCTCACTAACTGTGAGATCGTGACCTGAGCTGAAATCAAGAGTGGGACACTAACTAATGGAGCCATGCACGTGGCCCCCAAGGCTTCATTCTTAATAAGTGGAAGATCTGAGGTTCAAATCTAGCTCTACCACACTGCCTCCACTTTTCCCATTGGCCGATGAATTCTGAAAAATGTTTCCCTGAAAAAATTTCATGTCTCGAAATAATACAAGATAGTTTTTCCTTTCCAGTTGGCTTTCTAGTTTTCTAAAAATAGCTATTCTCAGATGGACTTAGAAAATATAATGAACACTGTTAATTGCTACCCGGTACCCATTCTCTCTTCTTTATTCCCAAGAAAATACCAGTTCTATGTAGGTCGACAATCATGCATACCATGGGTCTCTGGAGAATCTGATGCCATCTTCAGTTCTAGAAAGTGGTCTGATTCGACAAAAGGTAAAATCTATCTTCCATGCCAGTGACTGGTTCAAGAATGAGCATGTGCCCTAATTCTGGACAAGAAGACATAACTCGAGACCTGTAAGGAGCTTCTGGAAGACTTTTCTTTGTTCTGAAAAGAGCCCTGGGAAGTCACTTTTTCTCCCCATGGACATGAGCAAACAACTTGTAAACTGGATGGCCGCTGACAGCCATCCTAAAGCCACAGAGGAAGTAAGTCTTAGGATGAGCAAACTGTGGCTACAGAGCAGAGATGCAGAGACACATATGTGGTTCCTTGAAAACATTATCAGGAAGCAACACTGAAGGCCACTCAACACCTGGAACTCACCTTTGTGAGCTGGTAACTTGTGTTTGTCGAACACAGATCTATTTAATGACTTCTTCAACCAGTTGGAATTCGCCTTTCTGTGTGCACAGCCCCAACCCCACCAAGGGGATACTGACAATATTACAGCCAAAATAGTAGGTCCGTGGTGAAAAAAAGGAGAGAGACAAGCAAAAACTAAAGCTGGAAATCTAGTTTCATCCCCCAGATGAAGGATGGGGTTTTCCCTGGGGTAAGTAACCGCCACATCTTTGGTGCTATCTGTCTTCATTAACTTCAATCAGGGATTCTCTAAGGTGTTGTTTTGGGAACATCAGGATTAGCAACATCTAGAAACTTGCTAGAAATGCAAATTCTGGGGCCTCGCCCGAGTCCGAGTGAATCAGGAATTCTGGGGATGGTAGCCCAACCATCTGGGGACTCTGGTCCTCAAGTGTGAGAGCCACTTCCCTATGAACCTCAAGGTGAGTTTGCCTGAGGAGTTCTCAGTATTAATGATTAGCACTGGCTTTGGACTTGCAACGTAGGGCCTGCCATCTTTATCCCAGAGTTTGAATGTCAGGGTGTCATATTCACACACTTTCAGAGTCTTGAGTTACTGACTAGCGCTTCCGGCAAACTGAATTCTGTGCATGTTGACCTGAGGCCAATTTGGGGGTTGATCAGGACTCCCTTTACTGCTGTTAAGAAACCAAACCTTAAAAAGCACCGGTCTGGGGCACCTGGGTGGCTCAGTCGGTTAAGCCTCCAACTTCAGCTCAGGTCATGATCTCACGGTTCGTGGGTTCGAGCCCTGCATTGGGCTCTCTGCTGACAGCTATCTCAGAGCCTGGAGCCTGTTTCAGATTCTGTGTCTCCCTCTCTCTCTGACCCTCCCCTGTTCACACTGTCTCTCTCTCTCCTAGAAATAAATAAAAATATTTCAAAAACAAAAAAAGAAAGAAAGAAAGAAACCAAACCTTAAAAAGCACCAGTCTGCCCTGCAGAGTAAATATGAAGTTTTATTCCTTACAGAAGGCTCCTAGAGAAATGTGATATTTTCTAACTCTTTAAATTGCCACTTCTGGAGCATTTTAAATGGAGTTCTGGGATGGCTAAGATTTTTAATTAATGTGGTTTTTTTTTCCTGCTAAGTAATTTTACAGTTTGAAAAAAAATTTTTGTTTACTATGCAATCAAGGGGTGAATGCTCTATGCTGGCTGAATATTCCTGTAAGCAACCTGCTCAGGGACAATTATTTTAGCGGTATTCTGGGAGCGATGCGCATCATTAACACAGTGTGATCGTGTTGAAGGAAAAGTGTCTTTCACTCAGGGAATCTAACATGTGGTTAGCGTTTTGATAATTAACCCACTGCCCTTGAAAAAAGAAGGTAATTAGAAGGAGAGGCAATTAACTTCTTTCAGGTGATTTCTCTTGCATCGCCATTCCCCTCCTTGAAAGGGGATTCCAGAAGGGGGTGAAGAAAAACAGGGGACAGAAGCGGTTAGATTGTATCATGAGTGCTAATGAAACTATTGTGCCAGAGAGTTAAGCTCTCTCTCTCTCTCTCATTCCCATGACTCTTTCCAAGAACCATTTCAGTAGAGTAAGGAAGGCAGGTGCCAGCATGTAGTGGATTGAGGAATACATGACAGTGGAGAGAGAGAAGAATCTAGAAATCCCTTTTCATGTATTTCTCTGAGGAAATTATCTCTGCATCTTCACCTCTGCCTAATAACCATTCTTGGAGGGGCGCCTGGGCAGCTCAGTTGGTTTAGCTTGATTTGAACTTGGTTTCTGCTCTTGATTTCTGCTCAGGTCATGATCGCAAGGTCATGGAAGCCAAGCCCTGTATCAGGCTCCGAGCTGGGTGTGGAGCCCGCTTAACATACTCTCTCTCTCCCTTTGCCCCTCTCCTCTGCTCACACATGCGCACTCTCTCTCTCTCTCAAATATAAAAATATAACTATTCTTGTGTTTAGAAGCTCTGTGTTGCAGAATTTTCTTCTCATAATCTTCAGCACCTGCCACAATTCTTCTCCGGGTGACCAGATGATAAAAGAATGAGGCAGAGCCCAGCTTTGAATAATTTTCTGTGGGAACCCAGTAGATCTTTGGCCTTCGTCTCCCTTTCTCTAAAACAGGGAGACGCATGAACACCCTGGATGTCTGAAAAAGTGATGTCGTAAAACAGAAAATGTTCAATGGAATTAAGTCTTATTCCCAAAAGGGCTGAAACTTGAATGGAATCAGGATGCAATGTATTCCCCAAATGGACCCAACAAAGATATCAGATACCTAACAACTTTATGTGGATCAAGTATGGTTAAAGTGAATATTAAAACTGTTCTAAATAATGCACTCTAAGTACAAAATGAGAGGAGAATGAGTTACCCCTTTAAAAAAAATCTATTTTATATGTGGAGAAGAATCGCTGTTTTCCTACAGCCCAAATTAACAGTTTGGTATGAGGAGTTCAGCACAGCTGTTTGCTTTACTTCTTAAATTTCCTGTTGCTCAGGCTAGACTTTGCCCAGACAATTGTATTATTGCATCTGATAGCATATTACAGGGAAAACGAGTCCCAAATTATGCTGGACTTAGAGTATCCTACTGGAGGGAAGGGGCTGGCTAGTGATGAAAATCTAGGGTGTTTCCGGTTTCAGGTAAGCTGAGATAAATACCCTCCACACTGACTTTCTCCCTGAGTGTAGCTATAAAATCTGGATAAAGAGAGCAGAGAGTAGCTAGTCAGGGACTCAGGGAATTAAGTAGCAGGACAATCGGAAAAGACTAGAATCTGAACTGGTTTGTTTCCTTCTTTTTGTTCTTTGGGGATCCTTCAATATGGAATTAAGGAAACCTGAAACCAGTGTGGATTGGGGCAGCCAGAGTTCGGCAGGAGAAGCTCTCCGGGTCTGTACCAAGGAGCAGAAATGAAGTATCTGAATGCTCAGAGACTAGGGGAAATCCTCCATTTTTATTTATTTTTTTTTTTTTTGAGAGAGAGTGAAAGAGAGAGGGAGCAAGTGAGCCAAGGGCAGAGGAGAGAAAGAGAATCTCAGGAGGGGAAGAGGGGGAGAGTGAGGGGGAGAGGGGGGGAGGGAAGAGAGAGAGAGAAGCAGGGCTCACTCGGAAGGGGGACTTGAATTAGCAGATTCACGAACTGTGAGATCATGACCTGAACTGAAGTCAGATGTTTAATGACTAAGCCACCAGGTGCCCCTCACTTTTCTATTCTTTTAAAATTCATTTCTTTTTTTTTTTAATTTTTTTTATTTCTGAGAGAGAGACAGTGTGAGCAGGCGAGGGTCAGAGAGAGAGGGATATACAGAATCTGAAACCAGCTCCAGACTCTGAGCTGGCTGTCAGCACAGAGCCCCGACGCGAGGCTCGAACCCACAAACCATGAGATCATGCCCTGAGCCGAAGTCGGACACTTAACTGACTGAGCCACCCAGGTGCCCCTAAAATTAATTTCTGGGGCACCTGGGTGGCTCAGTCTTTTGATTGCCTGATTTTTTATTTCAACTCAGGTCATGATCTCCCTCTGAGCGTGGAGCCTGCTTAAGATTTTCTCTCCCACTGCCCTTTCCCTGCTCTCTTTCTCTTAATAACAGCAATATAGAGGAGAAAATCCCCAAATACTTGGAAATTAATAATCTATATAATAATCAAATAATCAAAATAATCTAAATCTAAATAGTGTGTCAAAGGGGAAGTTTTAAGGAAAAATAGAAAATATTTTAAAATAAACACTGTGAGGGGCACCTGGGTGGTTCAGTCAGTTGAGCGTCTAACTCTTGATTTCAGCTCAGTTCATGATCCCAGAGTCATGAGATTAAACCCCATGTCAGGCTCTGTGCTGAGTGTGGAGCCTGCTTAAGATTCTCTCTCTCTCTCTCTCTCTCTCTCTCTCTCTCACTTTCTCTCCTTCTGCCCCTCTCCCCCAATTGCATGCTCTCTCTCTTTCTAAAATAAAATTAAAAAAAAAATAAAAAATAAATAATTTGAACATACAGAAGTCAGAAAGTAGAGGCTGTAGCTAAAGCAGAGTTTAGAGGAAAATTATAGAATTAAATGTACATGCTGAAAAAAAACATCTCAAATCTATCATTAAAACTTCCTCCTTAAGAGACTAGAAAAAAATAGCAAAATAGATATAACATAAGCTGAATGAACTAATTGAAAACAGAAAGGATAACAATAGAGAAGAATAGAATCAAATGCCAGTTATTTGGAAAGATCAATAACATCAATATATTTCTATTAAAGTCGATAAAGAAAAAAGAGAGCACAGATACATTACCAGTATCAGGAATGAAAGAAATGATCTTTCAATGGCCAGGGAGTCCACAAGTTTTGTGACGTGGGACAAACCCTTAAATGTTCATTTTCAGCACCTGCTTAAAATTATCAGGGGGCACCTGGGTGGCTCAGTCAGTTGAGGGTCCGACTTTGGCTCAGGTCATGATCTCAGGTCATGATGTGGGTTCGAGCCCCACATCAGGCTCTGTGTTAACAGCTCAGGGCCTGGAGACTGCTTCGGATTCTGTGTCTCCCCTCTCTGCCTCTTCCCCGCTCATGCTCTCTCTCTTAAGAATAAATAAAACATTTAAAAAATTTAAAAAAAATAAATATAATAATAAGGATTGACAACTTTCCAGAGTATATACTATATTAAGTAAAATTAGTCCGGCTGTGAGAAACATACAAATCTGAGGTAGCACTGGTTTGAGGAAGGTGGAAATCTGGGCCTAGTGTGTCCACAGCCAGATGTTGTTCTATTATATTAGTCACTGGCTTCTTTAATTCAGGCTGGTCTGCCATCAGTCATGGTTTCCTTCCCAAGATCACCTCTTGGTTCAACATTAAAAGCAAATCATTAAAGATCTATTCCAGCCCACAGGGAGAAGTTAGGAGAGGTAGGAATCATACGTTGAAGGATACTCCCCAGCAGCTGTGTATTTTCTGCATTTCCCTCCACACTGGAACTATCCACACTCACCGAACTTGACCTCTCCCACTCCCAGAGACACATCAGCTCAGACGTAATTCGGATCTAAAGCAAGGCGTTATTGGAGCGCCTGGGTGGCCCAGTCAGTTAAGCGTCTGGCTCTTGCTATCAGCTCAGATCATGATCTTGCTGTTGTGGGATTGAACCCCGCAATGGGCTCTGCGTGCTGAGCATGGAGCCTACTTTGGATTCTCTCTCTCACTTTCTCTCTCCCTCTCTCTCTACCTCAGCCCCTCCCCTGCTCATGCACGTGCTTTCTCTCTCTTTCTCAAAATAAATAAATAAGTGTTAAAAAATAAAAACAAGACATTATTCACTTGGATGCAATTTGAAACGGAGCAAGGCAGGGGTTATTCTAGATTCTGAGAAGCTGAGGGGTCTCCTCTGCTCCACACCCTTCCCTTATTTCTCCTCCCTCTTTTTACTCCCCTGATGCCTCAGCCTCCCTCGTAACCTTCATCCAATTCACCAGCAGTTCCTTTTGAACGAACCTTCAAAATAAATCTGGGGTTCTACCACTTTGGTCTCTACTCTGTACGTTAATCTAGGCTACACGGACTCTTTGGATATATGTTTTTTTTTGTTTGTTTTTTTTTTTACTGTTTATTCATTTTTGAGAGAGCATGAGCAGGGAAGGGGCAGAGACAGAGGAAGACACAGGATGTGAGCAGCTCCAGGCTCTGAGCTGTCAGCACAGAGCCTGACACAGGGGTCAAACCCACGAACTGTGAGATCATGATCTGAGCCAAAGTCGGGCACTTTACGGACTGAGCCACCCAGGCGCCCTGCTTTGGATACATCTTTAATTTTCGTCTCCAAAATAGGACTCAACACTCCCAGAGGTCTCGGATGGGGATTGGCAAACTTTTTCTCTGAAATACCACATAGGAAAGATTTTAGACTTTGCAAACCATGCAGTCTCTGCTGCAAGTACTCAACTCTGCCATTGTGGCACAAAATAAATTGTCCTGGCTGTGTTCCAATAAAACTTTATTTACAAAACCCAGCAATGGGCCAGATTTGTCTCACAAGCTGTAGTTTGCCAAGCCCTGGTCTAGACTTTTCCTGTGGGAATTCCCTGCAGCATGGTTCATAGTCCTTAAAACATGATTTTCAATCTTCATGATCGCTCATTATAAACCAACTACTTTTAAAGGTCATTATTCTCTATCACTTAAAAACACGGCCACACATGTTTTTCCATTTGCCCATAGATCTAGAAACATATGTTGCAGTGACTTTTTCTGTTCAGTGCTGCAGTGTAATCATCCTTACCACCTGAAATCAATATCTCTTCATGTCTGACCTTTCTGAATAATGATCTATGTGACAGAATTGCTCCACAGATACTCATTTCATTCCTACAGGAAAACTAAACACTCCAATTAATGAATCCTCTAATTAAACCTTTTCCTTCACCCTGAACTTTAGCTAAGAATATAAGGACAGCCAAATTGAAAATGAATGAAGCTTGCATTTTTCTTTCTGTCAGAGAGTATCTAAAGACTCAGAAGCAGTTTGTTCCAAGAACAAACTTTTCCAGGATGTAAAGGCGTTATCCATATCTTCACATATGTCTGGTATACATATCTATGGGGGGAAGAAAGCAAAAATGGGTTTGAGATAAGGGAGAAATTACAAGCTAATGGTTCGTGGGTTAAATCCAATCCAGAGATATGTTGCTTGGCAGTTATAGTTGTTTCGAACAATTTGAGCCATCACAAACAAGATCAGGATGCCTTACATTTAAATATTCAGATCTCCAGCTTATCTTTTAAAAACTAAGTATTTCTGGCAACACAAGGACCACATTATTCCAGAGCAATAATAAACTAGACCTGAATGGTGGCCTGCTACTTTTAGATGGAAAGTATTTGCTACTTTTCCACAATCCCCACTACTCCCTACTGTTTACCTAATATTGGAGCAAAGTGTCAGCTGCCAAGTATTATTGTCTCCACACTACCTTTTTCCTATAGCAAAGAAATATATTTTTTACTGTGCCCTTTTCCCAATGAAAAGCAGGAAAAGTAGAGGATTGAGAAGGCCATGTAATTTATGGAAAAGTGGAAGTTAAAACTCATTTATGCTGTCTACGTGGCCACCATAGGCAGTTGAAAGCTTTACGCTCGTGCAGTAGAAAGAGCTCAACCAGGAGGCCGGGGCTGAGTTCTAACCTGAGTTCTGACTTAGTGCAAGGGAACTTCTGATGTGTCTTCCCCAAATAAGGGGATTTGTGTAAGTTAGTGTTTTTGATGGTAAGAAAAAATAGTAGGATATCAGATGCCATGGGACTGATTTGAAAGCAGAAATGATAAGGAACTAAAAGCACCAGAAGGAGCTCGGCAGCACCAATTGCAGACACAGACCCGTAATAGAGCACAATTGGGCAACAATGCTGGCATTACTACTCTGTGACGCCTCACTCTGCCTTAGCCCCTAAAGCATTTCCACTGACCCAAGGTCTCCCCGAAGCCCAGAGCGAAAGCCACAGGACAAGATCATCTGTATCGTTCCCTGAAGCTGCGATTTTGTGATCTGAACGGCAGAAAGATTACTGGAGTTTCCGCCGGTTGGCTGGGCTCAGAGACCCTAACGAGACGATATCTACAAGATAAATCTTGATGGTCAACCAAGCCATGAGAATTGTTCCCCCGGGGAAGTGCAGAAGCAATGGTAAATCATTCTCATTGACTACTGATGAGAGGGACCGGCGTCCAGGTTGCTACTCTCAGAGGCAGAAATTGGAACAGTGACCTCAATGTCAACAGCTGAAGGGCTGATCATCGATCCCAGAGACAGTGGATTCCTCCACACAGATGGACGCCTCCAGTGCTGGGATTACTGAAAATGACTCTGTGGCTTGCCTCTCTCACGCGCATCAATATGCCTTCATCCTTTGTTTAACATGGCAACGAGAGACGGGAAGAAAACAGGACCTCATGGCTTCATAGCATAAGCGACCGTCAGGAAGAAATGAGGAATGTGAGGGGGAAAATATCATATTTACCGAAGATTTGTTTTGAAGAGCCAGCCACTTGGGGCAGCAAACAGCTGGAAGCACATTATGTAACTATTACCATAGTGAAACAGCTATGCTAAGAGCATACATAATCACGCAGAAGACCCAGTTGCAGAGATCATTAACTCTTTGAAGATTTTGGAATAATTTTTTATTTCCATTCTGGAAATATCCCAACCTCACACCATTGTGTTTCCTAAGCCCCTCATGGCACCAGCGTTTATAACAGGGACATTGGAAGCTCAGGTGACAGATCAACATTTTTCTCCTGCAAAAGGGTCTTGTGTATTCCCTCACTTTAATTTGTTCTTTATACGTGAGTGTGCCTTGCTATTCCAGGTGAATTACTGATAAGACGCTATAGATCTGAAAGGGAACTGAGCCATTGGAGGAGCTTAGAGCTGACATTACAAGATGTGTTGTCTCTTGCCCAAAGAGCTCAAGTCTTCAGGGAGATAGATTCTCATCATCTTTAAAGAAGTCAGGGACTCCTGACTTCACCGACAGTGAGGAACAATGTGGAACCACCTGCAGAGGACAGGTTTCTGTGACTGGTTCTGGGGCTCAGTAACCCAGGAAGCCTCCCTTCACACAGTCTCCAGGCTGTCCTGTCTAGCAGAATGCGTACGTCAAATGGGAGGTCCTAAGAGTGAAGGAGCCAAACAGCCCATCCAGGAATAGAACCTTCGGATACCTGACCTGTTGCCCTCCGGCCCCATGGTCCGTCCCCAGGGTTGTAAGGATAGTAAAATGCCACACATAGGAGCACAAGCATTGGAGAGGCACCAAAATCTGGATGTGCACCCCGGCCCTGTCAGGCACAAGCTAGGTCATCTTGACAATACTCGGTTACTCTGTCTTTCCATTGGTAAAATGGGAACAAAAACTCATTGGGTGCATGGAAGATGAAAAGAGATGGTGTGTGTTGTCAGGGGATTCTACTGTGCTTCACACATCAGACAACACAGCGCACATAATAAATGGTGACTTGCGTTGCCGTCAGCCTTACCCACACAGATTGCAGAACATTCAAAACTGGCCTCGTGGTTTTCAAAGCCAAATGTACACTAGACTCACCCAAGATGATGTTTTCAATCACCGACAGAAAATGGTGTCTATTCTAGACAAGACGAACTGTGTTAAATTACTAAAGCTGAGACTAGGGTGTGTGTGTGTGTGTGTGTGTGTGTGTGTGTGTGTGTGTGTGTTTATTAATCTTTCTAGGTGATGCTGATACAGGTCATCTCTGGACTAAGTTCTGGGATCCACTGGGATCCATTACAATTGGAGTAATTGGAGAAAATATATATCCATTTATGTAAAGGTAGTTGCTAAAACCCAAAGCGATAGTCATGAAATCCAGCATAATGTAAGATATAGATAGAGAGCAGAGTAGAGAGGAAGACGCACAGAGGGCAAACATAGTAACCATCTTGAAACCTGGCTATTTTGATGTCAAATGAAGCTGTCTTTTATGAAGACCCTTTGAAACAGAATCCTCAGATAACTTGCAAATCTTCCATGATGAAAAGGCTCAACAGAAAGTATTGAAACTACATAGCTAATACTTACAGGAAATAAAAGATTCCTTATTTTAAATCTAACCTGAATAACAATTGAACCGTCTTTCTCACATTCTTTGTCCTTGCAAGAAGGCTCCTTTATTGGCACTCCTCTGTAAAAATGACACTTGGGCTGCATTTGCCGGTGTGCATTGGACAAATCATTTCAAGGGTGACTTTTTATCAAATTTGTCAGTGTGCTCTACGAACCAGAAATCATCTTGTAGAAGGCAGAGTGGATGACTGGCTGTGTGCGTGCTTAAAAAGAATGGGGGGTAATTCTAGACTTCTCTTCCTCTGTTTTCTAATGCAGAAATTTCCTTCAAAGAATTAATGCTTTAGCTCCATGCTTTTCGATCCTGGCCACAGACAGAAATCTTCTAGGGAGACTTGAAAACTTCTAAGCCCCCACCTCAGATGTTCGGATTCAGTGTGGTTAGGGCCATTAGTTCAGTCATTAGTATTTATAATGCTGCTTGAGAGATTCCAGTGTGCAGGCAAAATTGATAACCACCGCTTTAATTAAAGTCTCAAAACTTGGGTATCAGTAACAACAACAAACTCACATTCAGGGAGAATTTTAAGTTATTAAAAACTTCGTATGCTTTGGTGTTTCCAATGGTTTTGTTTTTTCTGAAAGGCACTAAGTTCAGGTTCCCAGATAAAATACAAGATGCCCAGCTAAATCTCAATTCCAGTTAAACAACAATCATGGAACACACTATACCAGAAAAACATTATTTATTGATCAGAAATTCAAATTTACCTGGGTGGCCTGGATTTGCTAACTTTGTCAATCCTATCCCATGGGCCTCAGAAAAAGTAGAGAGATTTCTAGTTGAATCAGGACAGGAAAGGAACCATTGACATCTGTTGGTTTGCCTGCCATCCATCTTTCATTTTTCCTGTAACCACAGTTTAATTTTCCTTAAGGAATAACCATTCCCCACCCCCTGTCTATGTGGTTTGGGTGGACACATGAGCTAGGCCTTCCAATCAGAGATGTCTGTCTCCCTGGCCAGAGTGATTGACACAAGAATGGTGGACATTTAAACCAAGCCAACAGAAAAAAAAAAAAAAAAGCCATCATTCCAGAACTTTTGTGTGATTGTGGGGGAAGGAGTACCCTTTTTACTAAGGTTACTGAGAAGATAGGCTACAGACCTGAAGCTACTGGTGATCTCCTTACCATCATATGTGAGGGATATCCCTGAATAAAGTCAACAGGGAGAGGGCAGAGCTTAGAACTGAAGAGAGACCAAGACCTTAATGAGCCCTTGGACTCAGTTATGCCTGAAATATACATCCTGGAGTTTTTGAGATGCCAATCAATTGAATCATTTCTTTAGCTTATACCCAGTCGGATTAGTTTTCTGCCATTAGCCCCCAGAAGAATCCTGCATAATGCATATAATGAGAACAAACTGAGAAGCTAGAATTGAAAGACATGCTTTCACTGGCCTTACCACATTCATTTTTAGCCCTAAGAAATGGTTCTTCCAAATGCTCCAGTATGTAATTCCTCTCAGTAGCTATCGCTGACTCCCCACCCCCCACCCCCCACCCCCCGCACTGTTCCAAATCCAATATTCCCTTCTCTGGCACTTTCTCGTACCTGATAGCCATTTAAACACAAGCTAGCCTATAGTTTTGTCTTTGTGTTCCCAGCCAGGGTCTGGCATAGCTGAATCAGTGCTTATCAAATTAAATTGTGTGGACAGACCATGATGATGATGATGGTGGTGGTGGTGGTGGTATATTCAAAAGCTACATTGAGCCACAGGCTTGGCCTATGCCAGAAGGGAGGGAGGCTGTGGAGGAGAGAGCTGGCTCAAGCCATGCAGACCACTGCTTCTATCCACCATCCCTACATGCGCAGTTTAGGGATAAAGTTTCAGAGTTTGTGTCTGATCCAATATTCGATGTCATCAGATTTTGTTTTACCCAATTAATCTGTGCCACATATACTACTCAACTTATACTTCAGCAACAATGGACAATACATTTCCAGATTATTTCCCTGTTTGGTGTCATCCTCAAAAATGAAATAAAGGATATAATTGGTGGTTTCTTCCCCACGGAAGTGGTCCTTAGTTACTGTGATATGCCATATGAAGAAACAGAAAGATATTTTTTTTTGAGAGAACAAATAATAATGGCGTATTCCTTGGCTTAACACTGGATGATGTGTTCACAGTCAGTGTTGACATCATTGACTATTGTTAAAAATTATGATAACTCTTTTGGAAAAACGCAGTGAAGGCAAGCAGGGGTCTGTGGGAAGAGCTAAATTTCCGTTCACCACAACAGGATGGTGACTGACGATGTCTATAATTGACAATGTGCCAATATTGTTGCTTCTAGATATTTATCACCATGGAGGCAAATATCAGAGTCAAGAATTAGGAGTTGGAAGTGGTTGCCGCAGGGGCTGGAATGGGGCAGGGGGTGGGGCAGGGGATGCAAAGGGAGGTAAGGAGTGTTGGAGAAAGGATGTCCTCTTCCTTTTTCCACAGAAGAGTTTTAGTATACAGACGATCTCTAAGAGGATGGAATCTGATACTGAATTGATTGAAATGTGGTCCTAATGAGATAAAATGTTGCTCAGAGTGTGGACGGAAGAACCAAGGAGTCCTCCATCTCCCCTCGCCTAATTGAAGGATCTGAGTCAGTTTTATGGCTGTGTCTGCAAGGATAAAAGGCTAACACCAGTCATGCTGAAGAGTTCTGAATGACGTGATCCCTGGCTTCCCATTTGGGTCCGATGCCATGAGGACACAGTCTCCTGAAAGCATGACATTTGACTCTGTCTCAGTGTGTATCTTTGTAGACTGGCACAGAAATCTCTTTTGAACTCCCCCGTGCTTCATTTAACCATGATGAAAATCAGTCCCCCCTCAAATTAAACTGACTCCAGCCCCTTGTCCTCAATAGGGGGCCTCAACCTTGGCTGCTAAGAATGCCATACTATTCATTCCTCTGAAAGTGGCTTCCAACAACCAACCTGACTGTTAATCTAGCAAAACAGACTGGTACTTCTTGAACTCATCTATTAACAATGACTGAAGCCTTAATCTGGCAGGAATGTCTCTCCATCAGGCAAATCAACTCTTTGAAGTGGCACAGGGGTGCCACGGAGCTCGTGTTCAGAGGATTCCCTTTGAGAGGGTAGCCTCTCATCTTGGGAAGACATTACAGGCAACGTCGATGGCTGTCGGAGGATCTTGACTGGAAGCTGCCATCATTGCAAAGCTGAGATAAAAAGTCTCCATGTTCCTCTTTAGAACTGCCCATCATCCATTTTCTCTGGAAGATTTGCTTGCCAGTTAGCAAAACCTGCCTGAGCAGTAGTGACAGGGGGTAATTTCAGAGGAAGAGAGTGCCTGACACAATTCTTTTAAATAAAGAGAGTAGGGGGGGACACGGGGAAGAAAGAATGCTTCAGACATTAGACTTCAAAAAGGCATGAGAGGTAGATAATTCAAATTTCTTGTGTGAGTTTACATAGCGTCCATCTCCCGGCCTGAAGGAGTTATCGGTGTAAGATAAATTCATGGGAAGTCGCTGGTTGTTGCAATTCCATAGATTCTGGACAAATTCCAGGGAATCTGAAGTCCTAATGGGGAGAGAAGCTTGTGTGTTTGTGAGCGTCCCTTCTCTTCACAGAATCAAATGATCATACATGCTTGGAACACATTTAAAGTAATGCAGTGCACCCTTCCATCCAACACAATACCCCTTCCAGTGATGGGGAGCCTTCTGCATTCCAAGGGAATACGATCTATTCATGTGAACAGTTCCAATTTGCTGAAAAGTACTCTACTGGAGTTTGGATAGAATCTGTTTCCTTACAACGTTCACACACTGGTCCTAGTTCTACTGCCTAGAATAATATGATGTCATTTCAACTCCTCTTCCTTCTCCTATAGTCATCTTTCAACTAGAGAGTGCCACCATGTGATCACTTCCCTGGGATAAGCAGCCTCAATTTGTTCCTTAAATCCGCTGCTTTCCTTTTCTTTTTTTAAATGTTTATTTATTTTTGAGAGCGAGAGATAGCAAGACAGAGCGAGCACACACACATGGGCAGGGGCGAGGCAGAGAGATGGAGACACAGAATCGCAGAATCCGAAGCAGGCTCCGGGCTCTGAGCTGTCAGCAGAGAGCCTGATGGGAAGCTCGAACTCAAGTACCACCAGATCATGACTTGAGCTGAAGTCGGACGACGCTTAACCAACAGAGCCACCCAGGTGCCCCCTTAAATTCGTTGCTTTTCAAATAGTGTTCTTCATCATGGTGACTCCCTCTACACAGTCTCTAAGATGCTACTATTGCATTTAAAATCTATGGTGACTATCCATGGCAAAGTGTGTTTTCCCTTGTATTTCCCCAAGCCAGCATCTTGATCTCTTTATTTTTTAAACATTTATTTATTACTGACAGAGAGAGAGAGAGAGAGACAGCATGAGCAGGGGAGGGGCAGAGACAGAGGGAGACACAGAATCCGAAGCAGGCTCCAGGCTCTGACGCGGGGCTCGAACGCACAAACCGTGAGATCATGACCTGAGCTGAAGTCAGACGCTTAACCCACGGAGTCACCCAGGCGCCCCGCCAGTATCTTGATCTTAAGAAGAGTAGTACTTGGGTTCAGGGCCTGCACTAGTCTCTGTGCTAACAGCTCAGGGCCTGGAGCCTGCTTCACATTCTGTGTCTCCCTCTCTCTCTGCCCCTCCTTTACTCGCTCGCACACTCACTCTCTCTCTCAAAAATAAATAAACATTAAAAAAGAAGAAGAGTGCTACTTGGAGTTATACAACCTTAGGGGTTCTGTGAAGGTATTATTCATGGTATACAACTGTTGCAATTCTAACGTAAAGAGACCACTTCTGTTCCTTACCCAACACATTTCAAAACAAAAGGCAGGAGTGGAAGAATTGAAAAGAGAGCAACCGGTATGCCATGCAGCATTTGGTCATGACTTACTTCATTTGTGCCAAGAGAATGTGCCCATTCAATGAGCAAGTTAGCACTGGTTGGAGGATAACTCCTGTGAAAATAGAAACTTCTGGGCACCATGCTAGGCATTGTTTGGCTATTCTTGGGAATGGTGCTGTTTCTCTAGAATGATGCACCCATCACCTAGGACCTCTGAGACACAAGTACTTCCAAGCAGGGACGGCCGGTCTGTAGCTTTCTCTTTTCATGTTGTACAGCAGCACAAGCGATGTTCTCATGCAGGCTCTGGGTGGGCCTCTAAGACCGATCTGTGTTTCACCCCTCACGACATGCCTCAGGAGGTACTTGGTACATATAAGTTTCCATGTCCAATGGCTTCAACCCTTTTTGACTGAATTGACTTGTCTAAGAGGTTAAACATCAGTCAAACCAGTGTTGACATGGTCTTTGATTCTCTTCCCTCCAAAGACTAATTTGACTAGCTAGATTTCCATTGATCCCCCCTTCCCTTTGCCAATATTGACACTGAAGGACAAAGAGAGTCTCAGGAATAGATGTGTCCATTTGCCTGGGGCCTAGGGCCCCGGGTCAGTTATGTTAAAGCCAGATACACCGGCAGAGGTTAAAAGATAAGCCCCCAGTGTATTGAGCTGTGTTTGTTGTTTTGACAAAATAGAGAGCTTAAGGACGTGGAGGACAGTTCATTTCTCCTGTCAGTGTCACCTAGAAGACAGATGTTTTCGAGAACAAGAGGCAGAGATCCAAGAGCCTTGGCGCAAGACCAGACCATCTTGTCCATATCAGCAATTAAGGGAATCGACTCCTAGCACTCATGTCGCCGAGGCTGACTGATGAGAGGCTGCCATCAAAATGCACGGCGACAGGACTGTGCTTTTCATCCCCATAATGCATGAAAGTCAGCTGTTCTGCCACTCTTCCAAACAGAAGGCTGGGCAATCAGTGCGTCTGTGACCCAGCAGGGCCCATGGATTGGGGGGCTTATAACAGCAAAATTAACTGGGACCTTCTCACAGATTTTTGCCATCTTAAGTGGCCAATTTCACGGCATCGCTGTGAGAAATGGGCTCGGACATGGTACTGCCCTATCGAGCCTCACGTTGAGTCTGACCAACTGCTTTTCAAGGACATCATTGATTTTCTTGTGTTGGGTCTCTTTCTGTGTGACACGCTAGTCTGAAATAATTTCATGGTTTCCAGGTAAGGAGGAGGAAGGGTGCAAAGCTGGATATTTAATACTACTTAAAAATAATGTATATGGTTTCTTATATATGCAGATACCACTTAAAAATTATATGCATACATGTATGTCTTATTTTCATAGTACATGTATATATTTTACATGTTTATACTAGTATGGACCAGAGATTGCTTTGTATTAAAATGATTTGTGAATGTTATTTCCTTCCCTATCCTCAGCATCTCAGGGGCAAGGACCATGTTTCACCTCCCTGGGAGGGTGGTTTCTTACATGGTGTATATGTTCTATCAATATTAATTGAATTGTCATTTGAGTTCAATGGGTTCATACCCACCACTGCTCAGTGCAGTCTCCTTATAACACCCTTTACTGCACCTCATTTCCTGCCTCTTGTCTGGATTAGCCTCTTTGTCTTCCTTATTCCATCTCTTTCATCCCCTTTTCCCAAAAGAAGAGGTCAATTTTGTCCTTTCCCATATTATCCCCATCCCATAAAGAGAGAATGCGTGGTGATCTCTCATTTCAACATTGATGCCATAACTCTCCAGGAAATGACTTCAAATATCATCTGCCAATAACTCCCCTCGGGGGTGGTGGTGGTGGTGAAAGTGGTCATTCCGTTTTATGAACGAAGGATACAATTTGGGTCCCTCCATCCCTAAAACTTTAACCAGTTAGTGATGAACCAATAGCAACTTACAGTTTTCACATGTGCTGGCAGCACTCAAGTTTTCTCTGAATGCATTTCTCTTCCACTAACATAGTCATCACTGTACTTTGTCTACTATTTTGCCGAATTGGCTTATTTCTCTCCTTTGTTATGACTGATCTAGAAGAAATGCCTCTCTCCACTGTGTCTGCCTACTCCATCTCTAGCTACTGCTAATATCCAGCTAGAAAAACGCAATGATATGTAGTCAGTAAATATTTTCTTTTAGAGTAATTTACCGATAAAGCATTCCTTTCCTTAGAATTTCTGCTCTTAAAAGTATTTAGTTTATACTTTGAGTTTCTAGATTATATTGTCTATTAACCTGTGAAAGGTTAACTGATGTGTACAGAGTCCTGCAATAGTAGATAGTAAATAAATATCTGTTGAATTTGTAAGTGAAGAAAAACAATTTTAAGGGTCCTTCATCATGCAGTCCAGCCCCCTCTGACATGCACCCGTTTGTCAATATTTCTTCTTTCCACCAGAGCAGAAAGTCCCTGTGAGTATCTTTAGAAATCACTGTAATTAGGTAATTACTTGTTTATTAATTTAACAAATAGTTAATTCCTATTCTGTATGGCATCTGGTAGATATTCAATAAATAAGTAATATGTTGAATGAATGACTGGCAAGCTATTGAGAGATCTAAATGTCATGTCCTGTAAGAAATATTTGAAGAAATAGCAAGATTTTGATTCAGAAAGAGAAGCTCTCAGAAGGTAATGACACCTGTCAGAAAAAATAAAGGATTGTCACAAATCCTGTCTGAATTTTAAAACGTGATATTTTGGGGGCGCCCGGGTGGCTCAGTCGGTTAAGTGTCTGACTTCGGCTCAGGTCATGATCTCACAGTGCGTGGGTCCGAGCCCCACACTGAGTTCTGTGCTGACAGCTTGGAGCCTGGAGCTGTTTCAGATTCTGTGTCTCCATCTCTCTCTCTGCCCCCTCCCTGGCTCATGCTCTGTCTCTCTCTGTCTCAAAAATAAATAGACATTAAAAAAAATTTTTAAAAAGGTGATATTTAACCAAAGACTTCAAGTAAGTTCACTATACAAATATCCAGGGCAATAGAATTTCAGGAGGAGGGACTAGATGATAATGATTAAGACAAAGGGAAGGCTGGCATGGTTAAGAAATGGCCACAAGACCAGTGTGGGTAGAACAACATGAACAAGGCATAGAGTGCTAGCAGTTGAGACCGGTGACATACCCATGGGCAAGTCAAAGGGCCTTTATATATGAAGAGGCCACTTTTACAATGAAAGTGGCTGGATTTTTGACTTTTAAATAAGATTATAATAAGACATCAGACTCTATAACCAGTGCCCAGAGGATGAAACCTCTTTCTCACATTTTATCTATCCAGCAAGAGACAGATCAGAGGCTGCTATATTCGCGAAAAGTTCTACTGAGTGGGTGAGGGTTTTGGGTGGTTATAACACCTGGGAACTCATTTGTTCCTTCCCTTAAACAACTACAACAGCAACAAATGCTTTATGGTATTGATGTGGCTGGTTAGCTGGACTAAAGACTTGAGGAAATAAATAAAGGAGACCCTCAAAAGAAGAATAAAAAAGAGGAGCCCTCCCACCTCCCCAACCCCCAACCCCCCAACACACACATATACTATCAACCATCGTATTTTCCCCTTAAGTCTTTTTTTTTTTTTTTTTTTTTTACTTTTTATTATTGAAAGTTTTTCTTGGGTCCAAACTGCAAATCTATCCTTTCACCTAGAAGGAAGTGGACTATCAAAATTGTGTTTACAGTGCTTCTAGATTTCCAACAGCTGAAACAGCCCAGTACATTCGCACTCAAATATGCTCAGAAAATAGCAAAGGAAGTAACATTTAAAACCCTTTCCTTGTTCAGGGCACTCACAGAATAGACCAAGAGCAGATTTCATATTTCTCAGAAGCACTAACTGGCTGGATTGAGAAGCTATGAATTTGATTGAGGTGCAAACCGGCTAAAAATCCCTTCTTTAAAATATAATATGCTGGAGGGTCACAGAGGCCAGAATTTTCAGCTAGTCCGTGTTTTATGTGTGTGTGTTTTAAAGTTCCTCAGACAATTTTAAAAATTTAAGTTTATTTTATTTATTTTGAGAGAGCACACGTGCGAGGGTGGGGGTGGGACAGAGAGGCAGGGTGGGGAGACAGGGAATCCCAAGCAAGTTTCTCACTGTCACCACAGAGCCTGACATGGGGCTTGAACCCATGAACCGTGAGTTCATGACCTGAGCTGCAGTCAGGACCCGAAGGCTTAACCCATTAAACCACCCAGGTGCCCTGACAATTAAAATTTTAAACATCTGGTAGCAAGAAACTCCATTTTAAGATATGTATCAGCATTGGAAGTAAAACTACCTCGGTTTACCAGCTCTCTCTGGGCCAGTTGCCAGAAGGTGTAGTTTTATTAAAGAACTCTTTTCACGGTGCCTGTGGTTGACTTTTGTCTTTCTTTCATCAAGAATAGGAATGTAATGTTGTGACAGAAGGGGTTAAGGCCAAGGCTCTGGATTCAGACTGCCCAAGTTCAAGTCTAGGCTTCACCTCTGGCTAGCTGTATGACATTAAGCATGTTGCCCAATTACTCAGTGCTTCAGGCTTTCTTCTGTTTACAAGAACTATTTAGAGCAACAACGGTATAAAGTGTTGAAATCATTACATTATTATGTACAAAGAAATGTCTCTCCCTCTCCCCCCCACCCCCCTCTCTCTGATTTCTGGGGTGTGTGCATGGTTGTTTGCCACCTTCAATGTGCGTAAGTTAATCTAGAGAAATAGCCCTAGATCCCAAAGGGAAGTGGAAAACTGGGGAACAGAAAATATAGTTTCCAATAGTAGCTCTTTCTGCCAGTAATCATGATTTCACACCCGTCTTACTGTGCCTCGGTTTGCCCATTTTGAAAACAGAGGATGATTGCTAAGCTAGGTGCAATCTTTCCTATGGTTCTTTCTACGTCAGAAATACATGGAGATGTTGCTGAAGGTTATGTGTATTTCAAGTAGTGTGGCCGAGCACGGATATTAAATATTAGAAGAATCTTAGAGCCAGAAAAAAAATTTTTTGACTCCGTGTTTAAAAGACTTTTTTAAAACTCAAATTTTTATTAATTTGGCGAAGAATCAACTTTCCCGACACATGTTAATTATCAAAAATCATGCCAGCTACGGATTCATCACCATGTATCAACTGAAAACTGTATATTCTGTCAAAAGAAAAAGAAAAGCAATGAAAATAAGGCTCTGTCAGCCCATACAGCATTGTAAGGGTAAATGCATAATTTCCTGACACTTTTTATATACATAAAGTAGTTCAGAGAGCTTACCACCATTTGGACCTCTTGACATTAGGGAACCCCAAGTTGAGAGCCATTTGCCTATAAATCCCTGAGTCAGTGCTGATAAAGCAATAATAGCCTGGCCCGCAATTGTGTAAGTAATAATGATATTACTAATCATTTACAACAGCCCACAAGAGACTTCAGAAATAACCCCAGAGCAATTAACTAACGACTTACCCTTGATTATGTCTCCAGCTTTGAAAGCAAAAGGTTAGGGTTCATATGCCAAACCGATGTTGAGAGAGTGACATAGTCTGGTGTCCAGCTCTCTTCCTGAACAGAGCACATAACTCCTACCTGCTTAATCTCCCTTCCAAGTGCACTTTCCAGAAGATGGTAATCTTTATAGCCTTTTAACATTTTTAGGACGTCTTTTTTCATTTTAATTAAAACTATTGCTGGACGCAAAACACTTGGAAACCACGGAAAGGCACAGAGACAAAAAATGGCATCCATGTTCCCGTCAACCACCCAATATTACATTTTTTTTGTAATTCTGTGCAATTTTCCTACATATCAATGCAAACTATTTTACTTGAAAGTCAACAGCATTTGAATACCCCTGCATTCTTCCGTCACAACCTGTTGTGAGTGTATTTCCAGAACAATAGGCAATTTATATGGTGGTGCACATTTTAGTTAACTAGTTCCTTTCTGTTAGGTATTTAGGCATCTCCAAAGGTTTCACTTTGGAATATAATATATTCCAAATATATTATTGGAGATAATAATAATATCTTTAAATAATATAGAGATTCTGTTATTTCATTCACTTACTGACACCTACTGACAGGCATACTTTCACGCACACAAAAATTCTCTTTCCACGTATATATTTACATTGATCAGACAAAATTTCCAAAGAGGCATCAACATCAATGGCATCTCCATGTTGTGAAGCGTATTGCAGGTATTTCCCCCAGAACTATTGTTTTAGCCTTTATTCTTTGCACAATTCTCATATGGGAAATGGGAGATTTGTATTTACCTTTTTATTGAATTGCTGTAAATGTCCCTTGCACATTTTTCTACCAAGATATTAACCTTTTCCTTGTTGATTTCTTGATTGATTTTCTCAATGACTTCCTTTATTTTATTGTCATTATATCATGACCACCTCAACAAATTAGTTCATATGAAGGTAACCCCTCTTTTGTAACTACTGTGTTAAAAACTGTTTTGTGCAGGGCTTCTGGGTGGCTCAGTTGCTTAAATTTCTGACTCTGTCTCGATTCAGGTTGTATTCTCATAGTTCATGGGATTGAGCCCTGCATCAGGTTCTGTGCTAGGAATGAAGAGCCTGCTTGGGATTCTCTCTCTCCCTCTTCCTCTGCCCCTCCCCTGCTCATGCTCACTTGCTCGCTCACTCTCTCCCTTCCTCTCTAAATAAATAAATAAATAAATAAATAAACAAACATTTTAAGAAGATGTTTTGTGTATATACACAAAATGGATACTTCTAGAACATCAACTGAAACCTCCTGTGGATGATAGGATTTATAATGAAGCCTTCTGTGCTGTTTCTTGTCTCTCCTCCAGCCCCTCCCCATGTCCATCTACATCTTCACCAGCACACCCCATAATAACCCATGCTGACAACCTAGTATATTTCTTTTTAAAATGTTCTTGCCATTTTCTCTTAACGATATACCCATCCATCCCTCCAGATATAGGAACATATACAGCATTTTGTCATTTATTATTTCATGAAAATGAGATTATATTCCCAACATTTCCTGCATTTTGTCTTACTCACTTAAGGATATGTCATAAACATATCGGCAAGGTAAACAGTATAATTCCAATTTGTTCTTTTTAACAGCTAGTAAGTCTTCCTTGGGTGAATGGACCACAACTGATTCAGCCACTCCCCGATTATTGGCATTCACTCTGCTTCTGGGTTTGCTTTGGTTTTTTTTGTAACTATGAATAAGGCTGCAGTAAACATCATTGAGTGGCTATGCTTATTTATGGGTGCTTTCATTTTCATGGGATAGGTTCCCAGGTAGAAATTGCTGAGTCAAGGAGTATGTTCCAATTATTTTTATTTTTATTTTTATTTTTATGGATGCTGTCCGATGGCCTCCTGAAAAGGCCATAATAATTCATCGTTCCACCAGCAATGTAAGAGAATTTCCCCATATCTACTTTAGCAATAGGTATTATAGCTCTTTTCGACTTTTATAAGTCTGAAAGGTAGAAACACGGCCCTGACCACTCATGAATTCAAATGACATATGATTTTATTGAATATTTGGATTTTACTTCTATGAATTATAGCTTATTCCTCGATCCATTTTTTCATTTTTTCGTGTCAATTCATATAATCCTTGTATACTATAGATTTTAATACTTTGTCAGCTGCACCATAAATCACTTTTTTCCAGAGCTCATACATGTATATATATATTTCCAATCCACAGCTGATCAAGTTTTCAAAAAATACAAAATCACACATTCGGATGTCATGGTGATGTTAAATTGCTGTAAAAGTTTATAAATGCTTATTCTCAGTGTCTTACTTATCAAGACAAGGTTTATAGCAAACCCTAACTGGCATTGGTCCACCAGCCATAATAACAGTAATGCTTACACCATCTTTTTTTGCAATCAAAACTTTTCACTTCCATGTAGTCAAAGTGTTTCATTCTATAGTTCCTGGACTTTTTGTCTTGTTTAAGAAGGTTAAGATTCATTTCCAAGAATTGTATTGCTAAGCTCATTCCATTTAAATCTCTAGTCCAGGTGGGTTCCCCCCCACCCCAAATTTTATTATACCCTCCTCTTTTGTCTGGGTTTTTCATGGTGCAGGATCATGACCTGAGCTGAAGTTGGATACTTAATTGACTGAACCACTCAGGGATGCTTTACTATGCTATTTAAAAAAAATTTTTTTTTTACATTTATTTATTTTTGAGAGACAGAGAGAGACAGAGTGCAAGTGGAGGAGGGGCAGAGAGAGAAGGAGACACAGAATCTGAAGCAGGCTCCAGGCTCTGAGCTGTTAGCATAGAGCCCAACACAGGGCTCGAACTCACAAGCCATGAGATCATGACCTGAGCTGAAGTCGGACACTCAACCAATTGAGCCACCCAGGTGCCCTTTTACTATGCTATTTTAAATGGTACTTTTAAGAGGTCCTTATTAAACTGATTGACATGCGTCAGTGTATAAAGTTAAATCCTCTCTTTGATAAATAAGAAGTTAGTTCCCCTTTCAGTTCTGTGGAAAATCTTGCATCTTCTAATGACAGTGGTCTTATGATGATCACTTTAGTTCTGGGACATGATAGGCCCAGGGTCTCAAACTCTTGATCTGATTTTCCATGCCTTTCAAGAGGTAGCTGCTAATATTTTTTAGTATTACTTAAACCCACTGGTTGAAATAGGACATATTCAAATATGTGGTGATACCTTTTCTCACCCTCTATTTCAAGAGAAGAAGATGAGATCTCAAGGTCCCGATGACAGGAGGGGTCCATACCTAGCAGTGTACCAACTTGTCTTTCACTTAGGGAAAAGGAAAAAGTAAAACGTGAGATATAGATATATCTTCATCCCTGATATTTCCTGCTCTAATGTTTATTTATTTTTGAGAAAGATAGACAGAGCTTGAGAAGGGGAGGGGCAGAGAGAGAGGGAGGCACAGAATCTGAAGCAGGCTCCAGACTCTGAGCTGTTAGTGCAGAGCCCGACGCGAGGCTCAAACTCATGAACCCTGAGATCATGACCTGAGCCGAAGTCAGGAGGTCAACTGATTGAGCCACCCAGGCACCCCTGTTTATCACTTTTTGAGGGACTACAATATCATTGCATATTTATAAATGTGCCCTGTAACTCTGATAGTATTATTATTGTGATAGCAATACTTAATTGTAGAATTCACTTACATTTCTTTGATTAAGCCAGTAAATATTTATAAAGCACTGTCCAATCTATTTTGCCTTTAAACCAAAACAATAGAACTCAGAGTTCCAACTGTGTAGTAAGATTTCCGTAAACCAATGAATCATAGAGTTTAATTGGGGCAAGACCCTTAGAGATTATCTAATCAACCTCATACACTTTTTTTTTTTTTTTTTTTTTTGTTCAAACAGCCACTGAATGCAAACTGGTGCAGCCACTTGGAAAATAGTAGGGAGGTTCCTCAAAAAGTTAAAAATAGAACTACCGGGAATTGCACTACTAGTGTGTAGTAAGATTTCCGTAAACCAATGAATCATAGAGTTTAATTGGGGCAAGACCCTTAGAGATAATCTAATCAACCTCATACACTTTTTTTTTTTTTTTTTTTTTTGTTAACAAACAGCCACTGAATGCAAACTGGTGCAGCCACTTGGAAAATAGTAGGAAGGTTCCTCAAAAAGTTAAAAATAGAACTACCGGGAATTGCACTACTAGTGACCCAGGAATTGCACTACTAGGTATTTACATGAAGAATACAAAAATACAGATTTGGAGGGGCACATGCACCTGATGTTTATAACAGTTTTATCCACAATAGCCAAACTATGGAAAGAGCCCAATTTCCCTCTACTGATGAGTGAACAAAGAAGATGTGGCATATGTATACAATGGAATATTACTCAACCATCAAAAGAAAGGAAGTCTTACCATTTGCAACAACATGGATGAAGCTACAGTGTATTATGCTAAGTTAAATAAGTCAGAGAAAGACATAGACCATATGATTTCATTCATATCTAGAATTTAAGAAACAAAACAGATGACTATATAGGAAGAAAAAAAGAGAGAGAGGGAAGCAAACTATAGGAGTCTCTTAATAATACACAACAAATTGAGGGTTGATGGAAGGAGGTAGGTGGGGGGTTGGGCCAAATGGGTGATAGGAATTAAGGAGGGCACTTGTTTGGATCAGCACAGGGTGTTACATGTAAGTGATGAATCACTGAACTCTATCCTGATATCACATTACACTAAATGTTAACTAACTAGAATATAAATGAAATTTTGGAAAAACAAACAGCCACCACTCCAGATCCAAACTCTCACCACTACATGTGCCCTCTGTTCAGCAATCTGGTCTCACGTTTCCTCTTCTTAGCAACAAAAGGAATTAGGGTGGGAAAGACAGCCAAGTGCTCATTCTCTTTTCCTTTATTGCAATTTCCATTCTCTCTTAAGAAGAGTATTCCCCCGGGGCGCCTGGGTGGCTTAGTCGATTAAGCTTCCGACTTTCACTTAGGTCATGATCTCGCGGTTCGTGGGTTCGAGCCCCGNTCTTTACCAGGTTGTTATGGGAAACTCTGATAAAACTAAAATGAGGAGTGGGGTAGATGAAAGTGAAGACCCCTCCTAAACTCTCAGGAGGGAAATCTGTAACAATTAACAACACAATAGAATTACCAAAGGTAGGGGCGCCTGGGTGGCTTAGTCGGTTAAGCCTCCGACTTTCGACTTTCGCTTAGGTCATGATCTCGCGGTTCGTGGGTTCGAGCCCTGCATCGGGCTCTGTGCTGACTGTCAGCTCAGAGCCTGGAGCCTGTTTCAGTCTGTGACTCCCTCTCTCTCTGACCCTCCCCTGCTCATGCTGTCTCTCTCTCTCCTAGAAATAAATAAAAAACATTAAAAAAAAAAAAAAAGAAGAGTATTCCCCCATTCTGGTTCTGCTAAGGTCTTCAGAAAACCACCCCCAAATACTTCTCTCTTAAATGTATTTTGTCCATCAGGACCCTTGGTAGAATGTTATACCTGTTTTGGTAAGTTCTCTTGACTCTGAATATACTTCTCACTTACAAATATCATTTAGATTTCCCCCAAACAGTACTAATGTAGGCATATTAATGGCACTCCCATTAATAGTAAGAACATTTACTTCCTTGGTTCTTATCATTGCCTTAAAATACAATCTCTTTAGAGTCTTGCTACTAAATGTGTGGTCTGTGGACCAGTAGCATTAGCATCACCTGGGAGCTTCTTAGAGATTCAGAAGTTCAGGGGCACCTAGGAGGCTCAGTCAGTTAAGCATCTGACTTTTGATTTCAGCTCAGGTCATGATCTCATGATTCACATAAGGTTGTGAGATGAGGGTCTGGCTCCACACTGAGAGTGGAGACTCTGCTTGAAATTCTCTCTCCCTCCCTTTCTGCCCCTCACATCTGTGCACGTGCTCTCTCTCTAAAATTAAAAAACAAAAATTCAGAAGTTCATTTCCCACCCCAGGCTGACTAAATCAAAATCTTCAAGATCCCCTGATGTAAACTAAAGTTTAAGAAGCACTGCCTTAGTTTTCTGCCAAGACCTCACCATTTATTACAAGGAATGTCCATGAAAAGCTCACAAATTGTCATGGCATCTACTATGTGGTACCTGCCATTTCCTTCTCTTCTGCTCTGTAAGAACTCTTTGATGACATACATGTCTGAGTCTTCCACTTCCTATAAGGGGCCATGAAGGCACTTTGTCACTGTGCCCTTTGTCCACCGGCAAGCCGCTTGCTGCTGGCCAATGCGCCTTGCATCTCACCACCCAGCTTCCCATGAGCTCATGCAGATGTGGAAGGCTTGTAGAATTCAAAGGATCACTTGCTCTCTGGACATCAAAGCAGCTCTGTATTCCCAGCACAACAAGGGGGAATGTTTCTCACCCCATTTATTATGTCAATGGATAAGCAATGCTGTTGCGTTCCTGACATCTTACAAGTTTTTAGTGAAAATATCTTTTGGGTTTTATTTGCATTTCACCTTCTCCCTATGATTGGGACACGAATCCAGGTTATACTAAGGAGTTGTAGTGGTGGGAAGCCACTACTACAAACAAGGCCAAGTGAAAGGCATCATTCGCTCATTCATTAACTTGTTTATTCATTTATCCATTCAAAAAAGATTTCCTGAATGCCCATTATATGTCATGCATTATAGGAGAACCTGGGGATACAGCATCTTCCCTTCTGGAATGCTTTATGATAGGATCAAACCCTGTGAGTCTCATGCCAGCCATCGTCTTAAGCAGCATTTTAAAAAACTGTAACTTTTTAAGACCATAAGACAGTCTCTCTCAAAACATGGTCCACTAAATGAGATTACTGAAGTTTTAAAATTTACTTCAAGAAACACTTAAAATCCTACATCAGAATCACCAGGGATACTTCAAATACAGATTCCTAGACTGAACCCCATACCCTAATTCTGGATCTGGATAGTACACAGAATACTCTAGGATGTATCCTAGAAGTTATAAACATGTGATTAAAAATGGTAATCCATTGGTGATCCTGAAGCACACAGAGGTCAAGCAGGCTTTTACGTCTGCATTGGTTTACACATTCAGCATCTGTAGAAATTTTATCCTGAATAAGGATTGCTTCAAGGAAGAGTTGGGTACTAATTGCTCTAAAGCACCTAACGCAAGAATGCAGTTGGGGGAGGGAGAGGTAAGAAATGTGGATAAATCACCAAATCTTTAGGAAAGTAAAGTCACAGACACGCAGGCAAGAGGAAGCTGGGCACCAGGTACCTACAGAAGTGAGGCCAAATCTAAGGGAAAGCAGAATTCAGAGTGTGTGGCCCTCTGGGATCAGTGTCCAAAGGCTTTACGCAAGTAGCAAGTTCAGAGAATTTTGGAAGCCTTTACTGAGTGGTCCAGAGAGAGCTGCAAAGGCTCTGTTAGGGTCCCATGCATCCCTTGGAGGGCCTTCTGGTCTACAACTTGCCTCTGCTGCCCTTAGATTTCTGTGTAAGCAGAGAACAGGAGTATTGAGGGGAACTTGTAAGCTGGTGTCTTTCCTGCTCTGAGTCTTCTATCCTCATGTGGAAAGCCAAGAAGATGGGCCAAATGTCTTCTATGCCCCTGACTGGAGCAGCTTTCTGAGCCTGTGGGAAAGTGGCCAGCCCATCTTAGGACCTGAGCATCCATGGATCCAATTGAGAACTGATGGATGTAGGGGGGGAGGGGGGGATGGGCATGGAGGAGGGCACTCGTGGGGATGAGCACTGGGTGTTATGTGGAAACTAATTTGACAATAAACTATTTGTAAATAAATAAATAAGTAAATAAATAATAATAAAGAAAGAAAAAAGAAAAAAAAGAAATTAGAATCTCTGAAGCTGAGCCTGAACAACGATTATATTTTCAAAGCTCCAAGGGGGATTCTAATGGGTGGTCCATACTGAGAACCACTATCCCATTTCCTCAACTTTCTTCTGCCTTGGCTCCTTTTCTCAATTTTTCATTGCTTTCACACTTTCCATCCACGTCTCTCATCTATGGCAGCAACTGGCTCATTCATCAAAACTAGCCAGTGGAAATGGAACAAGGGACTGAATTTACACTATAGTTAAGATTCTAAGCTCTAGTAACACATTTTCTCATAGCCCATAAGGTATATTATCTGGCTTCTCACTACCTGACTGCTTTATCCCGTTTGGAAGGATTGAGTCTGGCTCAATAGAAATCCTGATGAGACCCACAGATCCCAGGAAGGGTTACAGGAAGCCAGGTCACCAAGAGCTAATGGAACAGATTAGAGTGGTTGGGGGAAAAAAAGCCCAGATCCAAAATGTAGATGAAAAAACTTCTATGAGCAAGTATTCTGGACAGATAGAGTGACTGTATTAGACCCAAATGCTGGGAGGAAAGGAGACAGAGAAATCAGCGGTCAAAAGACCAGAAGGAGAAAGCAGAATGGTGGGTGTACCAGTTAGATGTTGATAGATGGGGATGAACTGAGAAAAAGACTCAAGGGGATGTTGTAGGATGATGGAAATATTCTGTCTTGATGGTGGTGATGGTTGTACAGGTATATTCATTTGTCAAAACTCATTGAATGAACGCATTTTATAGTATGTCAATAAATTGATATAAATTCTAATTCATCAATAAATTGAACAAAGTGTTTTTAAAATTAAGGAGGAAGAAATAGGTGAGGAAATTTTGAATACATGAGAGGGGCCAGAGCGCTGGTCAAGCCTGGGCTGGGGTGCCCTCAATGTCATCTCACAGACTTTGACCATGGGGGTTATGGACCCGAAATCAAGGCAACACTGCTCCTTCATCTCAGAATAGCATAACGTCGAGTCTCAGAGCTCAATCCCTTTCCTGAAGTATATCCCATGAAGCACTAACTTCATGAGTTGTTCCCTGAATAAAGAGAACCTGAAGTCAAATAAATTTGGGAAATGCTCATAATTTGTCCATCTCTTGGATGATCACAAGATACATTAGACCAGTTCTGTCCAAGAGAATTATAGTGTGAGTTACATTTGTAATTTAAAAATTTCAGAGAACCACCTTAAAAAATAAATTTAAGTTTAATAATATTTTTATATTACCCAATATATCAAAAGTATGAATAGTCCAACATGCAATTAATATAAAAATTATTAATGAGATATTTTACATTCCATTTATTCATATGAAATCTGTAAAACCTGGTATGTATTTTAACTGACAGCACATCTCGATACAGAGGAGCCATATTTCAAGTGCTCAATAGCCAACGTGTCTAGTGGCCATCATACTGAACAGCATAGCCTTTGAATATTAAAGGCTCTGACAAGCCCAACAGTAAAGAAACATCTTTTACTTAGTTTAACTCTGGGTTTCCAAAGCTAATTTCTTTTCCTTCCTTCCTTCCTCCCTTCCTCCCTTCCTTTCTTTTGACAATTCCATCTGTTAGAATCTACCCTAAGGAACACACTTTAAAAACGTCAACATAGTTCAGAGATCCATAGGTAGCTTCCCAAAAATTAGATATCGCCTACAGACATGTTTTGATTGGTCAATACAATACTTGTAAGTAATTTAAGCTGGCTTTTAAAATCTGGGGGATTTCACATTCAAAACTGGATTTCTAATTTCTCTACAAATGAAAACACCTGATATCACCGAGTCTGCATTCCTTCATGGCAACAAGAAGTTAAAGCTGAGTGTTGGCTGGTCTCTTTAGAAAACAAGCAAGGTGGAATGAGTTTCAAGGCTCACACAGCACGGTATGTTTTGCTGTTCTGAACCATCCATATTACTTCCAAAACATACTCGTGTATATCCACATTTGGGCACCCCATCCATGTGAGTGACCTGCTTACCGAGTATCTAATCCCTGGTCAAACTCGGTCATCTCACATCTCAGATAAATAAGTTCAGGCCCTCCAGATCAGAAGGTCATGTGGCTGAAGTTATTTTGCTAGCTAGGGAGAGGCCAAGGACTATCTCCCATTTTTCCTGACCATTCCCACATGCTCTCTGATGCTTCTATTACTATTCTTTCATCCACCTCTGCTTCTTCTCCTGCTATACCTCAAAAGACTCACAGAATCTGTGAGCCACAGACTTGCTAATTCTTCACTACTAAATATGCTTTTTGAGTTAAAGATGGATGATGGAAATATTCTCTGTCTTGACTGTCTGACACAACTTGGATCTGCACTCACGGCTAATAAGATGCTGACTTGAAACAAATCAAGGGATGAGAGAGCCTTTGTGGGGGTCAAAATATTGCCAGGTAGTACTGGAGATAGCACCAAATTCCTTAGATAATCATTCAGTCTTCTTGTTTGGACTTAATCAAAACATCATGTCTGCTGTTACAAATGGACATCAAGAATCTCTGAACAGAATCCCAACACAAGGAGACTGCCTCTGGGCAAGATGCCAGAGCTGCCATGATTTTACTACTCCCAGCGGGAGATGCGTTCCTCCCAGCCTTGATTCAAATCTATGGCTGATGCTTATCTTGGGGCCAAGGCCAATATCATTTTTTTTCTTTATTACAACAGTTAATTTCCCCAGAGTTACAGCTACTTTTAATAAGAGAATATTTATCCAAGAATGTGGATAGATATGTGTTTGAGAATGCATGGGCACCCATGTACCCATTTTAATGCAAAGTTAATGAACCTTGGACATGGCAGACTCCTTTCTTATGTCTTTTTTGACTCCTGCTTAGTGGAAAATTAAGAAGTGATCTGTAGAATAGAATGGATAAAAGAGCCTGGAGTTTAAAAAAAAAAAAAAAAAAAAGAAAGGTACACTCATGGCTACCCCGGATTAGCCTAGAAAGACAAAGACCAAGAAGCAGAGAACACTGAATCTGCAATGATCTTTCTCTGTGTCCAATGGACTTGTTAACTTACTGTGTGTTGGGAGCTAAGTAGAGAGATTTAAGAAGGAAATGTCATCTCCTTGATCACAGTATTTTCCAATGAAGACTTTGGATCTTCCCAAGAAGAGCCCTTATTTCTTCAACTCCTTGTTATGACCCAGATCATGAGCAAGAAATGGATTAGTGACCCAGCTGAGGAAGCAATGGAGGAAAGCACACAGATGTCCTGAGATGGGTCTAAGAGATGCTTTCCAACCACTTTGCCTCCCCTCAGTTGTGGTAAACCTCACAGGCATTTCCAAAGGCTCAATAAGTTTGAGAAGAACCATGTTGCTTTGCCACCTTGCATCCTCCCCAGGCATCTAGCAGTTTTCCACTTGCTGGTTGTACTTGCCTGGTTTCCCCAGAAAGCAGAGCTCAAAGCAAGGGCTTATGTACTGCCTCTATTTAAGGAGGCAGTGCAGCACCAGGAGAAAGGAGTGAGGGGGAAAAGGGAGTGGGCCAGGGGCAGAAGAAGAGCCAATGTGAGGCTGTGTCATCAGGCTGGTCATCATTTGGTATCAGGTGAGACTTAGAATCAGGTGTTCTTTTTCTTTCTTTCTTTCTTTCTTTCTTTCTTTCTTTCTTTCTTTCTTTCTTTCTTTCTTTCTTTCTTTCTTTCTTTCCTTTCTTTCTTTCCTTTCTTTCTTTCTTTCTCTCTCTCTCTCTCTCTCTCTCTCCTTCTTTCTTTCTTGTAGGAGAAAAGGCTTATACATAAGCAACTGCTTCTAAAAAGGGAGAGAAAGAATTTTCCTATTTGATCAGTTTGATTGATTTCAGTAAAGACGTCCAAGGACAAGATGAAAAGGTGCCAAGCACTGTCCCCTCTCCTTTTTATAGTGAGATGCTAGACTGTGTACGTGAGACTTGTAAAAGTGGTAGCCCCAAATTCACATGCCTGCATCATCCCCTTATCTGTCCTAAAGTTATTAATGGGAGGCTCAGGAGATTAAGGAGGAAGATGAAGGTATAGAGCTTTCTTTCGAGAGGGCAACCTTTCTGTTCTCTTACCCAAGGGCAAGAGAAATAAAATGCTCCTTCCTCCCCTTAAGCCATGATAGGAACTTCAGGAGAAAAACTCAGAGACTTGACCTTTTCCCATGCAATTTGGGGCCACGGGGACTAGTAGCTGCCTCACACCCAAGAAAGAAATAGTGGGAGTATCTGGTGATGGCAGCTGCATTAGGTATGGTCGGCGTCTCAGAGTGTGCTAAGGATGCACCCATGTTGTCTGGGGTCACATGAGCTCCTTCTGGAAGGGAGCCGGCCATAAGTCATTTTCACATGGATCTTGCCCAAGGAACCTAGAGGAGCAAGGTGACCCCAAAAGAGGTAAACCAACAAAAGCCAGGAGCTGAGAGAGTCTCTGGGGTCAGACAAATAGTTCACTAGTCAATGGAACTGCAGGTAGCAGACCTCAGCAGCAGGCAGGGATTCTAAAGAAACTCCTGGAAACCACACAACGCAAGAAAGAAGCCAAAATGTTCATCATGACACAGCAGGAAAGTGCCAACGCCTGATACAACAGCATTGCCCACACCGGAACGCAGACTTCTCAAAGCTCAGGACAGCCACCCTGGCGAGCAAACGCAAGAGGAGGGAGTGAGAGGAAGTGGAGAAGAAGCCGGACACGTTTCCCCTCCCGCTGTGGACTTCCAAGCCCATCTGGGCACAAGCAGAGGGAGGGAAGAACTTTTCAACTGAGTAAGAGCCCAGAGTTTGGATGTTAGACTGGCCTGGGTTGCATTATCATTATTACCCAAAGAAAGGTAGCCAGCAAAGCTCTGGGAACCTTCTGGGATTTCATCCAGATGCAGAGCAAAATATGTGAACAAACTAGGTTGGAAGAGGTAAGAGGCAGTAGCAGGAAACTGGTCTCTGGGTGTATCCTGCAGAGCATTTGAAAAGCAACAGTGCTCAACCAAAGGACTGCATTTGGGCGGGCCCTTCAACACTATTATGCACCGTATCTTGTTAGGTAGATGTGAAGTCAGAAACTGAATGTCACGTATTCTCATTGAGTTCTTCTTTTGTACAAAAGTAACTAATTAAAATATCACAGGAGGGTCCCTGGGCATGTGAGTTGTTCCTTGAATGAACCTCGTTCCATTCCCTCCACCTCTCGGTTGGCCTTGCCCCACCCTGCCTGGCAAACTCTGCCAACAGCAAAGATACTAGACATGAATTTCTAGGTCAAAACAAAACAACACCATATTCTTTACTCTGAGACTAAAAACTGTGAGAGAATGGATGAGAACCAACACTACCAAATTTAAAAAACAGACTTCAGAGGTGCCTGGGTGGCTCAGTCCGTTATATGTCCGACGTTGGCTCAGGTCTTGATCTTGCGGTTCATGGGTTTGAGCCCCATGTTGGGCTCTGTGCTGACAGCTCGGAGCCTGGCAGCTGCTTCAGACTCTGTGTCTCCCTCTCTCTCCCTCTCTGCCTCTTCCTCATTCATGCTCTGTCTCTCTCAAAAATAAATAAACATTAAAAAAAGGGGGAGGGAGGAGAAGGATGCTCACAAAATTCTGGGGCATGTGAAAGAAGGCTGACAGGCCGGCTCTTAGCTTTTATTTGGAAAAGGCAGCCCTGGGCACAGAAAATAAAAAAGAAGGTGGACGGTCTATTTAAATATGACAGATTCAAAATGGCCCCAAGTTGTCCATGGACTGGGAATAGTATGGTAGGAGGGGGAACTCAAACTTCTTTGAGGGACAGAAAGTAGCTGAAAGGTTGCCTTGACCAGCCCCGGGGAGTTGCCTGGTTAAATGAAAGGCAACACATCAAAGTGATGTCCTGGGCTCCTTGCAAGATGGGAGGCCACCTCTGTACAGAAACGTCCATGCCAAATCTTTACACCACGATTGTGTGTGTCACCCCCCAGAGCCACCAAGCATTTCTCTTGTGCCAAATGGAGAAAAAGACCCACATGGACAGCGGCTCCTGATGGGAGAGGGAGAGTCTCAAAGTCTCAAGAGGCTTTCAACAGGACAGCTCCCCTCCCAGACTCAACACCAGGCTGGTGTTGCTGCTTTTATGACCAGCAACAGCAGAGACGAGGGAAAGAAACTCAGATAAAGAGCTTTGAATGGACTGAGCTAGAAATCACTAGACCAGAGGCTAGGATGAACTAAATTATTTGTAGACCGTAAGTGGTAGACCAGAGCAGAGCAAAGACAGGGTTCTAGAAATGATATTCTTTTTTCCTTTCTTTTTTTTTAAGTTTATTTACTTTGAGATGGGGTGGGGGTAAAGAGCAGAAAGAGAGGAAGAGAGAATCCCAAGCAGGCTCATCACTGCCAGCACAGAGCCCGACGCAGGGCTCAAACCGTGAACCGTGAGATCACGGCCTGAGCAGAAATCAAGACTTGGACGATTAACTGACTGAACCAGCCAGGCGCCACATGAAGTTCTATTTCTAAGATGCAGGCTGAGTTTCATGGACTCTCAGAACTGTGAAATGATGCATCTTCCAGAGAATAAAAGGTCTTGTTTTACCCTCTTTCATGGCAGTAGAGGGAGAGAAACATGGTGGTATGGAATAGACACGCCCCGATTTCTTTCTTTTCTTTCCATGATTACAACAGTAAGGAGACAAAAGGCAGATTAAGCCACTTAGAAAATAGTTCTTTGGGGATCCTCTCACCCTCTCTCTCTCTGCTCCTCCTCCCTCTCAAAATAAATAAACACTAAAAAATAGATTCTTTGTGGTTCCTCTGTGTTTTTTTTCTATTTGAATAAAAATGTCTTCAGTTCCCATTCCCTGCTTTTCCGTAACTTCCTAAATATCAAAAGAGTTTGCATCAATTTGCTTAATGTTATACATTAAAGAAATCTCTGGCAGGAACCATAGTCTATAAGGAGCCGTACTTTCCTTTTTCTGAATATTTAAGCAGAATAAATCCATTAACGAATAAAAATACACAATGGCCTTAAAATTCCTGCCTTATGAAATTGAGGCTGTCAGCCCCAGCTTCCTCATATTTAAAGAAGTAGCTGGACCACAGCAATATGAAAATGAAGCATCCTGACAGTTCCTTGAGTTTAATGGTGCAGAACCACCTGTATTTAACATTCTGGCTTCTACTCCATTAACATGCCTAACTCAGTTTTCTTGATCTGCCAGGGAGAAATGGAATGAAAATCAATATCCTCTCCCCAAAGCATTGATGAGATTTTATTCTCTCTCACATCACAGAGGAATGTCAGATCACTTTACAGCAAGACTTCCCCTAACAAATTGCAGGTTGTCGCCATATAAAGCGACGTTGTATGAAATCAAGAGTTGAAATGGGTGCCACCTCATTATTTTTCCCCCTTTCCTGCAACATATATTTCATGTTTGCATTAGTGCATTCAGATGCCAAGAAGATAAGTACTTTAGCAATCCAGACAGAAGTCTGTGGAGGCCCTTGTTAATAGCTTCAATGCGTTCCCTTGTGTTGTGAATTCCAGCTTTCAGATCTTTCCAAGAAGTCCCTCTCTCTACCTTGGTGGTGAATGAACTCACCAGGAGTCTCGCCCCTTCCCCCCAGCCCTGGCTTTGGCCCAGCTTTACTGAAACACAGGCTGCACCTTACCTGCAAGCATGGAGTGTGAGCTTCGCCCAGTCCTGCCCAGAGCGACATGCGACCAAACTCCGCTGTAGGAATGCAATGGCTTCTCCTTAGCTACCTTGGTTAGGCTGATCCTCTGCCTTTCAACAGTGGAAAACATGTTCATCTAGATCATTCTGGGTCTCCATGGTCATTCATGCTTCAGTTGCCTTCTTGACCTTGGTTTTCTACTTGCCAGAGCCACACCAGCTGCCTCACTGCCCTGCTCCTACCTTACCTGTCTGCCTCATAGTCTCTGCAGACCACCCTTGGCTGGCGATGCTCCTGGCCCTAACTGGTCCCTCACTGCCATTACGCCCTCATCATTTAAAGTCACGACCTCAAGGGCATGTGCCCTGGGTGTTGAGTGTGCACTTTGTGTGTTAGAGCAGGGCCCAGTAAACATTCCCTGTAGAGGGCCAGAGAGTAAATGCTTTAGGCCCATGGGCTACGTAGTTCCTGCCACCACCACTGAGTCCTGTGTGTCAGTCAGGGTTCTCCGGAGAAACGGAAGCAGTAGAATCTATATGCCTGCCTGCCTGTCTGTCTTTCTGTCTGTCTATCTATCTATCTGGCATCTATCTGTCTAGAGATAGAGATATATCTTAGAGGAGATTTGTTACAGGACTCAGCTCATGTTTTTAGGGAGGCCAAGCAATCCCACTAGTCTACCGTCTGCAAACTGGGGGTATAATTCAGTCTGAGTCCTAAGGCCTGGGAAACAGGAATGCTAATGCCTGACGGTGGAGAACATGGACATTCCAGCTCAAGAGAAAAAGAGAGAATTCAGCCTTCCTTCACCTATTTGTTGCATTCAGCTCCACCCCCTCCAAAGATTGGATGGCCTCTGCCCACATGGGTGAAGCTGATCTTTTACTCAGTCTACTGAACCAAACATCTATCTCCCCCAGAAACAGCCTCACAGACACACCCCAAAATAATGTCTTACCAGCTCTCTGGGCTTCTCTTAGCCCAGTCCAGTTGGTACATAAAATTAACCACTACCTCCTGCGCAACCAGCTCTACACAATATATGTACGCAATGAGCCTGGCTATGTTCTTTAAAAAAATTTATTGGTGGACAACTAAAATTTGAATTTCCTCTAAATTTCACAAGTCACAAATGATATTCTTCTTTTCATTCTTTAAAGCCTATTTAAACAGGTAAAAGCTATTCTTAGCTTAAGAGCCAGGTGGAGGCAGGCAGTGGGCCAGATGTGTCCTGTGGGATGTAGTCTGTGGACCCCACGTTTGAGATTGCAAATAAGCTTCCTATGTAGTAGAAGCTGGCACAGAGTGGGAACTCAAAAAAAATTACTTGTGAGTGAATTAAGTGATGAATGAATGAAACTGCTATGAAAAATATTTGACTGATTCCGAAGGAACTCTGAAGATGCCTTTGGCCATTTTTCTTTTTAATTGGGGTCAAAAGTTCTGTCTCTGGACTCCCCTACATTCGGTCTTTAACCTCATGCTCCACTCACTCGTTCCACAAATGCTTTAATGAGCACCTACCATGGTACGGCCAGGCCTGGTGCCAGCCACTGGGGAGTGACTAATGGATGAGACAGACCTGCCGTCTCAGAGCTCAAGCCCCGAGAAGGGCCTTTAGTAAATGGACAAAGAATTCCATCACTTTGTGAAATGCCTAGGCTGCTACCAGTCAAGATGGGGTCAGGCTTCCTTAAAAGATGGAAGGTCAAGTGATATGAGGCAGGTAGACCCTTTGACCTCTACCAAAACAGGACCCCCTTACCTTCCGATCAGTCGCAGCCCAAGTAAGTCAGAAGCAAATTCTGAGACTCTCTACGTGATTGAGCCCAAAGGGCTTGTTCTGGATTGAATGTGCGTGTTTCCCCAAAAATGTATATGTTCAAAAACCATTCCCCAATTTGATGGTATTTGGAGGTGGGCCTCCGGGGGTGATTAGGGCATGAGGTAGAGACCTCAAGAATGCCCTTTATTTGAAGATAACAGGAGAGAGAGAATTTTTCTCTTACCCATGTGAGGATATAATGAGAAGATGGCCATCTATCAACCAGGAAGTAGACCCTGAATCTGCCAGCACCTTCATCTTGGATTTCCCAGCCCCCAGACTGTAAGAATTAAATGTTTGTTGTTTAAGCCACTCAGCCTGTGGTATTCTGTTGAAATACCCTAAACCGACAAAGACAGGGCTCACCTAACATTCAGAACCCCTCTCTGAAGTTCTCCAAAAAGCCCTCGGACCATTAATTTGGACGTTTGTTGGTTATAAATTCCAAGGATCCGAGATAAATTTTAATCTTAAGACACATGTAAAATATTTTCATCACACAAAGAAAAGACCAGGCTCCGGCTGCCATGTGTTTTTACGAAAGATACAGCGAGGTTCTCAAAAGTGGATATTTCTTACAAGTCTCTTAGATAAAAGCTAGGGAAATAACATTAAATCTTAACGGAATAGAAGTGTTTCTGAAGGGGACTAAGATAATAGGCACCAGACACACAGCTTTCTGAAGAGCTAACTCAATACCAGGCTTGAGCTCAAAGAATGCAGATGAATGGATGTTTAACATGAGCCCTCAACGCTTGCTTACACACATCAAATGTCTCCAGCCAGCTCCGAGCAAGTGCTGAATTGTAGCAAATTCATGATGGGTTTCTCTGATGCGTTCCTGAGGTGTCAGTGGATCCCGCTTTAATCACTGAAAGGAGCAGCCAGCCTTCCAGGAAGGTGGAGAAAGCCTTACATGGTGTGATGGGAGAGGCAGGAAGGCCCGCTACCCAAAACCATCTGCGCACACCCAGGTGCCGTAGGGCTGAAAGCCCTCCGTGACAGCGAACCTGATCACATCGCTGCCCCCGCCCGGCTTTGTTCAGGGGCTCCCCATCAACTTCCAAATAAAATCCACATCCCTTGGAGTGATATAAAGGGATCTTCCCAAGGAAAAAAATTAAAAAAACAACGAAGTTAGATCTCTACCTCATGCTTTAGACCAAAATACTTTCCAGATGGGTTGAAGAGTTAAATGGAAGAAATAAAACCTAAAAAGAACCTGAAAAAAATATAGAGAAGTGAGCATTCTCTGATCTGGGGATTGTAAAGATTTACAAAAGATGCAAGCAAAAAAGAAAAAAAAAAGATGGATGGATTGAACCGTATAAGAATTTGAAAGGTATATACCACATATACATCTAGATGACAGAAATGAAACTAATGAAATCCTAAAGGCAAGTGGAAAATAGGAGAAAATGTTTTACTATATGATGAAGAGTTCATATTTTAAAATGCAAGTAGCATTTTGCAAAGAAATGAGGGGGGGGGGCGGAGAAAAGAGAAATATGGCAACAGAGGGAAATGAGCACAAGGCATGAACAAAAGAAGAAAGAGAAATGTATGCAATAAATCTTTACGCCTGCTCTAGGCCAGACCCTGTGTGTGTCGATATGAAAAAGGGTTGTGGGTGGAAGGTGATGTGGTCTGTCCAGCCAACATAGCCCAGATCCTGGGAACGTCAGCTGCCTGGGGTTCTGGCTGAGTCCCTCTCTAGACTTCCCTACCCCAAAGGTAGTTGTCTCTCCCAAGATGGCGTCCTTCCCCCTGGAAAAGCCAACACCCAGGACTGGCAGGATGAGGGGCTACAAATAGACCGACCCTCCCACCCCTGTTGCAACCTAGCTCATGGGTCAGCCTCTCTTCTGCCCAGTCCTATTCTGCTCACTCTCTTTTAGGCAGTGTCCCAAGGATTGCTCCCCAGCAGACACATGGCAGCTAGCCTATCTCAGGTCTGTTTCCAGGGGGCCTGACCCAAGACAGGTGTTCAGCTTCACTAGTAGTCAAAGAAATGCAAATGGAAGCAATGGTATGCCTTTCTGCCTATCGAGTTACAGAGTATATTTCTTGAATGAGAATTCCCAATGTTTCATAAGACAACAGGCACTCTTACATCACCTGATGAGGACACAAATTGGAATAGCTTTTCTACATCATAGTTTAGCAGATGCATCAGATTCACGGATACACACAACCTATGCTCCATCTAATTCTAAAGACTTGGTCTTGCAGAAATATTTGTAAAGAAGGTGACTTTTGTCTTAGACACATCGAGTGTGTAGGGAAAATACCCAGCAAGAACCTAAATGTCCATGTAAGGGGGGATTATTTAATAAAGTATAAAAGATATCTATTATGCGGCCATTACAAATCATTTTATAGAATATTAATGGCATGGGGAAACACGCATTAGGCTTTAAACTTAACAGATGGTTGACAATACCACATATATGATCAGCACACTTTCTATAATTTACCTCTTGCATGGTGGAGGTGCCTTCAATTACTGTTGTAATTGAGGTCACAAGCTGGGGCCTGAGAGGAGAAATGCAGCCTGCAGGTGCATTGCACTTGGCCAAAACAGAATTTAAAATTTAAAGAATTTACATACCTGGTGGGGTGTCAGGGAGGAGGCAGTGGCCTCTCCGTTGCGCCACTGTCCCCACTACTCTCTATTATCTGCCTTTTTTTCCCCCATTTCCTAAGTCTTGAAGGCATTGAGTTTGTGACTCCTTTAAAGACTGCGAGCAAAAGGAGGAAAATGACTTTTGTTCAGTAAAGTGTGTTAATGCGCTGCCGTGGATGTGGGATGAGAACCTACAAAGGTAGTTTCATTTTTTTAACTGGAGCACGTGGAAAGGCGTTGGTCTTACACACCGCAGTGGGAACACTGAAAGAGATGGTGATGCCCTAAGGGGAGATGGTGTCTTCCGGGAGGGACATGTTGAGTTTGAGGTGCTAGAAGCATGATTAACTGAAGATATCCGTGAGAAGGAGGATCTCTGGGTCTGTGCTTCTGAACAAGACGGTCAGTGAAGGCTTCAGCATGATTGAATTCATCAGCACAAGTGCGTAATGTCGTGAGGGTATAGGACCACCCTGGAGAAAATGACTTTTTTTTTTAAATGTTTATTATCTTTGAGAGAGAGACAGAGACAGAGTGCAAGCAGGGGAGGGGCAGAGAGAGAGAGAGGGAGACACAGAAACTGAAGCAGGCTCCAGGCTCTGACCCATCAGCACAGAGCCCGATGCGGGGCTCGAACCCATGAACCACAACATCATGACCTGAGCCACAGTTGGACACTTAACTGACTGAGCCAACCAGGTGTCCCGAAAATGAGGCTTTTCAACTGGCACACTAATTGGCTAAGAGCAGCTTGCAAAACCATTTAGCCTCCTTCTCCAAGGACTCTCTTTTGAGGCTTCATAGACATGACCTTCTGGTTTCCCTTCCTAATCAGCAAAAGAGTTCCCTGAAGGAGGGGAAGACCAAGGAAGTAGGGAAGTGTCGGTGAGGCTAATAAAAGGGAAATTTTCAAAATGGCGGTAATGATCAATTATAGCAAATAATGCAAAAAAAAATGGAGAAGGATGTAAGGATTTTCAAGTGTCCCTTGAATTTAGCTAATAAGCTTTTTCAAGACCTGGGAAAATGTAGCTTTGGGGGAGTGAAAAGTGTCAGAGTGAGACAAGAATGAGAGGTGAGGAATAGATGACAGAAGGTAATACCAATTCCTTCAAAAGGTAATAATGGCCAGTGTTCAATAAATTTTGCAGGAGAGTGCTCATGAACGGGTTTATGCATGTGCCCGTGTGTATGTGCATGTAATGGCCCAGGACAGGGTGTCTGGGGGAAAGACAGTAAATATTCAAGGTCCTTTGGGCCAGATCATCTGGGTCACAACTGTTCAACTCTGTCATTACAGAATCTTTGGATCATTTTATGGCCTCTTGCACATCTGTTTAGAACAGCAGTTCACAAAAATTCAGCTTGCATCAGAATCACTCAGCAGCCTTGTAAAAACAGATTGCTGAGCCCCGCCTCAGAGTTTCTGATTCCATAGGTCTGACGGAGACCTGAGAATTTGTATTTCTAAAAAATTCCCAAGTGATGTTACTGCTGTTGGCTCAAGGACCACACTGGGGCAGCCACTGCTCTAGGCTTCTGCCGTGGATGTTAGATCTCCCCATTAAAACTGAATTTATTCTTGGGGCGCCTGGGTGGCTCAGTCGGTTAAGTGTCATACTTCGGCTCAGGTCATGATCTCATGGTTCGTGAGTCAGAGCCCCGCATCAGAAGAGGCTCAAGACTTCAATTTCAGCGGTGTGCTGATAAATGTGTAACCACCAACTTAGGTGGGGAGGGGTGTCCATGTGCATCATTTGCTAATTTCTGCTGTGTAAATACCCCGACCACAGCTGCATGCAAAAGCTACCAATGTGACGTCACTAAATGCAAGACTGGGTAGAGACGTCTGCCGCTGACTCCCGTGAGCCAGGGTGAGTGGGCTCCAGCCGGCCACCATGTCATTTCCCTTGGGATTTGCAGGAGGGTGGTCGTCGGCAGGAAAATGACTGTTGTTGAATGCTCGGTGGCTCGGCCCAGCTGAGCACCTGGACTGTCTGGTTTTCACTGGGGGTCTTTAGCCTCTCGACTGCAAAATGCTAAAACTATTCTTCCACAGGTTCCAGTGAAAACCAGTTTGAATTGTATAGCTCCCTAGAAGCTATCCTAGGACTTCTCTCACACCCACTCACTCCATCTGCTTTTCATCGGAAGTGTATCAGGGGACAAGAAGTCCACAAAGAGACAGCAGTGGGTCCTAGGCATTGTTTCAGTTAGGATTTGGTTCTTAGAACCTCTGGCAAAGGACCAGGGTACTGGGCTCTCATGGCTCAGTCTTTTCTGCGTCTCGTCATCAAGGCTTTCAGAAATCCCAAACAGATAAAGCAAAGCTCTTAACCACAGCTGCCCATTAGAATCGCCTGTGTAGTGTTATTGTTTTTAATACATAAACACTCACTCCCAGATCTCATGACTTAATGAATCAGGAGTGGGGGTTGGGCCTGAGTATTTGTTGTTTTTTTTTTTTTTCAGTTTATTAATTTATTTTGAGAGAGAGAAAAAGAGAGAGAGGGAGATAGAGAGAGCATGTGTTAGCATGAGTGGGGGAGGAGCGAAGAGAGAGAGAATCCCAAGCACTGTCAGTGCAGAACTCGATGTGGGGCCTGAACTCACTAACTTTGAGATCATACTTGAGCCAAAGTCAAGAGTTGGATGCTTACCCAGCTGAGCCACTCAGGCACCCCAGGCTTGAGTATTTCTAAGACGTGTTTCTGATGTTAAAAACAAAAGAAAACCAAAAAGAGGTGTTCCTTATGTACAGCTACAGTTGAGAATCCCTGAGCTGAGACAGAATCGTTGCTCTTTGTCCCCAGGGACCTAGATCCCAATAAGTCCAACCCTCATTTGAAGGAGGAGACAACTAAACCACAGAAAGATGCAGTGATTTGCCCAAGATCACAAAACTAGTTAGTTACACAACGGGGCTTAGAACCTGTGCCTACTGACTTCAGCCCCACATTCTTTCTGATACCACAATGGTTCTCATGGTCTGCAAGGCAGTGACACCAAAGACAGTGGCCTCCTTGAACTTCTCTTGACGAGGGCTTGGGGACTCGGGGACTTAGCCCAGTGCCCTTTATTTCCACATGGACGTTCCTAATGTTTCTACTAGAAGAAGATAAACAAGGCATGGTATTGCTCCCCACCTGCATCAATACCACCGATAGGAAGTTGTCTTTGAAACCTCTTTCTCGTCAAGCTAACAGAAAATGTTTTCTTGACTTGGCCTGCTCACAAATAAAAAAATAAAAAGATTAAATTTGCTTTTAAGTTACCAAATGCACCATGCAGGTCTGTAATTGACCATGAGAGTGTCGGGAAAATATGATCTATCCTCTATAAGTCAGGAAACCTTACACAGGCTCTCTAATCGTAAATGCCGATCCTGGCAGTGTCCAAAAAGGCTCATGTTTATAAATTGTTCCCTGATGTTTTAAGTAAGTGCACAAACACAAATCATACTAAGGACTTCAGAAAAGACTTAGCTGTGTGGCAATTTATTATAAGCAGTGTAATTTTCATCAGTCAGGCAGCCCTAGACTGTAATTACCTCTCCACCGAAAGAGTTACAATTGCTTTCATTACATTTTCCTAGTCATATGCTCGTCTGGATTGCCACGGAGACACTGAATGGAAAATGCATTTATTCATTGTTAGTCCTCCTAATGGCTTGTTACTTGGTTTCTAAAGATGTTATCAAGTCACTTGCTTTCTCTGCTCCTCCATCTTGGACTAGGGGCGGTTATGGGAGACAAAAGAGGCTCAACTTTAAAACTCAGCTCATGGGGAGCATCCAGAAACTGACCGGCATCTACAGATTAACCCAACACTGCCAGGGGAATCCTCGTTTGGCTGGCTTGAGTTCAAGAGCTGAAGATTAATTAAAACCACACGTCATTGAACCCAACGACCAGCCCCCTGGTCACAACCGAAAAGAAACCACATTTTGTTCCCTATAGTTAGAGCTTTATGGGAACATTTAAAGGACCCAGAAAGGGAACTACAGTCTGTCTCCCACATGGGTAGGTGCTTTAATTAGAGGTCACAGTCGCACCTCGGACCTCAAAACATGCAGAAGGCAGGGGACAGTTCCATCCCTCTCATGGCCCCATTGAACCTTGATTCCGGGAAAGATAAAACTGGAAACAGAGGCATCGAATTTGGAAGGCTGGAGTGGGTGGGTGATGAGTAGACTGTCTACACAGTGATGGACAAGTTTTACCAAGCCAGAGCATTTTGCCAGTCGTTGAGGACAGGTTCACTTATTGCTTAGAATAAGAGACAACTCTGGGTCGCCTTCCACAGAGATCTTCGCAGGTATCTACCATGTGCTGGAGGCTCTACCACTCAGGAGCTGTGACCCTGAGCAAGACACTTGACCTTCCAGAAGCTCTCCTCCCCAACAGTCCACTAAAGAGGCAATGACGGGAGTTGAAAATGATGACTCTTTCAAATGGCATATGGAACTTGGAACACAAAGGAAGGGGTTGTTAATATGGGAAGAGAATTCCTTCCCGTATGTTTTTTTTTTTCTTCTTGTCTTTACTTTTCTTGTTTAAATCTGTGTCACTGTATGCAGCAGTAGTGGCCCTGCCTAGGAAATCCTCACTGGCGGCATCGTGAAAGGACATAATAGTCTAGAAACCCAGAGCGCTAACATTTTAACTCTAAGGAGGATGCTAGCAGTATCACCCACTCTAGTGTTCTCATTTTTTAAATATATTTGTAATGTTTATTCATTTTTGAGAGACAGAGAGACACAGAGCGCAAGCAGCGGGGAGGCAGAGAGAGAGGGAGACAGAATCTGAAGCAGGCTCCAGGCTCCACCCTGTCAGCCCAGAGCGTGACATGGGGCTCGAATCCATGAACTGTGAGATCATGACCTGAGCCGAAGTTGGACGCTTAACCGACTGAGCCACCCAGGCGCCCAGTGTTCTCATTTTATGGATAAGAAAACTGAGTTCCAGAGATGCTCAATACTACATCAGAGTCACAGGAATGCTTCAAAACTAGTCTCTCAGCTTCCAGTCCGAGTGTTTGCTACACCAAAATCCCTGATAACACTTGAGTGACCAGCTGGTAGTCGTTAGGGAATGTCATTCTCCTGACTTTGCCCCGGATATCACAGAGTATGCACCTTCTTTTTTTTTATTAAACATTTTTTGTTTAATGTTTATTTTTGAGAGAGAGAGAGACAGACAGACGGACAGTCAGATAGCATGGGGGGGGGGGAAGGGGTAGAGAGAGAGGGAGACACAGAATCCAAAGCAGGCTACAATCTCTGAGCTTTTAGCACAGAGCCCGACATGAGGCTCGGACCTGCGAACTATAGATCATGATCTAGCTGAAGTCTGATGCTCAACCGACTGAGCCACACAGGCGCCCCGAGTATGCACCTTCTGGAGCATTTATACGAACAGGAGACCCAGTAAAGGCTAGCTATATCTGAATGGCCTCTCTTCCTTCTACAGCCTTCCCTTAGAATTACCTTAGGTCTGGTTGTGGGAATAAAACCACACTCTCCCCGCTGTGGGTGAGCCCTGGGGATGCCAGCCATGTAGCATGAGCCTGCGTGTGTGATGATGACAGGCATATGTGCTTGTGTGTCCACTTTTTCTTTAAGTTTTTCGACTTTTTGAGAGAGAGAGAGAGAGAAGGCACGAGTTGGGGAGGGGCAGAGAGAGAGGGAAAGAGAGGCAATCCCAAGCAGGCTCTGCACCATCAGCATGGAGCCCAATGTAGGGCTAGAACCCACAAACTGTGAGATGGTGACCTGAATCAAGGCTGGACACTTTACTGACTGACCACCCAGGTGCCCCGCACCAGCCACTGGGGACCTCAGGAGCAGCCTTACCCCCATCTTTAACTGTTTCCCATGAGAGTAAGTGTCAGGCACAGTTTCACCCAAGCCCCAATGAGCCCAGGTTGGCTGTGTCACAACCGGTTAAAATGAATTCAAAATGTTCCCTGGTGACAGCTGGGTATAAATCCATGCTTCATAAGGCTGGTTCATTCAAGGTAAAAGTTTCTGCTTCGTGTGATTGGTCGAAGGGAAGAGTTCTTGTTCTTGGATGAGTCTGTCACTTCAGCAGAAATCCTATCCCCTCCATTTCCTCCCATTTGCTTGCATTTCACAAATGGCCACATCATTTTGTCAAAACTGTGGAGCTACTTGGAAATTGGGCATAGAGTTTTGCATAATCATTCATATCATCCTGGTGACACTCCGTGATTACATATAATGTTCTCTGAGGAGTCTTGATGCAAGGGAATGCTACCTGGTCGGCCTCGAAGCCAAGTCTCATTACACCCACTTCTTAGAGAGGGACACCGAAGGAAAAAGTGACATCTATACCAGCTTGTCTGTGTAGACAGACAGGAAAAGCAGGAAGCTCAGGGTTCTTGGGTGAGCTGGGGTCAGGAAAGGAATGCGCAGTCTTGTCTTAAATGAACCTTCTTGAAAATAATTTCAGTTGAGTTGATTTCTGAGCCTAGGCACAAAGACCAAATTTCACTAAATTTTCACCAGGAGGAGAAAAAAAAAAATTAGCTTTCGCTTCAAGACACATTATCTGTGAAGATAAAGGCCTGACCATTTTTCAAGAGCAGAAGGATGTTAGTAACCCCAGGCTCATAGGGGTTCCTTGCTATTCCTTCTACTTTTCTGTGTATTGAAAATTGGTCATGGTAAAACTTTTTTTTCCCAAAAACAAAAACAAAAACATAATGCTTCTGTGTGGATGTGAGGATTGTTTAAATGTTTTTTTTTTTTTTTCTAGGAGAGAGAGAGAGAGACAGCGTGAGCAGGGGAGGGTCAGAGAGAGAGGGAGTCACAGACTGAAACAGGCTCCAGGCTCTGAGCTGGCAGTCAGCACAGAGCCCGATGCGGGGCTCGAACCCATGAACCGTGAGATCATGACCTAAGCAAAAGTCGGACGCTTAACCGACTAAGCCACCCAGGCGCCCCGGATTGCTGAAATGTTTGACCATACTGTTGAATTTCATGTTGTGACACCCCAAAGATTCTAGAGGGAAGCAAAATCTCTAAAAAGGCAGTGAGATGAAAGGGCAGAGGCACCATGTGCCTCCTTTCCGGGAAGAACCGTGGAGATGGGAAGTTCCAAGGGAAGAGAAGGCTGTGTGGAGTGTCAGGGAAGACGGGCTTTATATAGTCTCTCAGGGGCGTCTGGGTGGCTCAGTCCATTAAGTGTGTGACTCTTGATTTCAGCTCTGGTCATGGTCTCACAGTTCATGATTTCGAGCCTTGTGTCGCACTCCTTACAGACAGTGCAGAGCCTGCTTGGGAGTCTCTCTCTCTGTCTCTCTCAAAATAAATATATAAATAACTTAAAAAACAAATAGTCTAGAGTTTCCTGGAACCTGCATCAGTAACAGAGATGCAAAACGGGTCACATATATGCCCTGGAGTGGCATAGAAGGTTATGGAAATGCCTGTTGAACCAGAAGAGGCGGGGCCAGGGAAATAAGGAGCTTCTTGGTAAAAGCTGTTTGCCAGGTGGCATGAAGGGCAATGATTCCCCCAAAACTTCAGTGCAATTCCCACTACCGGAAATGACAGACATCATGTTTTCAATGCCAAGGCAATGGGAATGAGAGAAATTGAGCTACAGAAATGACTTAATCCTTAATTCTCTCCTCTCTTAATTTCGGTAACACCTCATCTATTCCCTCAGGTTTTACGGCTTATTTATGAGTTGCCTTGCTGGCTCGTGTCTCGTGTGTGTGTTACACTTACCTCACCATAGGCTGTAAATCCTCCGAGAGCTGGGGATTACGTTGTATACTTTTAAAGGCTTCCCTCGCTCTGCTCACAACCCACCTTTGCTGTTGAGTCTTCTCTGATGATTACAGTTTACACCATCCGTGTGTCTGATATTTGTAACGTCTGTATTTCAGTTAACTTATTGGGATGTTCTTGGCACTCACTTTCTGTACCTCTCTGATAGTTTATTACGACAGCATATTTCTAGGTTAATGAAATGACAGAGTAATAACAATCCTGTGAGATGCCACGGGAAGGAAAGCAGCAGACAGTCTCATTTCTCCAATGCCACTCCTGGTCTCGGCCCCCTTCTTCCTTGCCCACCTTCGTTAGATAGAGGTGAGAGAAGCTTAATTTTTCAGCCCCCTCTTTCAGCTATGAGTGGCCAGGAGGTCCTGGGTTGGTCAATAGGATGAAGCAAAAGCTGGCTGAGGACTTCTGGAAAGGCTTTTACTCTTTCCAGTGATGGAGACAAATGTGGTTGGAAACACCTTTTCTCCCCCTTCTTCCTGCCTAGCTTGTGGATTCTGGATGTGATGCCTGGTGTTGGGGTAACTACTTGTGATGTGAGGGGGAAGCAGAAGGAAGGGCAGGGTCACTGTCCCTAATGTCACTGAGGTGCTGAACCAATATCGGCAGCACATACCTCCAGGCTTCTTACAGTGTGACCCCAATCTCATGACAAAATGCTGAGGCTTTCTTCAGTGCGACCGATGGCCATGTGAGGAGTGAGGTTATCTCGTCTGCATTTGATGAAGACAAGTGGTAACCATATAGAGGCGTTTGGAAGAGCAAGGGGCAGGAAAACAATTAAGAAGCTGTTTCTTTAGGGGCTCATGAGTGGTTCAGTTTGCTGAGCATCTGACTCTTGATTTCAGCTCAGGTCGTGATCTCACGGTTTGTGAGTTTGAGTCCCGTGTTGGGCTCTGTGCTATACAGAGCCTGCTTGGGATTTTCTCTCCCTTTCTCTCTGCCTCTCCCCTGCATGTGCTTACTCACTCTCTCAAAATAAATAAACAACAACAAAAAAGAAGCTATTCCTTTCCTTGAGATCAGCCACAGAAGGACCAGGAATAGGGTGAGAGCAGAAAGGATGAACGTATGGGGAGGGACTGAAGACATGCTGCCATTGTAGAATTAACAAATGTGCATAACTAGTTGGGCACGGAATGGGAAGAAGAAAGATGGAAGTAGAGACCATTTGGAGGTTTCATCGGGTGCCCAGGTGGATGGTGTTACCATGATAGAATGACTTTCTAAGAAGGAATGCAGGCTGTATAAAAATAGAACCAGGCTAACAGGCTCATCAGAGTGCCTCTGATAGTATGAGTCAGCCACAACCACATTCAGTCTCATGTCATTTGTGTAATTGTCAGGCCCTTAGATGAGAGCATTGGATTGGCGTGGCTCGGACCACACACCCACCTCGACCAGGGATGACGAGGCATCTGGAATCGCACTCCCAGCAAGACTGTGTGCAGTGGACAGAAGGTTGGCAACCCAAAGGAAAAGCAGGGGCTCATAGAAGAAGGAAGGCTAATGTAGTTTGAGAAAAAGGTATTCATGTCCATCATTCATACCTAATCGTAAAATCCGAAAGGCTGTTGGAAAGATGGCACACCCATGCAACAAGAAACTGTGGGAAGACTGGATTTCTGTATCCCTTATCTAGAGACCCCTAAGGTTGCACCTTTCTTCTAGTTTACTTCTTCCAAAAAGAAGTCTAACTCCCCCCCCTCCCCCCGCCCACCTTCCTCCTCAAGAACAAATCCTATCTTAATGGCATTAGCAGAAGCACAATGACTGTGGGAATAATGAATGGCAGCAATGTAAAGGCAAGAGTTTCACTTTAATTGAGAAAAAAATCAAACGTCCGAGCTCTTCAAAAATGCATTTGCTCCTGTCCTCCCTGATAGGAACTGACCCTAAGATGAGATGGCTGGACGTGTAGTGCTTTGAATGAAAAAGGAATGGTGTCGGGGGTTAAGGGGACAGATCAGCTGCTCCGAGAAACGTTTCCCAGCTTCTAAACTGCAAAACTGGAAGCGGAAGCTTCAGATCAGATGGGTCAAGGCTCATGCGCCAGCAACAGGAATATTCTGGAATACTCTAGATGATGGCAAAGGCTCTCCCTCTCCCCCTCCCACCGACCTCTTAACATTGTTCAAACAAGAGCTTAAAGGACAGAGTAAGCAAATCAGAACTGCTCTAGGTGAAACCAAATTTGGGGGCTCATAATATTGCTCTCAGTGCCCCTTGTTCTGCCTCTGGTTTTTGGTACACACCACCCAAAACTAATGACTTAAGGCAATGGCCATTCATGGGGCGCCTGGGTGGCTCAGTCGGTTAAGCATTTGACTCATGCTTCTGGCTCAGGTCATGATCTTGCTGTTCGTGGGTTCAGGCCCCACATTCGGCTCTGTACTGACTGTGCATAGCCTGCTTGGGATTCTCTCTCCCCCTCCCCACCCCGCTCCTCCCTCACTCCTGTGCATGCTCTCTCTCTCAAAATAAATAAGCAAACTTAAAAAAGAAAAGACAATGGTCATTCATTTAGCTGATGTTTCAGGAAGTCAGCGTTTTGGGTTAGGCTCAGCTAATGCTTCTTTGGCAGTTCTCAGCGGGGGTCATTCCTGTGTCTGCCATCTGCCACCTATCAGCCAGGCAGATCTACTTACAGGCTTTGGCTGGTCGACATGACGGCCACTCTGTCTCTCATCATCTCAGGGACAGACGTGGGCTTCTCATCGCTTCCGAGAGGCTCAGGAGGGCAAGCTCTAACGACAAATGCGTATCAAGCCTTCACCTGTCTCACCATTGATGGCGTCCCTCCAGCCAAGGCAAGTCACATATCAAACAGATTCCATGAGGGGAGAAATAGTCTCCATTTCTTGGCCCTCCAAGCATTTGTAATGGCACGTTGCAGGGTATGGACACAGGAATGGAGAGAATTTGTGACCGTGTTGCAGTCTTCCATAGAAGGTAAACTCTGATGGGATTCCAGGGATCTAAATTTGGAAACCACCAGGCTGAGCTAACCTGATTCATCCATCCTCAGCCTGGACGGATGACTTCCAGCCAACCTAACTAATATGAGGGGAGCCCGCTCCGTCTGAATCTCGTCTTTTCTGCAGGCTTCTGGGTGAATAGGTGAGCAGTAGCAACTCCATCGCCCAGCGAAATAGTCATTTATCTCACCTCCCCAGCCTTAACTATCTGCCCTAACACTGCTTGTTCCTTTAAAATGCAGCATAAGCAGATAGAGGCCCCTGTGCCACAGACAGGCTGGCTTTCAGGCTAGCTCATACCGCTAATGGTGAGGCGGTTCAAAGTCAGATAATTTAAAGCTCTTATTTAACTCGAAGAATTCATTTGTCTTTTGATCCACCTTCCACTCTGACAAATGCTCCCTTCCCTATCATATTCAAACACACACCCCCTTCAGAAGCTGGTAAACTCATCCCCTGCCAAGGAATGGGATTTTCCCCGTATTTTGCTATCTGAGTGATAAAAGGGTTTAATGTCCCAAGTTCGTTTTTCAGTGGCTAACTCAGAGACACCCGGCACAGCAAAGCGCCTAAGCTCTTTCTACAGTTATTAAACTGTTATCCCTAATTCCTTTGGAGACTCAACCTAGCAGCAATGATTCGGAGGGCACTTCCTATTAAATCTGCATTGTGCACACAGAGATAAAGCAGGCCAGTTCGACCGTGTTTACAGGGATGACAGAGGGCTCCTGCAGCCTGCTGGGGCCGTCAGCACTTTTTTGCTCTCAGAAACGTTGTGCAGGGAGGTCCCTCACAGTTCCTGGCCCCGGCACATTCGCCAACTTTGCAGACTTTGCTCAAACACTGCCAGGGTGGGAGCTCAGGGCCACCCAGCAGCCCCGGGGCGCGGTTTTCTTGCAAGGCATGATGGGAGCGTGTCACAAGCTCCACCAACCTGAGAGGGCTGGAAGTTTCCAGACGCATTTGTACAAAGCCAAATGTCAATGGGCAAGAATGCGAACTTCTGTTGTAGGATATGGAAAAGGGGTCTCCAAGTGGTGCACTCAGCTCCTGAGAGAGATATGAGATGTTGCATTGATGTATAAAAATAAAAACAAGACATTAGAATTATTTATTTGGGTCTCAAAAAAAAAAAAAAAAAAAGACGGTGTGCCTGGGTGGCTTAGTCAGCTAAGTGTCTGGTGATTTCTGTTCAGGTCATGATCTCACAGTTCATGAGTTCGAGCCCTGTGTTGGGCTCTGTGCTGACAGTGTGGAGCCTGCTGTGGATTCCCTCTCTTCCCCTTCTGTCCCTGTTTCTCCCCACTTGTGAACTCTCTCTCAAAATAAATACATTTTTAAAAAGAAATTACATTTTTGGGGCGCCTGGGTGGCTCTGTCAGTTAAGCATCTGGCTTTGGCTCAGGTTATGATCTCATAGTTCTTGGGTTCGGGCCCCACATCGGGCTCTGTGCTGACAGCTTGGAGCCTGGAGCCTTCTTCGGATTCTATGTCCCCTTCTCTCTCTGCCCTCCCCGGCTCATGCTCTGTCTCTCAAAAATAAATAATAAAATGTAAAAAAAATTTTCTGTAATAAATTAAATTTTTACAGTTTTCTAATATACAGGTTTTCTCCAGCACCTGTATGCCGTCTCTGTGTAAGATGACACATAGTCTCATGGGACACACAGGTCCCCCACAGGAAGAGGTAGGAGGCAGACTTGAAGGAATGTCCTTCCTCACTGATACTTCAAGCAGACTGTGATATATCACAGTTTATGTGAGACCCATAAAATTAATTTCACTAACGTGATTTACTTAACCTAAACCAATTCTTACAACATAGACCAGCGGTTTAAACAAGATTCTCGCAAAGGTACTAGAATTGAAGATACAGCGATAACGTAGCCTCATAGCAACGACGCCTCACAGAAATGCAGTCCGCTCTCCTCTTTCTATTTGATCTCCCCATCAGCCACACCATGGCGGGGCAGGGGGGGGGGAGGGGGGCATAACACCAACAAAAAGAACGAGGCTAATCAGATCTGACAAAAGTTTGAAATAGGCATGTCCATCCACTAATGTCAATGACAAGCCTCATCTAAAGTGCCTTGAAGTATGAGCTAATGATGTGTGGAACCCTTCAGGGTTAGAAAGGCATTTTATTGCTTATTTCTTATGTATCTCAAGCTTTTGCAATTTCTACTGTGTGCACGTGTTACAATATAAATAAAGATGCATATAGTGGAGGTGCATGGTAAGATTATTGTTTTAAAGTTTATTTATTTATTTTGAGAGAGAGATAGACAGAGGTGAGCAGGGGAGGGGCAGAGAGAGAGATAGAGACAGAAAGAGACAGAGACAGAGAATCCCAAGCAGGCTCCTCATTCTCAGCGCAGAGCCTGATGCAGGGCTCAAACCCATGGACTGCGAGATCATGACCTGAGTCGAAATCAAGAGTCAGATGCTTAACTGACTGAGCCACCCAGGTGCCCCCGTGGTTAAGATATCTTTAACCACTGGGGTACTACAATCAAAAATAATTTGGACTTTGACACCAGGGATGGATCTTGAAGGCATTATGCTAAATGAACCAAGACAGACAGAGAAAGACAAATACCATATGATCTCACTTATATGTGAAGTCTAAAAAGAAAACAAAACTCATAAATACAGAGAACACATGAGGTGGTGGGGAGGGGGTGAAGGGCTAAAATGGGTATAGTGGGTAAAAAGTACAAACTTCCAGTTATAACATAAATAAGTCACAGGGATGTTATGTGGTGACGAGAGTTAATAATACTATATTACAAATTAGAAAGCTGCTAAGAGAATAGATCTTAAAAGTTCTCATCACAAGAAAAAAATTGGTCAACTATGTATCATGGGGGACGTTAACATGGGGGTTAACACAGGGGATATACTGTGAATTCACAGCATACACAAATATTGAATCATTATGTTGTATACCTGAAACTAACATAATGCTACAGGCCAATCATACCTCAATAAAAAAAAGTAAAAGCAGTGGCAATTACACCACTGTAGATACTTTTCTAATATTTAAACCTCATAATTATAAGAAACTACTAATAAATTAGAAAGTCTAATTTAAGAAGAAGATAAAGATGACAGGCAATGTTTGCGCAGCTCAGAGGAAGTTGTCTATGGGTTCATAGATTTTAAAACTCCGAACTTTGTATGTTTCCCACAGACCATGGGGACTCCAACTAAGAAAATAAAATTAAATTAGGTTTTTGGAGCTATTTTATTTGCTACTTATTGCAAGTGTTTGCTTACATTGAATCCTGTCCTCCTAGGTTCCGTAAAGACCACTGGAAGACTTTGCAGCAGCAAGTGTAAGGGAAGAGGGCACATTCTCCTGACAGTGATGAGGACATGACCTTCACCACAGCCAACAGTCACAGTGGTCCCTGAGTAGGGGTTCTCTTCAAAGAGTTTGATGTCTATGACCTCACTTACTCCTCACAATAACCTTTTGAGACACAGTGGTGGCCGGACTCCAAAGGTGGCCTCATGATCCCCAACTGCTGGTGTTCATATGACCCATCCCCACCTTTGAGCAGCAGGCAGGACCTGTGACTCGCTCCTAATCAAGAGAATGCAGCCAAGGTGACGTGATTATGTTACACAGTAGTGCCTGCCTTGCCGGAGCCTCTCCCTCCCTGGCTGGTTTTGAGACAGCAAGAAGCCACACGGGGACCCCCATGTAAAGGAACCAAGAGTGGCCTTCGGTCAATAACCAACAAGAAAATGGAGCCCTCAGTCCCACAATCACAAGGAAATACATTTTGTGGACACCTGCATTGAGCTGGAAGTGACATCCCTCCCCGGTCGAGTGTCAGATGAGATCTCAAGCCCAGCACTTTGCCTTCAGTCTTGCAGAGGACTCAGCTGAGTGGTGCCCAGATCCTGCCTCACAGAAACGATGAGAGAATAGATATGTGTTGTATGGCAATACTGTTAACTCAGCAAAAGATAACTAACAGAGGTATGTGTACCTATATCCCTGTTTTACAGGTGGAAGATTAAATAAATTGCTCAAGTTCCACATAGCTGGTAAGAGGTAGGGCTGAGGTGAACACTCAGGACGTCTAGCTCTGGAAGACTGGCCTTAACCACTCTACTAACTAGTCTACCAGTCATCTCCTTAGGGTGCAAACCCCTCTCCTGAGGCCACAGCCCCCTCCCTTGCAATTCCAATGCTAAGTCCAAGGCATGGTATTCATGCTGCACAAAGGAAAGAGCATGGATAATGAGTCATGGACATTCCTTCTGCAGCATCTGGGAAGGAGTAAAGCTTACTAGCAGACCAAAGGCTCTGGCTGTCTGGGGCTCTGAATAAACTCTGCCAATGCTTCAAGCTTCCCCACACATGAGGGAGGAAAATGAGCCTGTGGGTGTCACAGAAAGAATCTTGGCATGAACATCGGCACACTTAGGCTCTGACCTTGGCTCTGCCAACCAGGAGGCCGTGGGAACCTGAAGTAGTCACATAGCATCTCCGGGCCTCTGTTTCCTCATTCTAGAAGGAGGGGTTTTGATTGGATGATTCTCAATGGCTCCAAAAAACTCACCTAATTCTAGGGTGCTGTCTTGGTTTGAATGCATTGAATGCCTTCTCTTTCCCACTAGAACTGAAAGGGCCTTCTTCATGTCAGCCACCCAATTGTGAAAGCCACATGACACATTTCTAGTGCAGAATCAGCAGAAGAAAGGAAAAAGAAAGAAAGAAACAAAGGAACCTCCTGGGGTCAGAGATGCAAGGAAGGACGGAATTCATGGTCAAGAGAGATGAAAGTCTCACCCAAAGCTGTTGGAGCCCTGAGCCCCTAGCCTGGCCATTCCTGCCCATCGCCCGTGCTCGTGCGTCAGGGCTCCTGTGTCCACACATTCCCTCGCAGATTGAGTCCCAGCCTGGATGACAGCCTCATTTTTCACCGAGTGCATGCAGTGAATGCTAAACCATAATCTCTTTTTGCATGCTTCGGTTCCAAATTCATAACTAGAGGCACAGGCCCCGTTGCGTGCGAGCCACTGCTGTTAGTGCCGAGCCAGGCAGTCCTGCAATCGTGTGGCTTTCATTTCTCCCTGCTTCACACTTTGTCAAAACGCATCACGAGTGACACAAAGAAACGGCCCCTGGAGACTCCCCATTTTCCAATCCTTTTACTGTCTAATTGTTCCTCTTCTTCAAGGCTTGGCCATCCTCAAAACAGGCCAGGGTCCCCGCCTGGGTCGCCTCTGCTTTAAATCAGAATGTGCTACAAAAGGGAGGCCCTTCCCACAGCTCTGGGCCGGGCTTGCCCTCATTGTCTGAGGCTTGGCTTTCTATGCCCAGGGCTGCCTCCAAGATGCTGTTTCACCCTTATTCCAAATGGCCAGTCCCTTCCAGTGCTATGACAACATGATCCCATGAGGTAGATGGGGTGGAGAGTAAAGCAGGGTCTGCCCTTTGGAGAATCCTCTGCTGGTTTCCCATTGCACCTTAAACGATGTCCACCTCCTTGCCATGAACCTCGAGTCCTGCCTCTCCCACATCGCCCTCCAGCCTAGGCACACGCCATTTCCCTTTGCCATGAATGTTCTTTGCCCGGATCTCTCCATGGCTGCCTCCTGCTTGGTGCTAGTTTAGGGAATGGAGGACGGCCACGGCACCCTGATGCTGTCATGGTCAGTGCTGCGTGTGCACATGGCTGCATTCTAGACACAGCATCTGTGGTCCCACCTGAGGCTTCTGACCACTGGAGCCCACTCCGCCCAGAGGCAGGTAAGGCTGGACCTGCCAGTGACTGGATGGCCCCAGGAGCAGCCGTCAATCCATTCCCAGCACCTTCGCCCCACCGCTGAGATAGCTCTGTGGCATGGGTGTACACTGGTGCCCCAGGTGCCCACACAGCCACTTGTTTGGCACCACACCCGTTACTAATTCCTCACTCTGTCTCACTTCCCCCACTCCTCTGCTGGTCTTTTCTGGAATGACCTCTCCAGTAAACTGCTTGCCCTCCCATCCTGGTCTCGGAGCTTGGTTAGGACATCCATCCAGGTGAAGCTACGTTCCCTATTCTGTCCCCACTACCTTTTTTCTTTTAAAATATTTTTTTAAAGTTTATTTAATAATAAAAATAATAAAAATATTTATTTTGGAGAGAGAGACAGAAAGAATGAGCGGAGGAGGGGCAGAGAGAGAGAGGGACACAGGATCCGAAGCAGGCTCTGTGCTGACCACAAAAAGCCTGCTGTAGGGCTTGAACTCAAGAAATGTGAGATCAGATGCTTAACAAACAGAGCCACCCAGGGGCCCCCCATTACCTTTTTCTATTTTCTTCACAACTCTTGATCTCTGATTTTTTTTATGTTTATCTAGTCACTCACTCTTTTTTGTTTTTAATGCATATTTATTTATTTTGACAGAAAAGAGCACAAGCAGCAGGAGGGGCAGAGAGAGAAGGGACAGAATCCCAAGTGGGCTCCAGTGGGGCACAATCCCATGAACTGTGAAGATTATGACCTGAGTCGAAGTCAAGAGGCAGACGCTAATGGACTGAGTCACCCAGTTGCCCCTCATTTACTCTTTTTTTTTTTTTTTTAATTGACTATCTTTGCTACAGAGAGCATGGAAGCTCCATGAGAGGAGAGGATTCTTTTTTTTTTTTTTAATGTTTATTTATTTTTGAGAGAATGAGAGAGAGAGGGGGAAAGGGCCAGTGAGAGAGAGAGGGAGACACAGAATCCAAAGCAGGCTCCAGGCTCTGAGCTGTCAGCACAGAGCTGGATGTGGGGCTCAAACTCACAAACTGCGAGATCATGACCTGAGCTGAAGTCAGAAGCTTACCCGACTGAACCACCCAGGCGACCCAGGAGAGAATTATTTATCTGTCCCCAGTGTCTGACCAACATCTGACACAAAGCAGGTGTTGAATAAATAGTTGCTGAGAAATGAGTGAACTCACAGCTGATCCTGAACTGCTTTTTTGTCTTTCCATGGGATTTCCCACTGAAGGCAAGGGAATCTTACCAAGCGGCCCCACATTTCTGACACCCCCACTAAAGAAACGTCAAGCCCATGGTGAGGGGGAAGTAAGGAAAGTTCTTTTCTGCTTCAGAGGTCACCATCCAATCACTGAGGCACCCGGAGTCCACCAGCTCATCTGGTCACCCAGTCCCGCAGGTAAGACGTGAGCAGAAAGGACAGTTAGATGGCGTGACCAAAAGTGACTTGGCCTTTACACTCGGGACAACGTAACTACTGGAATTCTGAGCTCTTGTCTTCAACTCGGGTGGCTTATTCCGGCCGCATGAAGAGTACTTTTGTCACAAGTGGCCATCCCTTGTCCTACCATCCTCTGCTCTGAATGCCAGCATCACATCACATGTGCCCTTGTGTGTGTCCATCCCCCGGGGGTGTGGAGTGTGTCTGCAGGCTTGTGTGTTGTTCATGCCCATTTCTTACCCTTATGTCTGGTGTATCCGTCTAACTTCCCCAGGTCCAGGGTGCCAGAGATCATCTCTACTTGTTCACCACTGTGTCTCCAGTGTTCACTATAATTACTCCACACAGTGGACTCTTAGTAAATACACACTGGGTGAATGGATGAATAAACGAATGAATTGGAGTGTTTCCATAGGAAGGAGCACTAAAACCCACTGAAAGAGTCTTAAGAGCTCATTGATATAGAGTAGAATCTTCACGAACCCTGGGTGGAGAAAGAGGCAGGGACAATGAATGGCCTACAAAGAAAATGTCACAGTGTCAAAGGGTAGCCGGCGAATGGCTTTAAAGGAGAATTTGGGACTGCCCATGCATGATTCTGAACAGGCAACCACGGCGTGGCTATAATAAACAGATGGGCTAATTTCCAGAAAACTCCGCCACTAATATGTTGTTGCTAGAGCCGGCTTCTAAATCTCGTTTCTGATCGTGAGGGGCACGCCCAGGATCCTCTCTTAAAATATCCAGCGACTAAGGAGACCGGAGGCAACACTAACTGCCCCGAGAATTGAGCAAGATGATGTATGAGGAGGCGTTCTACAAAGCGTAAATCTCTTTACCCACAGTGTGTTTTTATGATGATGATAAATATCTCTGCTAAGTGTGTTCAGTGGATAATTAGTCCCAGACGGTGCCCCATTGGAAAAATAGGAAAAAAAAATATGCGTGGTCAGAAAGCCAGAATGAAATCCATTTAAAATGTGAGTCAGATCGTGCTACCACCCTGTCTAAAACCTCCGGAGGCTCGTGTCCCACTCAGAGGCAAACTCAAACTCCTTACCTTGGCTCCCAAATCAGACATGGTCTTCCATCTGGACCTTGATCAGGTCAGTCCTACAGCTGGATTCCCATTAAAACAGGAAGGATACGAAGGACGTATTCTTCGTGTAAAATACTAAAATCCACATGGAGACATGTTCAACATCATGAATCATTGAAGAAAAGGTCATCAAAACGACAAGGAGATACCACTTCACATCTATTAAGATGGCAATCATTAAGGTAAACGGAAAATAACAAATGTTGGCGATGACATGGAGAGATTGGAACCCCGGTGCACAGTGGGTAGGAAGATAAGACGGTGCCACTGCTATGGAAAATAGTATGGTGGTTCCTCAGTGATGAAAAATAGAACTTCTGTATGAGTTGGCAATCCTAGTTCTGGGTAGACATATACCCAAAGGAATTGAAAACGGGGACTCAAACAGATATCTGCACTCCGATGTTCACTGCAGCATTATTCACAGCAGACAAGATGTGGAAGTGACCTGAATATGTGGCAACCAATGAATGGATAAAGAATGTGGTATAGGCACATGATGGAAAAGTAGCCAGCCTCAGACAGGCAGGCAATTCGGACACATGCTACAATCTGGATAAATCCTGAGGACACCGTACTGAGTGAAATCAGTGGGTCCCAATTCCCCTTCAATGATGTGACCGAATTAGTCAAATTCATAGAGACAGAGTGTAGAAGGGTGGTCAGTGGGGCCTTGGGGAGAGGGGTTGGGGTGTCAGTGTTTAACAGACACAGAGCTTCGGTTTGGAAAATGCAGGGAGTTCTAGAGATGGTACTTAATGCTACTGCATAATCACGTGAAGGTACTTAATGCTACAGAACTGTACTCTCTCTTTTTTTTTTTTAAGTTTATTTATTTTTGAGAAAGAGGGAGAGAAAGAATCCCAAGAAGCCTCCAGACTCAGCACAGAGCCTGATGCAGGGTTCCATCCCAGGATCTGTGAGATCATGACCTGAGCTGAAATCAACACTTAACCCAAAATCAACACTTAACCAACTGGGCTACCTAGGCACGCCCAGTACTGTACTCCTAAAAATGGTTAAAATGGGAGCGCCTGGGTGGCTCAGGCAGTTTAGCATCTGACTCTTGATTTTGGCTCAGGTCATGATCTAATGATTCCTGGGAATGAGCCCCACGTTGGGCTCTGCACTAAGTGTGGATTCTCCCTCTCCCTCGCTCTCTGTCCCTCCCCCACTTGCACTCGCTCTCAAAAATAAATAAATGTTAAAAAAAAAGAAATCTTAAAAAAGGAGTCAAAATGGGAAATTTTACATTATGTATATTTTAACACAATTGACACAAAAAGAGTGAAAGAATAAGAAAAACCCACATGGGTTTCCTCTCACTTTCCTCAGCCTTTGAACGTCAAATATCATCTGTCCAAAATGGCGCCCCTGACCACACCACTTACAAAGCACCTCCAATCACACCCCTCCTTGTTACCTTGCTCTCTTTCTCCTCCTGGGCCCTGTCGGTGCCTAACCCATTATTACTCAGATCAGTATTTGATTCTGTCTGCAATGTAAGTGCCACAGGGCAAGGCCTATGTTTGGTCCATTGCCATGACCCCAACCGCTGGACAGCAATGGACACCTGGCAGTCCTCTGTAAATATCTATAAAACAGATGGATGTGATACTTCCTTCTAGATGAGAACACTGGAAAAGTGAAGTCACATAGCCATGGTCACACATGAAATAAATGCAAAAGCCAGGCCTGGGACCCAGCCCCAAGCCAAACTTTCTCCCAACCATACTGTGTTGCTGTCGATGGTGACATTCATTCAAATGTCCCACCTCTGCTCCCTTGAGTGACATCACCTCCTAGTTCAAAATCAAGTTGCCTGACGGCCAAAAATACATGGGTTCATTCATTCACTCAGTGTGTTATCTGTCAGGCACTGTGCTAGGCATCAGGATACAGCTGAGGAGAGGAGAACACAGTTCAGGAAGATCAGAGCCACAAGGGCCAAACCCACGGTGGGGAGAACTACCCTTGCCTTGTGTACACAGACCCAGGGTTCAAGAAATCCTTAGCCAGGGGACAGGAGGAACGGATGCAAGAAGAGACACCATGTAATTTGTTACAAATGAAGCCTAAGAAGCAACAGGGAAGCCAAGAAATGAGGGCGATGGTATTTTCATGGATTATTTTCTGAGCAGCTAACTTTCCTTCCCTTTGCCTTGGCTTCTAGTCCCCCCCACCCTTCCTTGGAGGTGACTTGCCATAGCACGGATTTGCAGATCAGATGGAAGTGAGTTCCATTGTTGGCTCTGGGACTCAGTTTCCACCGTACACAATGGGAATATTTTAATATTGACCTCGCAGGATTATGAGGATTAACAGGAAAGACACAGGGAGAGGACACTACCCTGTACTTGGTACATAGTAAGCATTTAATACTTGCTGGCTTTGTTATTTTCTTGCACTGAATGCTACCATATCTTTGCAACATGTTCCTTAGCACTTCAGACTACTTAGGGGGTGATTTTTTTCAATAGAAAAAAATCTGAAGGAGTTTGTAGAAAATTATCTGGAATTGGACAACGAGTGTATAGAATGGAAGGAATCTGATAGAAACAACTGATTTGTTCAATCCGGGAGAATTTAAAGGTCTTGGAAGAAAACCACTGGGGTGCTGTCGAGCGTGGCTGGCTTCCCAAATCCGTGCCCAGTAACCTGACAGCGGCCTGAAATTGGCCACAAGGAGGGAATCGACACCATAAAAATCAGCAAGTACCACAATTCAGGGTTTTGGTTTTGTTTTTTCACTTTTTCTGGAAAACTGGCTCATCAGCCCCTCGCTGGAAAGTATCGCACAAGCATCTCCAAAGGTTTGGAGGTCAGGTTTTTCCAAAATGATTGACTAGGTTCAACCTGGCGGTTAGACCCCGAGTGGATGCGAACTGTTTTTACACTGAGGACATTACAACCTACAATGTATGTTCCAAACATGCCTCAGGAAACATAACCACGGCCCTTGGGGCCGCTAAGAGAGGAAGCGATGGGTGCACCTGCCTCCGTCTTGGGTGGGCACCGAGAAGGCTTCTCAGGAGCAGCTGTGTCTATGTGAAGTCCTACAGGACAAGCGGTTAGGACCCACAGGAGCTGTGAGAATATCCCAGGCCAAGTACCTGTTGTGCAAACGGGCAGAGGCGAGTGGAACCGAGTGTGCTTAGGCAAGCAAAAGTCATTTCAGCATAGAGTGCGGGAGGGAAAGTGTACACAGGGCCAGACGGGCAGGGTGGTGCTTGAGTCTTCTTCTGAGCATAATCAGGAGCCACTGGAGAGTTCGAACAGGGAGCGGGTCTGATCAGAACCCCCTTGAAAGCCCTCTGGCTGCAGTATGAGGTTAAGAAGATGTGGGTGGAGGAAGCCCCTGGGCAGCTCCGTGGGTTGAGCGTGTGACTCTTGATTCCGGCTCAGGTCGTGATCCCAGGGTCGTGGGATCGAGCCCTGCGTCAGGCTGTGGGCTAACAGCATGGAGCCTGCTTGAGATTCTCTCTCTCTCCTTCTGCCCCGTCTCTCTTTCTCTCTCAAAGATAAAAAGAAAGTGTCAGGTAGAGGACTGGCCATGAGAGGCTGTGGAGAACAGCAGGGTGGAAGCCAGGGTAGTGGTCCAGGTGAGAGAGGATGAGGGCCTCCCGACACAGGGGAAGGCAGTGCGGGAAGAACGTCGGGATGGGTCTGAGCACGTCTTCCGCGTGGACCGTGACGACTGCGGGTGCGGCTGAAGAACGGCGGAGAAGAACGTCAAGTGAGGACGGGAACAGATGTGAGAAACACCTGGGCCCACGGCTGCATTCTTCACGGCAGCAAGAGGCGGACACAAACCACACATCCATCAACAGGTAAACGGGGAAACGCAATACGCTGTACGCGCACAATGGAATAGTCTTCAGCCACATGAAGGAACTTGTGACACACGTGACAACATGGATGAGCCGTGAGGACAGGAGCCAGTCGTAAGAGGACAAATGCAGTGTAGCTCCCCTGATTTGAGGCGAGCAGAGTAGTTAGAGTAATAGAGCCAGAGAGTGGAAAGGAGGGTGCCAGGGGCTGGGGCGATGTGGAGTGGGGAGTTGGTGTCCAGTGTGGACAGAGCTTCAGTTTGGGGTGGTGAAAACATTCTGGGGATGGGTAGGAGTGACAGTCACACCGTGATGTGAATGTACGTAACGCTGCTAATGTGCACACGTAAAACCTCTTAAAATGGTAAATGTTATGTTATATATCTTTTAGCACATTTTTTTTTAATAGAGGGGAGTGAAGGATCCAACCCACCCTTCAGGCCTGCAGACTGTAGAAGAGAGCGGTGTTCCTAACGGGCCACAAGCCTCCTGACTCCCACCGTCTGTCCAGACACCTGTTCTAATGATTCTCTGCAGCAAACCGTCAGCTCGTCCGACGGAATGAACCCCACGGGCAGATCGTTTGCTGGTGTACAGACAAAGCGAATGCTACTGGAAAGAATGAGAGTAGCCTGGCACTGAAATGTTTGGTCGTGAAATCACTGAAGTTAAAGTTTGCTTCTGTCTGTAGCCCAAAACACCACCGGCTGGATTAAAAGGAAGGAACTACTGATAAAAGAAACGGTATGGTTGAATCTTAGAAGCATTACGCGATCTGAAAGAAGTCACTCACTTAGAGAGAGCATATCCACAATGACCCAATTCACACGGAGCCCTGGAGTGGGTAAATGCTCATCGATAGTGAAAAAAAAAATATTAGAACAGCAGCTGTCGGGACCCAGGAAGGGGGGGCAGCATGCTAGCTGGGAGAGGCCACCAGGAAGCTTTCAGAGTTAATATCTTTCAGAGGTTTTCTATCTTGATAAGGGTTTGAGCCATATAATCATATTTTTAAAGCTCACCAAACTGTACCCTAGATCTATTCACTTCTCTGCATGTAAATCTGGCCTCTTTAAAAGGACTGTACACAAATGCTGAACTCTAGTTACTGTTGGATGTGCATGCTGAAGTGTCAGAGATGAAATGTACTGATGTCTGCAACTCACCTTGACAAGGACTTAAAAATAAGATGAATCAAGGCACAGGGAAAGTTCTGGGAGGAAACGAAACATGCAACACATTGGCAACCACAGAATCTAAGTGGTAGGTACATGGGCATCTACAAGTCTTTCCATGTTTCTATATGGTTAAAAACTTCCACATAAAATGCTGAGGGGAACAAAATTATAGTTTTAAAAAGTGTGGTTTTTTTTTTTTTAAATCACTCAATTCTTAGCATATTGCACAACCAGACAGATTGTTAGAACTGTATGGCCATTGAGTAGCACCTAAATAGTGGGGTTTTTAAATTTTATTTGAGAGAGAGAGAGAGAGAGAGAGAGCAAGGGAGAAGGGCAGAGGGAGAGAGAGAATGACTCTTAAGTAGTCTCCACACTCAGCACGAAGCCTGGCATGGGACTCGATCCCATGACTGTGGGATCACGACATGAGCTGAAATCAAGAGTCAGACGCTTAACGGACTGAGCCGCCCAGGCACCCCTAAATAGCGGTTCTTAAGCCGTGTTCCCTAGAAGTATTTCAGGGACTTCCTCTCCTTCAGGAATAATAGCTCTTCTTTAATGGGTTTTATATGTTGTGGGTTCTGTGTATGATTTTTTTTTTTAAAAGCAGTTTCCACTATTATTTATTTATTTATTTGGTGTATTTATTTTGAGACAGAATGAGAGAGCGTGTGAGCAGGGAAGGGCAGAGAGGGAGGGACAGAGAGAGAGAAAATCCCAAGCAGGCTCCCCACTGTCAGCACAGAGCCCGACGCGGATCCACAAGCCGTGAGACCATGTTCTGGGCTGAAACAAAGCGTCAGACGGTTAATTGACTGAGCCACCCAGGCGGCCCCATTTTCACTATTTAAAATATGTCAGTGCATCTCAATACTGAGTCACCTGCGTTTGGGACCAGCCAGCATTTGCCGTGCAAGCCTGTTCTTACTCTTGGACGTCCTTGGTCTTCAGGTGCTACATGTCAGCGACACCCCACCCTATCACTGTAACGATGTTAAATGCCCTTCGCACATTTCCATCTTGGTCCACATCCCACTGACTCATCCGTATCTCTCTGGAGTTAGCGCCATATCTAAGACACCAAGGTCAACGGTCTACCCTCGAGTGGAGAACATTTCCCCACCATGGCACCTTGCTTGCAACGCTTCTTGAGTGTTAACAATGTTACTAGGAGCACTGAGAGGCTGATACCCTTAAAAAAAAACAATCATCCTACCCCTTTGCAGACCTGACCCGGTGCTCTCTCCTTGTAAACAGATGGCTCCAGATGCTTCCCGGACACTCTTGCATCTTGACTTCAGAAAGGGAATGGCCGCCATGACGTTTGTACATCTGGGTCTACACGACAGTTCTGCTCACCGTTATGAATGATTAAATTGCGTTCGAGCATCTAAAAGTAAAAGTGAAGAAAGATCGCAGTGTTTAAAGTCCAAGATGAAACTCAAGTGGTGTGCCAAATGTTAAGGAACCCCACCGGCTTAGACCTTTGTCTCACGCCCTCCGTTGGGGCAGTGGCCTCAGGAAAGGACAGCGGTCAGGTGGCGGCTCCATGTCCCCCAGACAAACTCCTTCCACATTGTTTTCTTACGCAAACGTGCAAATGGAAAATGAGCGGAAAGCAAGCCGGAACAGATGTCTAATATCATGAAAGCTGGCTTCCAGAAGAATCCAGATCTCAGCTTGGTTTATTAATGCTCTATTTATCTTTAAGCACAGATGGATATTTTTATTAGTATTACTTTGTTTATCTGGCTTCAGGAAAGGTTAGTCTAGGGGGCAGATGCCTCTGTTATGAGCGCACATTCCTGCCGAGGGAGTCAGAAGCGAGGAGTAGGCTTTTCGGTGGAACTTTAATTAGAGAAGCCCAAGTTGTAAATGTTGGCAGCTCTCGCCTGCTCTAACCCGGCCAGTTGCAACAACAAACAGAAAGAAAATGAGGACTTTGGCAAGACTGCTTTTCCCACCTCTCCCCCTCACCAGCTGACGAGAAAAACAACGTGACACCATCTCGTCCCCAAATGTAAAACAGACCGCGACACAATCCGAATTCTCAGAAAGCGCATGTTTTCGTAAGCAGCTGGTTATCGCTGAAGATAACCAACAGCAATAGGTCTGTTATGAGTGTCCTAGTTATGAACACAGGAGCCTTCTAGAAGCTTTGGAGTGAAGCAATTTCTATTACGGATTTCATGGCTTTTATTATAGGACAGCCTGTGATCCTGGGCACGGTGGGGGACAGGAGGGAATGCCCGGTGTCTCTGCACAATTATTACCTCTAGTTTGTTTTCCGCTGGTGTTAATTTCTTATTAGCCTCTCCTTTTAGAGGATTGAAATGGGATTATGGAGCCATATGCCCAGGAAATTTCTTACCCGATTGGATTAAGAGAGTTCATTTGCCTGACGGTTTTCCCAAGAACGTCCTTTTACAATGAGCTTTGTTTTATCACCAATAGTGTAAATCTCTACTACTTATCTTTTTTTTTATTATTATTTCCATTCCTTTTTCTACCACCGTCTCTATACAGGTACCTGTGCAGGCATGGAAGGCAAAAGCAGCAAAGGTTTTAAATCCAAAAGGCTGGGTGTAAGAGACAGTTCCGCCTTACAGCCATTGAGCACGGACGTACCACTTACTGCTCTCTGCCACAATTTTCCTGCCTTCAGAACGGGAATCGTTGTCTCCCACCCACCTTACAAAGCTGCTTTGACGATATGACTCCATCACGAGCCTGCCCCCCCATATCACTCTGTGTCTTAGACCTCATGCTGTTCTCTTTCCTTAAAAGATTTACTTATTTATTTATTTTTGGAAGAAAAAGAGAGACAGCATGAGCAGGGGAGGGGCAGAGAGAGAGGGAGACACAGAATCCGAAGCAGCTCCAGGCTCCGAGCTGTCAGCACAGAGCCCGATGCTCGAACCCACAAACGTCAAGATCATGACCTGAGCCAAAGCTGTTTAACCAACTGAGTCCCCTGAGCTCTCTGCTGCTCTCCCCCCACCCAACTGCTCATGCTCGCTCGGCTTCTCTTAGATTCCTCCCTTCCCTCCCCAACTGTGTCCACCCCCTTCTTCCTTATTTTCAATGTGTCCGGCTCCAATATCAGTACCCACACGAGCTGCTCCCGCAGAGGGCCCCTCACTAATCTGCCTGCCTCGGTTTCTCCTATTACCTGACCCCAAAACACGCTCCTGTTCTCCATGTTTTTCCACGGCTCTGTTTGTTCCATTATCTCTATTTTGGTATATGTTGCTGCATATAAAGTAAAACACAGATGACTCAGCCGGATGGTCAAGGATCTCCTGTATCCAGGGGCGCCCGGGTGGCTTAGTCGGTTAAGCGTCCGACTTTCGCTCAGGTCATGACCTCGCGGTTCGTGGGTTCGAGCCCCGCGTCGGGCTCTGTGCTGACTGCCAGCTCGGAGCCTGGAGCCTGTTTCAGTCTGTGACTCCGTTTCTCTCTGACCCTCCCCTGCTCACGCTGTCTCTCTCTCTCCTAGAAATAAATAAAAATATTTAAAAAAAAAAAAAAAAAAAAAAAGGATCTCCTGTATCCAGTCTGACCACCCGGCCCCTTCCACCATAATCTCCCCAGCCTTCGCCTCCCAAGCCAATCTGAAACCTTGCCATTCCCTGCGTATTGCTCGTAACATCCACCTGCAGCCCCTGGGGAAGCTTCCAGCTTCTTCCTGGAACATCGTTTCTAGTTGCCTCCTCCAAGTGTGTCTTATCCCTCACAGCTCAGTTCAAGTGCAACCTCCTCAAGTTCAATTCTGTGGAGATAGGCGTTCCTCTTTCCCCATCACCTGCTCTTCCTCACCTGTGCCTCTCCGGTTCCACTTCCGTCTACTTTCCCTACCATTCGGTTGTTTGCTACGTGCCTGTTAGCATCATAAAGTCCTGGAGGGCAAGCACTGGGTCTGACTGGCTCGCCAGAAAGCCCCCAGCAGCAGGCACAGAGCAGAGGCTCTGCAAGTACACCTTTGAATCAAGAGGCCACTTGGAGCCTGGGTTAGTGCTGTGACACCGGCGTGTCTGGACACGTCTGGCCTTCCCAGGGCCAAGGTGCATAGAGACTGGGAAAGAGCCCGTCCCTGAGGGAGAAAAGGTGAGCAAGAGAAGCTTGGCCCCCTCACAAAGCCCTAGTCATGGTGGCAGGGGCTTGGATTTCGAGTAGAGCATAATGTTTGCCTTTTAGCTTTGTCTCCTCGCCCATGACCTGTTTACTAAAAAAAAAAAAAAAAAAAAATCAAGAAGCCTTTGGAACGCAAATAGCGCCATTTAAAAGTTTCTGTGGGGGGTGGGGGCTCAAGTCAGTTAAGCATCAGATGGACTTCGGCTCAAGTCCTGATCTCAGCTCAGGTCCTGATCGAGGTCCAAGTGTTCGAGCCCTGAGTCGGGCTCTGTGCTGACAGCTGGGAGCCTGGAGCCTGCTTCAGATTCTGTGTCTCCCTCTCTCTCTGCTCCTCCTCTCCTTGCACTCTCTCTCTCTCTCAAAAACAAATAAACATTTAGAAAAATTTTTAAACCTATTTTTAAAATTAAAACATTGGGAGTAGAGAGGAAGGATTGCTCTGACTCCACAGAAGGAGAAATGCCTTTGGTACTGGAGGCCCTGATGGACATGGGGCCATTGCTTTGGGGCCTTAAAAACACAGCTCATCAGAACCCCAATGGGGCAGCAGAAAAGACATCATCATCATCATCATCATCATCATCATCATCATCATAGTAATGCAGCTGATGCAAAGTACTAACCATTTACTTCTAAAGACCCCCTGGAAGTAATCTGGGGAGAGCCGGGAATTGTCGAGGTTAAATTTCTGGCCAACCCCAGTATGGCCAAGAGCAAGAGAAGAGTGCAGATCACATGTGGCTGGAATGAGCAGGTAAGAGTTCAAGGTGATGCACAGGAAAGAACTGTTCAAAGCCCATGTGAATGGATCACCAGGTGGGGCTGTCATGATGGACTGGCTCTGCGTGTTCCTGCTGGTTATAGGAACACAGTGTCACAATCATGCCACTCTAGGATTAATCTGTCTCCTGGGACCTCTCCCCTCTCTTCCATCAGATTTTTTTTTCATCTCTCCCCGCTACATGTTACATCTATTTGCATCATCCCCGTAAGGCTGCTACAAATAAATCCGTCAAGCCATGGGAACCCGTGTCACCAGTCACAAGAAACCTTTTGTTTGTCATTGCAAATGCCGGCTATCGGATATGAACAGTGAAGGTGGGGAGAGGCACCCGCGGTGTATGTGGCTGGAGTTTGGGAACCGGCTGAAAGGGTGGCGGGGAGAGGAAGGAGCCTGGAAAGAGAGACTTTCCTGCATAACTGCTCCTCATTTCTCATGCCTGATGATTATTAATTACATTTGTGCATTGATACAATTTGCCAGTTTTCTGAGGAGGCGAATCGCGCTTAGTCATCTTGGCATTTTTAAATGTAAATGAAAAATCAGCCGGTGCTCCGAGCCAGGAGCGAGAAAGATAAATAACACCAGGAAGCTGGTGGTTGCCCATCTGTCATAAAATTTCATTAGTTTTGACAGCCTGTACAACACAGGCAATGAATGAATGCTAACTATACTTCCTTGTCTGCCCGCTCCCAGAAGTCACAGGCGCTGTGTAGACCGGTTCCACCTGCCAGGGTATCGTGAGGAAGGAACCACGGGCCTCTGTGAGCCCCCTGAGGACCCCAGGACCCCCATCCCTGGGTAGTAGGCTCTCAGCCTCTCTGTCGACATGGGAGGACTCTCTCGTGGGACTCACTCATTCACAAGAACTCCTCGATGCTTCCTTCTGCGGGCCAAGCACAGCTCTGAGTGCGTGCAGGTAAGCGCATCCACAGAGCCAGACGGTGAGAAGTGCCAGGCGGAAAACACACCAGGGAAAGCAGAGGGGAGGTCCCTGCCCTTGGCTGCGTGAGGGATGCCCCAGCAAGTTGTCTCACGGGCCACGGAAGCCGTGTGGGCATTCAGGCCCCCCAAAGGGTGACAGCCCAGGAGGCCTGAGTCTCTTGGGGTGAGGGACATAAATCCACTTCTGCTTCCTCCCCCCTCTCTTCCTTTCCTGAGCAATTCAGCCATAAGGCTGTCATGGGGGACAGAACAAAAGTCAGCAGGAAGGAAAGGGAAACACGGTGGCCCAAGGGTATCAGAGCCCAAGAAGGGTGACAGGAGTGTCCCTGAAAGTGGTGGCCTGGCCCGGGGATGTCTGAGCCTGATGGTGGGTGTTAGGGACCCAGCAGGAGGGGGACACATGTATGCCAGCAGCAAGCAAGCGTGGGGACTCAGGGTCAAAGCTGGAAGGGGGTGTCCCCAGAGAGGGGCGGCCAGGCATCGGGAATCAGCCACAGCAGGGTGAGGAGAGCATGTGCTTGTGGGGTAGCTGGGCATGGGGACTCAAAGCCCCAATGAGGCAGGGAGAAAACTTCCACAAAGCGGGGTCAGAGCTCGAGCGGGCTGAGGAGGGCATCCATGGGGGACTCAGAGGAAGGGGGAAATGGTCACATATAAAAGCAGTGATCAAATGAGCAAATAAATTACGGTAATGGGAACCTGCCTTCTAACTGTCAGAGGAAGGAGGTACACGTACGGGGAAAGGGAGACAGCTAGAATAGCCCTGTGCTGCTGGACTGGAACTGAAGGGGTGAGAGTAGACACGTCGCTTCCAATTTGTAGAGATAGACGCTGAGATAAATACAGATGAATATACACATTCCCTAGTGGTGTCCCTTGAGAGCCTGGGAGCAAGAATACCTAATAAATGCAACTTTCTTTCTCATGGCTGTGGTGGAGCTGGTAATATAAAAGCTTAGAGATGCCTGTGATATCATTTCCACCATAAAGCGAGAGCCTGCCTGGGAGTAAAACAGAGGAGAAGGAAAGTAAAGAGATGGGATCCTGTAACATTATTTGAAGCTCTGGATCCAGCCATGCCTGAAGCTTGTCTTGTAACTGAACACATTTCTTCCTTCCTTCCTTCCTTCCTTCCTTCCTTCCTTCCTTCCTTTCTCTTTCTTTCTTTCTTTCTTTCTTTCTTTCTTTCTTTCTTTCTTTCTTTCTCCTTCCTTCCTTCCTTCTCTTTTTCTTTTCTTTCTTTCCCTCTTCCTTCCTTCTCTTTTTCTTTTTCTTTCTTTCTTTTCTTTCTTTCTTTCTTTCTTTCTTTCTTTCTTTCTTTCTTTCTTTCTTTCTTTCTTTCTTTCTCCTTCCTTCCTTCCTTCTCTTTTTCTTTTCTTTCTTTCCCTCTTCCTTCCTTCTCTTTTTCTTTTTCTTTCTTTCTTTTCTTTCTTTCTTTCTTTCTTTCTTTCTTTCTTTCTTTCTTTCTTTCTTTCTTTCTTTCTTTCTTTCTCTTTCCTTTCTCCTTCCTTCCTTCTCTTTTTCTTTTCTTTCTTTCCCTCTCCCTTCCTTCTCTTTCTTTCTTCCTTTTCCTTCCTTCCTTCCTACAGGGTTAGTTAAATTGCTGGCACTTGCAGTGAAAGAATTGTATTAATACTCTCAAAAAAAAAAATTCCAATGATTGGTCTTAATTGAATCACAACCTCAAATATTCCAGGCATCCTGCTTTTTTTAAAGGCATTTGTACATTCATGTCATCATTTATTTAATAAACATTTATTGGGTGTCTACTAAATGCCAGACACTATTCTGAGTTCTTAGGATACATCAGTGAAAGAGAACTGACAAGGATTCCTGACCTGTGGGTTGACATTCTAGAGGAGCAAGACTGAAAATAAACAACAGATGATAACTAAATAAGTAGCAGAGTATAAATGCTGTGGTGTGGGGGGAGGAGAAACAGTGGGGCATGGTAAGGCGGAGACAGACATCCCAACACAGAAAGTGGGATTTGCAGTTTTAAATTGAACAGGCAGGGTAGAACACCTGAGGTTACACCTGAGCAAAACCTGGAAAATGAGGAAGAAGGGAAATATCGGGGATGGAGGGAAACTGCCCGGGCAAAGGTCCTGAGGCAGAACTGGGTCTGGTGTATTCAAGGAACAGATAGAAGTCACTGTGGCCAGAGTGGCATCGGGAGAGTGACTGGTGTCAAAAGGGAAACACTGGGGGACTGGGTAAGAGCTTAAAGGTGTTTTAATTCCAGGGGAGAGGGGAGCCTAAAATAACTCCAGCTCTGGTTATGATCTCACGGTTCGTGAGTTCGAGCCCCTCATCGGGCTCTGTGCTGACAGCGCAGAGCCTGCTTGGGATTCTATCTCCCTCTCTCTCTGCCTCTCCCACTTGTTCTCTAGCTCTCTCTCAAAATAAAGAAAAATAAACTTTAAAGGGACACCTGGGTGGCTCAGTCGGTTGGACGTCCGACTTCGGCTCAGGTCATGATCTCATGGTTTCTGGGTTCGGGCCCTGCATCCGGCTCTGTGCTGACAGCTCAGAGCCTGGAGCCTGTTTCGGGTTCTGTGTCTCCCTCTATCTCTCTGCCCCTCCCCTGCTCGCGCTTTGAATCTCTCTCTCTCTCTTCCTCTCTCTCTCTCAAAAATAAATAAGCACTGAAAAAAATTTAAAAACAAAATAAACTTTAAAAACATAATTCCAGGGTTTTGTGCCCGAGCAGCTATAATGAGGAGCTAAGTGGGAAATGCCACAGGAGGAGAGATTTATGGGTAGAAGATCAGGAGATGAGTTCTGGACAAGTTGAGTTTGAAAAGTCACTGCGACATCAGAGCCCAGGTGCTGGGTAGTGATTACACATAAGAAGCTAGAGTTCCAGAGATGAATTAGGACAACTTTAACTTCTGCTAACTTTTACAAAATTAGCTTATATTTAACAGTGTATTGGAGGATCAGTTTCTAAGTGCAATGCTTTAAAGATAGTAAAACCTCCGCTGGGATTTCCAATGCTGTTGTCTTCACCATGCTTTTCTCTACGCCAGTGCTTCTGAGTGTGGTCTGGTCACCCCCGGGTATCTGGGAGATGAAAATTATTTTCATAATAATAGCAAGGCATTATTCACCATTCCTGCTCATTCCTGAACGCACGGTGGAGGTCCCCAGAGGCTACGTCGCATCTGATAGCACAGTGTATTGAACACAGGGGTACACGTGAGCACATTACTGCCTTCTGTGAAGCTATGATATAATAAGAAATGCATATTTGGGGGGAGTTGCCTGGGTGGTTCAGTGGGTGAAGCATCCTCCTGGAGTTCGGCTCAGGTCACGATCTCATGATTCGTGAGTTCAAGCCTGGTGTCAGGCCCTGTACTGACAATGCAGAGCCTGCTTGGGATTCTCTGTCTCTCTCTCTGTCTCTCCCCACCTTAAAATAAATAAATAAACTTAAAAAAAAGAGAGAAAGAAATATATATTTGGTCTTTGTCCCTGGTTCCTGGCATAGGATTTTTTAAAACCCTGAGTGAGAGGAGTGTGAGGAGCCTCCCACGTAGTCATGAGGAGCCCTTTTCAAGCTTACTTGCGTCTGTGCTGATAAGGGGGGCTCCTGGTGCCCCTAGAGCTTCAGGATGGGGTTTGGTAGGAGAGGAGCCAACCGCACGATGATAGGGAAAGGAGACAGGATGGAAAGTACGCTCATCACCAATAGCCAATGATGTGACCAATCGTGACTGCTTAATTAATCTCTGTAAAAACCCCTGAACTACAGGGTGCAGAGAACTTCCGAGTTGGAGCTGCAGGGAAGGGGTGGGGCTTGCGGGGAAGGGGTGGGGCTTGGAGAGGAGACGGGAGCTCGGTGCACCTGCCTCCGCGCCCCTCCCTAGGCGTCTCCTCCATTTGGTCGTTCACTTGTATCCTTTATAATAAACCAATGAACCCAGGTAACGTGTTTCCCTGAGTTCTGTGAGCCTTTCCACCAAATGATCAAACCTGAGCAGCGGGACATGGAGCCAATGGACAGCCAACCGGTCAGAAGTACTGGAGGCCCGTGGTCTGCGGCTGGTATCTGAAGCACCAGGCTGACAGCAGACTGACCTGTGTCCCTGGAGGTCAGAGGTGTGGTCCACTCAGGGGATAAGATCCTCCTTAGGAGCTCCATGGGCAGGCACTTGCGGTCCAGGAAGCGGGACCTGTTCATCCAGACCAGGCCTGTCACAGAGAGAGAGAGAGAGAGAGAGAGAGAGACTTCTTCACTCTCAGCTTGTTTGTGCTGAGATCAGCTGGACCTCTGGACCTCCCACGTTCACCCCCAGCATCTTCCCCACCACCGTGGGCTTGATGCCATAAAGGCATTGTCTCGCTTCCTCTCCAGAACTTTCCACATACACAGTGATCATTTTGTAAATTACCACGCACATCCAACACACACATATGTGCACACACAGCCTGGACATAGAGGAGATCCAGATCTAAAGTCAACACACGTAAGAAAAACAGAAATGCTAACTTTGAACTTGAGATGTCAGGATGAGCCCTGGGAAATAACACAGTACATACAAATTCGTCTCTGCCCCTGGTTTCTGGCACAGAGCTCCGAAAACCCTTGTAATTTCCTGGGTGATAAGCATGTCTTCTCTTCCACTTAGGGGACTCTCATCCCATATGGGATGGCTTCGGGATGGGGCTGGGTTCTGGAAAGACCAAGCCAGGATTAAAAGCTCTGAACTTTTGCCCCCCCCCCCCATCCCCTGGCAAAGGGAGAAGGGATGGAGATTGAGTTAACGATCCTTGATGTGCCTGCATAATAAGATCTCCATAAAAACCCCGAAAGTACAATTTCTGGGACTATCAGGTGCTGAGGGTGGCGTGTCCCAACTCTGCGAGGATTGGAACTCTTTCACTCGTGATACTTCTGGATCCTACCTCATGTATCCCTTCATCGGGCTCTTCATTCCCACCCTTTGTTATATCTTATATTTAAAAAAAAAAAAAAAGTTAAAGGTATTTCCCTGAGTTCTGTGAGCCATCAAATATAAAGAGGCAGTTGTGGGAACTCCTATTTATAGTCTGAAATGGGGGGGGGAAGGGGCAGTTTTGTGGGAGGGAGCCCTTAACTTGTGGGGTCTAATGCTGAACCCCAGGAGATGGTGTCCAAATTGAAGTGCATGATAGGACATCTAGCTGGGGCTGTAGGGAATCGAGTGATGCAAGGGTTTTCCAGACACGTGTGAGTATGTGAGTAATAGAGAAATTAGCCCATAGGGCGTATATGTGTCTACTTCCCCCGTTCTGTCCTCTGAGAACTTGGAACATTTTAACCTGAAAAGCAAAGCATATGTAGTGCCCAGGTCTTGATTTCTAATACCCATTATTCGCTAACAGAAATCAGGGTTCCTTAGAGGACCGGTCGGAGCAGGGAGCTTACATAATGTCACCGGGTCAGAAAGCAAAAGAGAGTCTGCCCCATGGGGTTGTGTGGAAAGTTCACAGGAACTGCTTCAAGATGCTCCCACTGCCCCTGTTGAGGGTGATTTGAGCATCAAAAAGAATGATGATTGCACTGAAGTAAACAAAACCCCACGATGCTACACTGATAATAAAAGAGAAGAAAAGAAAACTTGCTTTTGGCTTAGATAATAAAAAATATGATGAAGAACCACAAAGCAATAAATTTCGCAAAAATCTGACAGTGGGAAAGGAGGCGGGGGGTGGTGGTGACGAGTGGTTAACACAATTCGCTCTATCTACATTTGTGATGGAAGTTTTTATGGGTATCTTAAGTTTTTAATAAACAAACCAAAAATGAACAAAAGTAAGGGCTTGAATCTGCCACAAGATAAACGTAACAATCCACCCAAAAAAGGCTAGCAAGATGAAAAATCAAAATCAGCAACCTATATTTGATGGCATAACGAATAATTTTTTAAATTCATTTTTGAGAGAGAAATAGAGTGCGAGCGGGGGAGGAGGCAGAGAGAGAGAGGGAGACACAGAATCTGAAGCAGGCTGGGATTGGACCCATGAGTGGTGAGATCATGACCTGAGCCAAAGTCGGATGCTTAACCGACTGAGCTGCCCAGGCTCCCCGCATTATGATTTTAAATTTTCTTCCTTACGCCCTTTTCCACTAATTTTCTACAATAAATACTACTCTAGTAATAGAATACAAAGCTATATGTAACCTACTGGCACACAGAATGTCTACAATGCTAGCAGAGCCTACACAGAGCAGCACAAGGCAGTATCTGTCACTCTTTTATGATTTAATTATATATATTTCCATTTTTTTCTTACATCTATCTTTCCTCCCTTCTTCCTTTCATTTTCAAAGAGCTACTGTAGCATCAAAAAACTTAACTACTGATGGCTAGATCGGGCACAGCTCTTTGATTAATGCACTTACACTAGTTTACACAGGTCTGGGTTTCATCTCGAAAGCAATATTCATGAAGAAGATAGGAAAGTGTATGAGACTGGACAGCCAACTAAAGAGGCAACATTTTTTTTTTCCAATACCAAAATATATCTGGAACTCCTCTTGAGTTCTTAAGAGTTTAAGTCACACTTCTTAAGGAGTTTCAGTAACATAAATCTTTCAGTTTTGAGGATGAATCTCCTTTCTGGAAACAACCAAAACTCATCCAGAGCCAAGTCTGATGAATAAGGTGGTTGATCAGGCAGAGAACTATTTTGGGGTTTACGAAGTGAGGTGCAATTACAGAGTGATGAAATCGAAAATATAAACTGGCTCAGAAGGAATTCCACAGTGGAATTCTTAAAGCGTTTTGAGGCGTTTGGGGAGTGGGGGAAGAAGTAGAGCCTCCCCCAAGACTATTCTGAAAGAATCCTCATTTGTTATCGTCATTTCCTATCCATTTCTCTCACCGAAGGAGGGTAGGATAGTCACTAATGTCCCCCAGGGAGAGTCCCTCACTTGGCACAACTGTGTGCCTTCTCTCGGTCTGGAAGATGGTCCGGAATCCCATCCCCTCCTCACAGAGCCGAGCTCAACCATCCATCACGGTCACCCCCTCCACATTTCATTTCAGTTTTGAAGTGGGCACCCTGACCTCTCTAAGCAGAATCATTAGATAATGATTCCACCTGTCCGTTCTCCGAACTTAGTCTTAGCAGCAAAGAGTTAGTCGTTCTGGAGGTACAACAATCTCTTCTTGAAAGAAGTCTCTGGGTGGGGTTGATCTCCTCCTCGGGTGAATTTTTACTCTGGGGGCCACCTTCTGTCTAGAGTCGTCTCTCTGCAGAGCTAGAACCTGGGGACCAGAAGAGCCCGTGCTGTTCACATCAGAAAGTGCCTCTTGCCAGCTTTGACCCAGCATTTGTTTTCTATATTAGAAATCTCAGACCACCGATATCTCAGGGGGCTTCCACAAGGATGCGCGGAGGCAGAGAGGGGAGGGTGCTAGCAAGGGACCCCACAGTGCCAGTCCTACCATCTTCTAGATTCTCGACAAGAAGGTAAACTAGGGCCCTGCAGTGTGGCTGAGCTGGACACGTCACGATCTCGCGGTTCATGGGTTCAAGCCCCGCATCGGGCTCTGTGCTGACAGCTCAGACCCTGGAGCCTGTTTTGGATTCTCTGTCTCCCTCTCTCTCTCTCTCTCTCTGTTCCTCCCCCACTTGCTTTCTGCCTCTCTCTCAAAAATAAACATTAAAAAATTTTTTTAAATAAAAACTAAACTGGGGCGCGTGGGTGGCTCAGTTGGTTAAACCTCCGACTTCGGCTCAGGTCATGATCTCATAGTTCGTGGGTTTGAGCCCCGCGTCAGGCTCTGTGCTGACAGCTCGGAGCCTGGAGCCTGTTTCAGATTCTGTGTCTCCCTCTCTCTCTGCCCCTCCCCTGCTTACGCTGTCTCTCTCTCTCTCCTAGAAATAAATAAAAAAAATTTTTTTAAGTATTTAAAATAAATAAATAAGAACTAAATTTCGCAAAGCAGAATATCATGACAACAGCAGGTTGATATGAGACAAATAAACAGCAGCCTGAAAAATCCAGTCAAGCTTTGAAAAGAATTAAATTTCAAAAAATAAAAAGAGTGGGTGAGGAGTATAAGATTGTGAAAGCCACCCTGACTGCACATTTCCTTAACCAGATTCTGTACGCACTGTTGACTGAACTTGGTTCTAATTTCAGCAGACAGTATTAGTTTCAAAGGCTCTTTTTTTTTTTTTTGGTCAAACTAAGTTTATAAACACAGCTATTTGCTAATAAATGTGACCTTTAAAACACATTACTCTAAACACAGACTTACTCTGTGTCCAGCTGATGGCCAGGGGGAAGGTGGGTATGGGAGGGAAGACCTGGAGAAAAGTCTGGAAGGACCCATACACAGCCTCTCCTCAACCATTCAGACATTTAACAAACCTCTAAAGGCCCATTTCTGCTCAAGGTATCACCAGTGCTTTCATTTCTCAGCAAATTTCTTTTCCATCCCTTGAGTATTTACTATGCGGAAGGTGCTAGGTGAGGATGGCAAAGATAAAGAAGTCAATGGGACACAGTTATTGTCTTTAGTGCATAAACAGCTGTAAGTCGCCCACAGAAAACAGTATCAATTCTGGTGACCTTTAAGAGGTCCAGTATATAAGGTGTCTGCATAAAGCTACGCTTTGAAGGGGAAGAGATCGGCTTTAAGGACATTGACTTGTGAGTGAGTCCTGGAAAGATCGTTAGCTTCTTGGACATCGTTCCAAGGAGAGCGAACAATGTGAATACCGCTAAAAAGCAAGGGGGAGTGAATTAATATTAATTGAGTACCTAATGTGTACAAGGCACTCTGCTACCTCTAAAGGCAAATTAATTAACTGATTAATTAAGGCAAGCTCGATCGGAGCAGTTGTTTGATTACTTAGAAAGGGAAAGGGGAGATTCATAAGTTTAAATAGCTGTGGTATCAAAACTTGCATGGAGCAGAAAATATTAATAGGTCGTGCTATAATCAAATACCACTTGAAGGACTGCAGGGCCATTCAAAAGCATTATCTGTGGCTCTATGGGCCAAAATATGAGGGAGGGGGGAGACTGAGAAATAAGGCTGGGAAGGAAGGTAGAGATAATTTTATGAAGTACCTTGAATGCTCAGGTTGGAAATTTATGGGTTGGGTTGAAGACATTGGGAGTCACCTTAGTGTTTGAGGGCAGGTGTAAGTCTAAGTGATGTTTGAGAAATTCACAGAGTGCAAAGTCGAGAAATAGACACACCGAAGTGTGGGGATACAGAAGAAAGGGATACCAAGTAAGTTCTGGGCATGGGCTTTTGTTTAACACTGATGTACCAGGTAGTCTCTTCCTTCCTTCCTTCCTTCCTTCCTTCCTTCCTTCCTTCCTTCCTTCCTTCCTTCCTCCCTCCCTCCCTCCCTCCCTCCCTCCCTCCCTCCCTCNCTTCCTTCCTTCCTTCCTTCCTTCCTTCCTTCCTTCCTTCCTTCCTTCCTTCCTTCCTTCCTCCCTCCCTCCCTCCCTCCCTCCCTCCCTCCCTCCCCCCTCCCTCCCTCCTTCCCTCCCTCCCTTCCTTTTTTAAGTTCATTTATTTCTTTTGAGAAAAACAGAGAGACAGAGAGAGCAAGTGAGCCCATGCAAGTGGGGGAGGGGCAGAGAGAGGAAGAGAGAATCACGAGTGGACTCCATACTCTCAGCACGGAGCCCGATATGGGGCTTGAACTTGTGAACCGTGAGATCACGGCCTGAGCCGAAATCAAGAGTTGGATACGTAACAGACTGAGTTGCCCAGGTGCCCCTCTTGATTTCATTCTACCTTCAACTCCATTGAAAATTCTAGGACAGCCTTTCTGTCTCCTTTCTTTATTCCCTTAACTCCGTCAGCAGTCTGCTCATTTCAGTCGGCCTTGTTTTCCATCTATCTTAAAATGTATTTCTCCATTTGATGATGAAAATCCTGCTCTCAGCTCTTTACACGTACGGACTAACTTCATGGCATCCTCTGAGGTAGGTCACTGCTCTATAGCACCTACAACAATATTCCAACACCCCACACAGCCTGTTACATTACTAGTGGTCTAGTAATTATTTGTGGTTAAGTGAATGCCCATGTTGCAGATGAGAAAAGAGAGGCATGGCGAGGTTAGATAAGTTGCTCACAGTCTTAAGTTTGGGAGCTGGGCTGCCCATTCAGACAGGAGTCCTGTTATAATAATTTTTTGCCTATTTCAAACATGTTCTTTTTTGTTTATGTTTATTTATTTTATTTATTTTGAGAGAGAGTGCAAGCAAGATAGGAGCACAGAAAGAGAGAGAGAGAGAGAGAGAGAGAGAGAGAGAATCCCAAGCAGGCTCTGTGCTCTCGGAGTAGAGCCTGACTCAGGGCTCGATCCCACAAACCATGAGATCATGAGCTGAGCCCAAATCTAGAATCTGTTGCTTAATCCAATGCGCCACCCAGGACTCCCCGTTCCAAAGATAGAATTCTCCTTCTCCTGCGAATCCTTCTCTCTTTTCCCTTACTGAATCCCTTCATTGGCTTCACTTGGCATTTACCAGTCCTTACCAGTTTATGAGTCCAATAATCCAAAACTTTCTTAAAAGTTTCTGGAGCTCAGTGATCTTCATCCTCTGGTTGGGAGCATGTAACTTAGCTTCACTTGCATGTCTTGAAAATATCCTGGGTTTCGTGCTTCCTTCTCTCTGGACCTCTATCTCTTGGTTTCTGGGTTACAAAACCTGGAGTTGTGAGAACCAGGAAATCATTCACTGAGACACAAATAACAGATGGATTGAATCATAAAAAAGGTGACTGGGAGGTAATTGGTTAGCATTCCAGTTCCTGTGTGTCCAGTATACAACAGTGTGGTGGGTGCGACGTGTACACACACACACACACACACACACACACACAATCTCTGTCTGCAATTAGTCTTCTGCCATTGCCTTTATTTTTTTTTTTTAATTTTTTTTTTTTATTTATTTCTAGGAGAGAGAGAGAGAGACAGCGTGAGCAGGGGAAGGTCAGAGAGAAAGGGAGTCACAGACTGAAACAGGCTCCAGGCTCTGAGCTGGCAGTCAGCACAGAGCCCGACGCGGGGCTCGAACCCACGAACCGTGAGATCATGACCTAAGCGAAAGTCGGACGCTTAACCAACTAAGCCACCCAGGCGCCCCCTGCCATTGCCTTTATAATAAACCATCTGTTTCCTTATCCCTATGCTTAGCACTCTTGAGTTCTTTTTTTTAACAATTTTTTTGACATTTATTTATTTTTGAGACAGAGGGTGAGTGGGAGAGGGGTAGAGAGAGAGGGGGGTACACAGAATCTGAAGCAGGCTCCAGGCTCTGTGCTGTCAGAGCCTGATGCGGGGCTCGAACTTACAGACGGTGAGGTCATGACTTGAGCCAAAGTCAGATGCTCAAGAGACTGAGCAACCCAGGTGCCCCAGCACTTTTGAGTTCTAAAGTGTAGCATGATTGCATTATTGCATAAGTTTTTTAAGTTACTAGGGGTTTTTGGCAATTTTAGGAGTTCTAGGTTCTTGGTTTTTATTCTTCCCCAATAGATTATATGATCTTTGAAGACATGAAGCAGATCTCTTTCATTGAAATTTCCCTTCCATTTTCCCCCAGCATAGGCTAGAACATAGAGGAGCTACTAAATAAATTCTGCACATGTGTGCACACTCGTGCGTGCACACACACACACACACACTTGCACACACATGGTAGAAGCTCGCTCCCTCTTAAATACCAGTTATCTACATTGTACTTTGGACCCAGATGTTTCTATTCTGTTGACTGACTCCCCTGTAAACATTCCATCATGAAGAAAGCAATTTACTTAGCTTTCTATTTAATGTCATGTTCTGCGGTAATGGTCTTTCTTTATTTTTAGCCCAGTTGAACCAAGGACCACATATGCCATGGCTCTTTTGCAAGGTTTCAAAAACTGAGTTACAGTCTGTGGCAAGCAAGCAAGATTCTTATTTTATATACTGGCTGTAAACATAGCTATTTAGCATCTAGACTATACTGGATAATTTGGGCACGCAGGACATGTAACAAAAGCAGTCCTTAAACTCTCACCAAGTCTTAGACTTAACTGAAATAGAAGAAAATGTAATAAACCTAAGATAAATTAATAATGTAAACTACAAATTAGATAAGTGACAAGTAGTTCAGACAATGAGTATCATATGAGATCAAAAAGTGTTTACTCTGGGCCAGAATGGTTGGAAAAAATGTCACAGAACTGAGACGTCACTTTAAAGAATGCCTCCATTTGGAGGGGGGGGCGCCTGGGTGGGTCAGTCAGTTATAAGCCACTCGACTCAGGTAATCTTGCAGTTGGTGAGTTTGAGCCCTGCATGGGGTTCTGTGCTGACAGCTCAGAGCCTGGAGCCTGCTTCTGATTCTGTGTCTCCCTCTCTCCCTGCAACTCCCCCACTCATGCTCTGACTCTCTCTCTCTCTCTCAAAAATAAACAGTAAAAAGTTAAAAAAGAAAAAAAGATTGTCTGATAGTAAAATGAGCAAGGAATATACACAGGCAATTCACAAAATATAAAAACTGAAACATCACTGTAGCATATGAAAACACACACAGCCTCATTGGCTGTTGAAGAAATACTGAAGAAAATAAGTAACACTGACATAGCCAACACTTTAAATTGACAAAATGTTTAAGACGATAAAGCCCAGAATTGGCAATATTTCTCAAATTCGGCACCACATGTACAGGAAAATATACATAAAATCCTTCATAATCTATATATCATTTGCCCCAGCAATTCTACACATAATATTTTCCTTAAGAAATAATTGGGCAAAATGGAGTTTCAGGGATGTGAACCTCAGGATTGTTTATAAAAGTGAAAAATTGAAATCTACATAAATGTGTCGAAACGGGCAATTAGCTTAATGGATTATGGTGTGTTCGCATGGTAGACTACTATGCGCTCACTAAATAGGATGCTTTAATCTTCACGGATGTTTGTGACGAGTTGCTTGGTAAAAACAAAAGTGTCCAAGGCATGATTCCAATTTCATAACAAAAATAACATTTATGCGTTGAAAATAAAGTGGGCTTCCAAGACCAAGATGTTCAAGTAAGGGTCACTCACTATATCTGCCACATCAAATTGAGGTTTTATAGTTTAATTCCAAAGCTTCGTATAATTGGTTATAGTTGTCAAGAAAACCAAGCAGACAATATGAGATGTTTACAGACCCCAGGGAAAACAAAAGCTGTAGGATAAAGGAACAATTGTTTTCATATGCAACTTGGCTCAGCTGTGAATAATAGCTACAGATCCTTAATAATGCAAACACTGACCATCTACATCAACAAATTTGATATAACGTGCTGCAGAAAAAGGGAGAGGTAGTGTGTATACAGGTGGTATAAGAAAGCTAAACTCCCTTCTCCCATAAAAGAAAACCAATAGATAATATACACTAAGTAACTATACAAAACTGGTATTTAGAGGTATACACCAGAATAAATAATAAAAGGATTCAAAAGTACTGGGGCTTACAGTTGTCATTAAAAGTACAATGCAGGGGCGCCTGGGTGGCTCAGCTGGTTAAGCATCTGACTTCAGCTCAGGTCATGATCTCACAGTCCGTGAGTTCGAGTCCCATGTCAGGCTTTGTGCTGACAGCCGAGAGCCTGGAGCCTGCTTTGGATTCTGTCTCTTCTCTCTCTGCCCCTCCCCCACCCGCATGCTCTGTCTCTCTCTGTCTCTGAAAAATGAATAAACCTTAAAAAAATTTAAAAGTACAAATGCAACTTTTCAATAAACATGTGTCTATGTTGGTTTGATTAAAAATGCAAATTGATGTAAGAGTTGATATTCTGACAAGAATTATTTTAGATTTTCTACTTCACTTGGATTCAACAATGTGCCAGGTTTTACTTTACATGATTGGAAAAAGAATCAGCTTCAGGTGCCTGGGTAACTCAGTAGGTTGTGTCTGGCTCTTGACTTTGGCTCAGGTCGTGATCTCACAGTTCGTGGGTTCGAGCCCCACAATGAGCTCTGTACTGACAGTGCGGAGCCTGCTTGGGATTCTCTCCTTCTCTCTCTGCCCCTCCCCCACTCATGTGCTCTGTCTCTCTCTCCAAATAAAAATAAACTTTAAAAAAAAGAAATCAGCTTCTAAGCTTATACCATTCATTCAAAAAAAAAAGGCTGGGATCCTTTCTCATTTACTGTCTTCGTCCAGGCTGCTGTAATAAAATTCCATAGACTGGGTGGCTTTTTAAACAGCAGAAATGTATTTCTCATAGTTGCGGGGGCTGGGAGGTCCTGGGTCAAAATACCAGTGAGGTAGTCTACTGGTAACGGCCCCTCTCCTGGTTCATAGCCGTCTTCTTGCTGTGCACTGGCATGGCGGGGAGAAGATATGGGACTCCCTGGAGCCCTTTATTATAAGGGCACTAATTCCATTCACAAGGGCACCACTCTCATGATCTAAGCACCTCCCAATGGCCTCACCATTGCATCGGGCATTAGGAGTTCACTACATGAATTTGGGAGGACACAAAACATTCAGTCCATGCATTTACCTAGCAGGTTTTTGAATGACCGTCTTATGCCAATGTTTACAAAAATAAAATGCATTTAGAAGCAAAGTGCTTCCCCACTCTTGAGGATCCAAATAAGTCCTGATGAATCAGTCAAGAATCAGTAAGGCACTTCTCATAGTGGCAGATTTAAAATTTAACAGGTCTTAGATCTCTTTAACATTTCTTAGACTCAGACATACAATTACCAAATGATCTAGCAATTCCATTATACTCAAGATAATTGAAAATAGAGACTTGAACAGCTATCTGTACACGGGTGTTTACAGCAGCATTATTTACAGTAATAGCCAAATGGTGGCAACAGCCCAAGCGGTTATGGATGGATGAAGAATGGCTGAACAAAACGTGGTATACACATACATGGAAATATTTCTCAACCTTGAAAAGTAGGGAGATTCTGACACACGTGATGACTCTGGATGCACCTTGAAGACTTTATGCTGAGTGAATAAGCCAGTCACAGAAGGACAGATACTATACAATTCTCCTTATGTGAGGTACCTGCGGTTATCAAATTCATAGAGACAGGAAGCAGAATCACAGTTCCAGGGGCTGGGTGTAGGGGACCATGGAGGAGTTAGTGTTTAATAGATACGGAGTTTCAGTTTGGGGAGATAAAAATCTGAAAATGAAAAGTAGTAAAGGTTGCACATTCAGTAATGCCTTTTAATGTGCACTTAATGCCTCTTAGTGCGCTTAATGCCTCTGAACTGTACCCTCAAAATGGTTTAAATGATACATTATACGCTGTGTATATTTTATTGATATAAGAAAAAAACATCACTGTGTTCTAGAAAAGGAAAAGAAACCCCACACATCACAAGTTAGGAAAGAGCTGAGGGTTAGCGGGTATGTGAAAGAGCTGATACTCTAGTCATTGGTGGGGGGAGTTATCTAATCTGGTTATTTAGGAATTCAACCCTTGATGGACTGCTAACTCGGTGAAAATGGGGACGAATACGCTCTGCACACTAGTCCAGAGAGACAATATAGAAGTTGTCCCAGCCATGAATCTAGCTGGAAAACTAGAAGGCTAAGTCAATAAATAATTCCCCCACGAAAACTCAACATACCAGGCCTGTGTGTTTAAAGTTTGCTCCACACTGAATTCATGGTGTGGGAGCCAAAAAGTAATGTAAAATTGCTCTTGGGCTGGTGCTGCATGTTGAGCAGAAGCAAACAAAAACTCTGACAACTCCGGCTTCCCAGGTTCCCAAAGAAAAAGAAAGTCCCTCTTATAATCCCAAATTATAAAGTGCACAAGGAAAACTAGTCATTGTGAATGGAAGTCAACAAAAACAGGAAACATAAAAACTAGAGCCCCCAAATATGAAAAAAGTTAAAAAGAATCCGAGAGTACCCTAGGACTTGAATGAATAAGGGTATTAAATGATACAGAAATAATGAGGTGGAAAAAGAATTAATGAACTGGAGGCCAAATCTGAGTATATTGCCCAGGACAGAGTTGCAAAGATGTTAGAAGACAAGAAATTGTAAAGAGAAGTGAAAAGATATGGAATACAAATTAAAAAGCTCCAATGCATATCTAACGGGAATTCCAGAAAGAGAAACTAAAGACGGGGAAGAATTTAGAAGCAATAGTGTTGATAATCACAATAACTTAGAATTATCTAGATTTGATTAAACAAAGGAATCTTCAGGTTAAAGAAGCACAGCAAGTCTAAACATAAGAAATAAAAATAAATTTACACTTAGATCACTGTAGTGAAATTATATGAAACCTAAGGAAACCAAACTATCTCAGGGGGGAGGGGGATAAATTATCAATAACAGAACAACAAACCTAAAGGCAATGAACTTTTGTTTTGTTTTTTGTTTTTCTTTTAGAGAGACAGAGAGAGGGCACATGTGCATGCGTGCGTGAGCCAGGGAGGAGCAGAGTGAGAGGGAGAGAGAGAATCTGAAGCAGGTTCCACACTCAGTGTGGCGTGGACACAGGGCTCCAGGTGGGGCTTGATCTCATGACCCGTGACATCATGACCTCAGCTGAAATCAAGTCAGACGCTCAACCAACTGGGCCACCTAGGTGCCCCAAATGGCAATGAAGGTATAGAATAATATGATAATATCATAATAATATGAAAAAATGAAGGCATGGAATAGAGGCTGGAAGGCAAGGACTAATAGCTTTACAGTACTAAAGGAAAATCACCAGCAATGTAGAATTCACTTAACTGCTCCCCTGAAGAGTAAGGGTGAAGAGAAGTGAGAAGGGCCTATGAGTGTTTGCCATCAGAAAAATAAAGCAAAAATAATATGCTCACCATAGGACACACTCCATAGCTGGCAAACCTATAGGTAAAGTTATACAGACATTGACTCAAAATATAAAAAATACAAATAATAATAGTTTGGAGGATATCATTTAAAAATAAAATACTAACAGGGGCACCTGGGTGGCTCAGTCGGTTAAGTGTCCAACTTCGGCTCGGGTCATGATCTCATGGTTCGTGGGTTCGAGTCCCGTGTCGGGCTCTGTGCTGACTGCCAGCTCAGAGTCTGGAGCCTGTTTCAGATTCTGTGTCTCCCTCTCTTTCTGACCCTCCCCCGCTCATGCTGTCTCTATCTCTCTCTTTCAGAAATAAAAAATAAAAAATAAAATAAAATAAAATACTAACAAACCATAATGTGTAAGTTGCATGGAAAAGAGCAATTGGAATTAAAGCATTCTGAGGTCCCTGTCATATGTTAAGTCATGGATGCGTGTTAATATGCTAATGGCCAATACTATGATAAACAGGAATAGAATTTATAATTTCCAAAGAGAAAATCAAAAATCTTTAGTAAAGTAAACATTCACACACACACACACACACACACACACACCTTGAAATAAATGCAGTATCATATTAAAATTTCATAGAGGTGGGTACTGGGTACAGAGAGTTTGTTATAGCTATACTGGTGTCTAGTCTTATCTACATGTATGAAATACTTCATATAAATAATAGTAATAATAATAATGATATCGAAAACCTTACCATCAAGTGGAGAAGGCATAAAATCCAAGACAGTGAATCTAAAGAAAAACTTGACCAAACACAATAAGTGTAAAAGATTTTCTTATTAATTAAAATATGGAAAAATTTGTATCAAGAAAAAAAATTCACTATGTGCTATTTATCAAAGACATATCTAAAATATAATGAAAACGTGAATGATAAAAGATGGAAAGCTATATACCATGCAAATATTAACTGATAAAAGGCCACTGTTTGACATAAATACCAGATAAAAGAATAATTAAGGGAAAAGACACTGTTAAGGATAAAGAGAACGCTATATATTAATAAGAGGAAAAATTCATCAGAACGATGTAGTAATCAGATATGAACCTAATAATTTAGCCTCAAAACACATAAAGCAAGAATGGATGAGCAACAAAAATAAATATATGAATCAACATAATGGAAGATTTTAATATTCCATTTTCAGAATTCACAGATTTAAGCAGACAAAAAATCAGTAATGATAGAGACAGCCTGGACAACACAATTAACAAGCTGATTAAAGAGACATATGAAGAACCCTGAGAATTGAAGAACACACGTTTTCAAGTACACATGGAATATTTTAAATGAATTGACTATATAGTGTGCAACCAACCACATTCCAACAAATGAGATCTTGATATCCTACAGACTACAACACAATAAAATTAACAATCAACAACAGGGGCACCCGGGGGGCTCAGTCAATTAAGCATCTGATTTCAGCTCAGGTCTGGATCTCAAAGTTCTCGAGTTCAAGCCCCTCATCAGGCTCGTGCTGATAGCATGGAGCCTACTTTGAATCCTCTGTCCCACACTCACTCTGACCCCCCTCCACCCCTGCTTGCATGCCCTCTCTCTTTTTCTCTCTCTCAAAAATAAATAAACACTAAAAAAATTCAACAACAACAAAAAATGAGTTAATACGCTTGGAAATTTTACAAAATATTTCTAAGCAACCAATGGGTAAAAAGAAGAAATAATGCAATTTAACCAAATCATAATACAAACACTAAATGCCAAATCTGGAAAACAGCAAGGGGTGTACTGGTTAATGTGTTCCAAAAGGTTCTCTGGGTTCGGGGTGTGTGTGCAAGTTTGTTGGGAGGCAGGGGTAGGGGAAGATGTGCAGCGATTGCCAACATCTGTAGTATAAGTATCCCACCAGGTCTCTTTCAAACTATCAACATGGAGTGTAAAAGTGGGAAATTTTACAAAATACACAAAATCAACTCTCACTAACCAATAGGAGTTGGCTATAGTCGCTTCTGGCACACCAACGTTAACAACTAAAATATATCTTTAAATGCGTATATTAAACAAAGAAGAAAGGTTGAAAGTGATTTTCCTTAGGATCTAAATCAAAGGTTAGACAAAGAACAGAGGAGTAAACCCAAAAGAATTAGAAGGAAGGAAATAATAAAGATAAGAGCAGAAGCTAATAACATTACAAACTAACACAGTTAAGAAGATTAACAAAAAGCGGGGGAAATGGCTCTTTTGGAAGACAAATGAACTAGGCAAACATCTGGCTGACATGATCAAAAGAAGAGAAATTAAAATAAAAATAAACAATGCTCCCAATGGAAAGAACAAAAGATATGCAGTAGAAAAATAAAAGATAAATATAAATGATGCCAACAAGCTTGAAAACTTAGATTCAAAAGCGCAATTTTCTGGAAGAATAGGAAGAATAAAACTGACTCCAGGAAAAACATAAAATGTGAGCACACGCGTTCCTATCAAAGAAACAGAATCAATCCACCTGCACCTGATGCAGTTTCCCGTTAACACACACACAAACACAATCACGAAGCCTGGGGGGTTTTTCAGGTAGCTCTGCCTTCAAGACATGGATGATTTTAAAATCATAAAGTTGCTTCAGAAAAACAGAAGAAGTACAAAAGAGCATGTTATTTAAAAAAAAAATCTGGAGCACCTGGGTGGCTCAGTGGGTTGAGTGTCCATCCGGCTCTTGATTTTGACTTGGGCCACGATTCCTAGGTCCTGGGATCAAGCCCTGCATTGGGCTCTGTGCTACAGACTGCTGAAGATTCTTCCCCTCTCCCTCTGCTCTTCCCCAGCTCATGCTCTCTCTGTCTCTCTGTCTCTCTCTCTTAAAAAAAAAAAAAAAAAAGGCTGGGGCGCCTGGTGGCTCAGTCAGTTAAGCATCCAACTTCAGTTCAGGTCATGATCTCAAGGTTCATGAGTTCAAGCCCCGTATCAGGCTCTGCGCTGACAGCTCAGAGCCTACAGCCTGCTTTGGATTCTGTCTCCCTCACTCTCTGTCCCTCCCCTGCTCACACCGTCTCTGTCTCTGTCTCTGTCTCTGTCTCTGTCTCTCTCTCTCTCTCTCAAAAGTAAATAAACATTGAAAACAAAATCTGGCAGGGCAATTTTGTAACTCATTGCTAATTAAGATTTATTCAAGAATGTAAAAATCCCTTAGTCGATCAATTAATATAATCATTACAGTAACAGATTAAAGCAGAAAAGTCATTTTGATATATGCAGGAAAAGTACTTAATACAATTCAACCATCATTCCTGATTCATCCAAATGTACTTCCCCAAAAGAAATAAATAAATCCTCTTAAGCAAACTAGGAATAGGTGGGAACCCTCTTAACTTTTTTAGAAGGACACCTTTCAAAAACCCATTGCAAATATTAAAATTGCTAATGTTAAAAAACATAAGAATACCCCCCTTATTCTGCTTTTGGTGAGATACTGAAGGTGTTAACAAGAAAATAAGAGACTGAAATGTTTATAGCAACCTTATTCATAATAAGCAAAATCCAAAGCAACCCAAAATAACCCCAGATTCAAACAACTCCAGTCTATCAACAGGAGAACACATAAACAAATCATGCACTATCCACACAGTGGCATACTGTTCAGTCATAAAAGGTTGCTGACGCTGGCAAGGACATGGATGAATCTTAAAGCAACATTATGCTATGCGAAAGCAACCAATCTCAAAATAAAATATACCGTGTGATTCCGTTTATAGAAAGTTCGAGAATAGGAAACATGAACTGATAGCTGCAGAAAGCAGACTGTTGGTTGCTGAGGGTTATGAGGCAGAAATCGACTGCAGGTAGGCACTGGCTGCAGGTAGGAAGTTTTTTGGATGCGGGGTGATGAACATGTTCTATGTCCTGATTGGGGTGTTGATTACACAAGTGTATATAGTTTTCAAAGCTAATTGAACTGAAAAATTGAGATCTGTGCATTTCATTGTTTGGTAATTATATCTCAGTTTTAAAAAGCACAACAGGCTAAAGACTGGAAAGAAGTGGGTAATGTAATCAGCACATATGATATGTTTATATAGAATATCCAAGAGAATCTACAAATAAATATTAGCACTAATAAGAAAGTTAAATGAGTTGCTAGAAATCAATATACAAAAATCAATAGTTATTTTTAAAGGACATTATTAACCATGGCAATAAAAGCTTTTAAGGTGCCCAGAAATAAATCTAACAAATGGTGTTTAAGATTTTTATGTGGAAAGCCACAAAACCTTATTGAAGGGGGAAAGAAAAAAAGGATTTACTATATTCATGGATGGAAGGGTCCAGTATTTTAAAGACTGCAATAGTTCCCAAATGTATCTATACATTCAATATTGTTTCCAAAAAAAAAAAAAAAAATCTCAGTAGGTTTTTCAAAGACTTGACAAGAACGAGCTAAAAAATTACAAAGAAAAAAAGGAGGGAAGCAGAAGGAGGAGGAAAAGAGAGAGGTGTGACCCTTTTGAATACCGGTACTCATCATAAAGCTGTAGTAATTTAAACAGTGCAATATTGCCACAGGGAATAGAGAGCTTAGAAACAGAACCACTTAGCTATGGAAATTTGTAATATGACAGAGATGGCATTGTAAATCACTGGGCAAAGAATCTGAGTATCCAATAAATGATACTCAGACATCACCATATGCAAAAAAAAGAAAAAAAAAGAAAGAAAAGAAAAAGAAATCCAGCTATTCATATGAAAAAGGGTAAAACTGGATATCTACCTCATATCATGCATAAAAATCACATAAAAGTGAAAGGCAAAATTTACAAAGAAAATCTAGGAGAATATCTTGATGACATCTGAATACTGTCATATTATTTATGGTAACAAAAGCATAAGCCACACTGAGAAAATAAATACTGTAAATAAAATTATGTTAAACTACGGACTTTGGTGGACCAGCACAATAAGAAAAAGGAAGTCAATACCTACCATGGTAGGTATTGCAACCCATATAACCAACTTTATACAGCTGGGAATTAACCGAATTCCTTAAACATCCCGCAAGGCAATCCAAGAAAAACAAGAATCACAATAAGCATATGAAGAGATGTTACCTAGGATTCAAAGAAAGTACGAATTAGAACGAATACTGTCCTAACTTACCAGGTCGGCAAAAATCAATAGTCAATAGTCAATCAATACAGCCCATTCCAAGAATGGGTGGGGCTATTGGAAAGGGGAAGCCTTATATCGAGCTCGTTTGACTGCAAACTGGCACAACTATTTTGAAGAACAATTCTGGAATAACTTACAAAAAGTGTGGATCCTGTTCTACCAACCAGAAGTTTGTCTTCTAGATGTTTGCCACAGGGCAGTACATGTAAGACACATGTGTCAGGGTGTTTATGGCAACATGGCTTGTAATAGCAAAAAAACCCAAAAAACAAACAAAAAAAAAACAACACTAGGGAAAAAACACAAGTGTTATCAAGTCATATTATTTGTTTAGATGTAAAACAACAACCCAAGGTATATGTATCATGGGTGCGTATATATTTAGAGAACATATGTAATGTACATGCCAACATCAGTATGGGGTGGTATACGGGAAACCTAAATTGCCTGGCTTAGAATCGAGTTTACCAGCTGTATATATGGCTTTGGACAAGTTACTTAACCAATCTATCTTCTTCCCTTTGTCTATAAAATGGGGGATGAAAACAATATCTGTGTCATATGCCTGCAGTGGGCATTAAAGGAGCTAATGTATGCAAAGTGCTTAGAATAATGGCCAGCATACAGTACATTTGCTGCTTTTATTACCATCATTACCATCATCATCATCGTCATCGTCATCGTTGTCATCATTGTCATTACCATCATCATCGAGACAATGGTTACCTCTAACCGGAGGGGAGGAGAAGGGATGGAGGTTAATCTCTAGCTTTATCTGTAAGGAAATATGGCTACGATAACACAGATTACACCTGAATTTAATATGAGTATGAGGCCAAGGGAACTGAGTACATGATTGTTTGCCACATAACTTCCCGGGCTTTGCTGAGTATTTGAAATACTTCATATATTAAAAGTTTTTTATTTTGTTTTGTTTTGTTTTTAGTAAAAAGATGAATGGTCTGTAAGAATAATATGGAGAAATGTTTAAGACGCCTTGTATATTGAATACCGTAAAAGGAAGTGATTGTGGGAACATACTTTTGGACAAATGCTTGGCAGCTAGCTAGCAGCTAGCAAAAGCAAGTTACAAGTTCACAATTACAGAAAGGAAAGCCAGGGAAGTTACAAGTAGTTCTTTCCAAGAACACCCAGGATCCCAAAGTAGCAGGGAAAAATGTGCAGAAATGCATGAAATTTCTAGGGAGGACATAAACACAGAGTTCCTCCAAGTGCCAAAGAAAGCATGTTAGTTGATATAAGTATCAAAAAAACATGTGTCCTGAGAAACCATTATAATAAACTTGTAGAACATTTATTGATTTTTTAGATGAACATTTATTGAGCTCCAATTACATACACATAAATGTTTCCTGTTTGTCTTTTTGCCCCAGGCTGACTTCAGCTATTATGTTTTAAAAAGAAAGAAAACTTTTACATTCTTTCTGTACATCTACCACAATAAAGGGCTTTGCGGTTAACGGGTCTAGGAAGGCTATCCATCCGTCAGGATGCTTTCAGTAGCGAGTGGCAAAAGCCATCTAAATCTTAAATCATGGGGGTTTATTGTTATCTCGTTAAAAAGAAGTCCGAAGGGAAGTAGTCTCCAGGATGATTCAATTGCTCAACAACATTCACAAATACTCAGACCCTTCCTGCTTCTGTTCTGCTATCTTGTATGTCAGGAATCTTCCACTCAAGAAGGCGAAACGCTTGCAGCAATTCTGTATCATGTTGTCATGTAACCAAGGTCAAAGGCGGGAAGCAAGTCAGGGTAGCAGACCCCCAGCTCATTGGCCATGTTATCAGGTAGAAAAACCTTTCCCAGAGACCCACCTGAGAGAATTTCTTATCCACCCTGGTGACCAGAATGGGTCACTGGACTTTCCTCAACTGCTCACTGGCAAACAGAACTGGGGTTACCATAGCTGTTTTAAGACTCATCGCTAACTCATCACCTAGGACTAGAATCCTCTTCTTTGAGCCTATTACCTCTTGTACCTGAACAAAACCTAAGTTATGTTATCAAGGAGGGAAGCCTCAAGAAGGAAGCGATTCTTACTAATGAAAATGGCACAGAACTACATAGCATCTACCCAGTTTTCTCCAGTAAGACACATGGCTTGCGGCACACTGTTATCTGTACCCAGTGGTTGCCAACCTCTTTCTCACCAGCAGCACCAGATTTGCTTATTCTTCTAGGGTTCCTGGACCCAATTTCCATGTGGGGGTGAGGAGTGGTTCCCCTCCCCTCCCCCCCCCCAATAACACCAAGCCAAGTCTTAGCCACGGATAGGGTGTCTGAGAATTCAACTCAATTCTGACACTCTCCACCCAGAGATAGCATCAGAGCCCACAGGTTAAGGGCTCAGTTCTACAAGATTGCTCTCCCGCAAGCTTTGCTTCTGGCTGACCAAGATGAAAGGTTCCAGTAACCTTAAATTTGATTAATTTGCTAAAACAGCTCGCAGAATGCGGGGAAACACTTTCTTATATTCGCAAATTGGTTAAAGGATATGAACAACCAACAGCCAGGTGAAGACAGAAGAGGAATTTCCACACAAAGGAGCTTCCCTCCTGGGCTTTTAAGGAGGCCTCATTACATAGTCATGATTGACTAAGTCCTTGGCCACTGACTGATTGACCCTCTTCTCTCGCCGCCATCCCTGACAGTCTAGGGGTGGGACTGAACGTTCCAGCCTCCTAATCAAAGGGTTGGCTCTCCAGGCAACTGGCCCCCATTCTTCCATCCTTCAGCAGAGTCCTAAAGTTACCTCATTAACATAAAAAAGACACTGTTTATCCCTTTCAGCTTTGGGGAGGCTCCTAGGGTCTCGGATGCTGTGAACCAGGAACTATGAACGAAGACCATGCATCACCCAGATGACCACGGTATATTTCTTATAAATGACACTCTCACTTTTGCGTTTGAGCAGCCAAATGCTTCCCAGACACTGGGCTTCTTTATAGCCTTGGGGTGAATCTTCATCGGTCTGCAGCTACCCAGGTAATTCCATCCATCATGTCCGTGACCAGTATAGGAATGGGACTATGGCATGAAGGGAAGTCTTCTGGGAAGCCTCTGGACAGGGACAGAAGAAAGGAGGCCCTCTCTCTGGTCCAGAGACACTGCTGTGGGGGATACCTTTATTGTAACTGTCGTAGTCATTTTGCAACCACGAGGGGTTTTGTTATCATAGTGAGAACAGATCTTGGATGTTATACTGCCAACTTTCTAAATTAATCAACCTATTAACCATTCTACCCCTTGACTTCTTGCAATGCGCGATAATAAATTTTCTTCTTTGTTAGGCCACTTTAGTTCGATTCTTTGGTATCAGGATTCAAATCATCCTGATAGCATACTCCTATTAAAATATAAGGCAAAGTGGGGAGCCTGGGTGGCTCAGTGGGTTAAGCATCCAACTCTTGATTTTGGCTCAGGTCATGATCTCACAGTTCATGACATTGAGCTCTGTGTCTGGCTCTGTACTGTTGGCACCGAGCCTGCTTGAGATTCTCTCTCCCTTTCTCTCTGCCCCTACTCTGCTCAGTCTCTCTCTTCCCACCCCCTCAAAATAAATAAGCATTTAAAAAAGAGAGAAGGTAGAAAGCAAACAATTTAAAGAGAGTTTTGAAAACGAGATAAATAAGAAACTAACAAGAGCACATCCAGCTGCTTTAAACTGGTTGAATCCACATGTTTAGAAAAATCAAGTGTCGTAATACTTAAGGAAAATCTTTTACTAAGCATTCTCTCTGTGTAAGGCACTTTTATGATCCCCATGATGAGGAAGGGATTGAGCAAGTAGTTTAGGGACACCAAAAAAAAAAAAAAATGAATTGTATGATCCTTAAATTCAAGGAGCTTATACTACAGTTGGGGAAAAAAATTCAGTTGGCAGTAAAAATTCTAAATGACACATTGGTTTTAACGAAGTGGTTCTATTATGTTCTAAGATGGTACCTATTATCAGCCAAGTAATAAATTGGACCATCACAGTGTAATACATCAAAGATCAGAATCCCTTTCCACACACAAATCTCTAGATCCTGAAGCATATTAGAAAAACCTTTAATTTCAAAAGCTCAATCCTTCTTTTGAAATAGCAACTGACATGCGAATAGATTTACTTTACCCCTGAGCGAACTGCACAGTCGTACAGAGACATCAGGCCCAACTTTCTACTTCAAGTGCTTTACTTTTTATCAACGATTATCACAGAGCTGTGGAATTAGTGAAGCCTAGATGGAAGAGTCTTCACCTTTGTTTGCAGGGGAGTGGGGTGATTTTTGATTTGGTAGTTTATCTCTAAATGCGCTGATGAAAAGACAGCTACCACAGTGATGGTGAGAAGCAAGTTGACCTGTTCATGCTTGATGTAATACATTTTGGTCTTTACGGAGAGAGCGCCCAAGGCAAGAAGGAGTCTAAGTAGTGGTAAGTGTGCATTTTGCTGCCTAGGGGACCCTGAGGGAGATGAAGAGTGCTAAGCCTTGGCAGGAAAGCACCAGCCCAGATATAAAATACCCCGGCTCCAAATGTGTCTACCAGAGCATACATTTATTAAAACCCCATTTTAGACCATAAAGCAAATGGATCCATAGAGCAGCAGCTCCCATTATCTAAGTCAGGTATGTTTTGTGTTTTGTTGTAGTATTTTTTTAAAATAAAAGCATGAGTGGTTTAGCAATCCTGGCTTTAAAGAGGCATCTCGAGGACCCATTCCATGGTGCGTTCTGGTAGAGTTAGTGTACTACTAAATACAGAATGGCCATGTAGCGGCCTTCTGAGTAAAACCACTTGAAAGCCTTTCTCTATGGCTACGTGCACCGTTTTCCTCTTTGGAAAGCAGTAAGGACCAACCTGTCCTGGAAGCAGAAGCTCATCATTAGTAGAGGATTGTCATATAGGCTGAATCCCATCTGAGAGAGTTTGGTTAGGTTGGACAGAAGAGGGGAAAGGCAAGTGAGGGGTAAAAGAAGCTACAGGGTATAAGGGGGTGTTTCCGCTTCTAAAACTTCCCGTTCATCAGACAGATGAACATCTGCAAGGGCTGTCTGCCCCCCACCTTTCATGGAATCCTGCGATCCTGAAGGAGGGTAGTACTACGCCGATGTTCAAATGAGCACCTTTCTGGGTCCAGACCATGAAAGACAGGGAAAGATGGAGGCATTGTCACATATTGGTGGAGACTGAGGATTTGTGATAACTGAATGCAGTGTGGAATCTTGGATTGAATCTCAGAATAAAGGACATGAGTGGAAAGACTGCAGAAATCCAAATATCTGTAGTTTAGTTAATAGCATTGTACTGTGTTACTTTTCTAATTCTTTAAAAAACTTTTTTTAATGTTTTATTTCTGAGAGAGAAAGAAAGAGAGACAGCATGAGCAGGGGAGGGTCGGAGAGAGAGGGAGACACAGAATCCAAAGCAGGCTCCAGGCTCTGAGCTGTCAGCACAGAGCCTAACGCGGGGCTCGAACCCACACACCGTGAGATCACGACCTGAGCCAAAGTCGGACGCTCAACCGACTGAGCTACCCAGGCGCCCCTTGTATTTCTTGACAGTACATTTTTATCTTTCCTGGACATTAAAATTTACTACATAAGGCTATGTTTAAAAGCAAAACATGTTCGCAAAATTATTTTCAGTGTGATAGAAATACAGTGTATCTTTCTCCAGTTTAAGTGGTGATGGTCACAGAACACTTTTTTCCTATTTAACTTGATATCTAAAGGAATAACTAAACCTGGCATTTAAAGAAATCCCAGGAACTCACATGACTTTATTTCAAGGCAAATATGATATCCAGTGTTGTCTATATGCTCATTGACTCTTGAGAGAGCTCAGTGGGTGTGAGGAGAAAGTTGAAGCATATCATTGGTAATATGATCTCTCCTTATCCATTCCTACATGCCAATCTATTTACCAGCAGTCTTCTGGGAAAGAGCTAGAATTGGGGGAAGCAAGAGGCAGAGCAAGAAGGTTACCAGAAAGTCAGAGCTATGGGCTCTGGGTTCAAAGCCTTAGGTATATAAGAACAACAACTTCAACCCATATTTTGTAGACTGATTTCCACATGAGATTTCACTTAGGAAGAAAGTTCTACTTGAGTTTGGTCATGGTGGGGTGGGGGTAGGAGAGAAATGTTTTTTTTTTTTTAACTCAGTAATGAAAAAAATCTTGGGGCAACTGGGTGACTCAGTTGGTTAAGCATCTGACTTTGGCTCAGGTCATGATCTCAAGGTTTGTTCTGACCCCATTATCAGGCTCTGCTCAGACAATGCGGATGGAACCTGCTCTGGATTCTCTGTCTCTCTCCTCCCTGCTCTTTTTCTGCCTCTCCCCCACTTGCACACATGCTCTCTCTCTCTCTTAAAATAAATAAACCTTTAAAAAATGGAAAAATCTCAAACATACGCAAAAATAGAAGAGAGTGAATCCCTATGTACCCATCATCAAGCGTCAATAATTATTGACACAGGGCTAGTCTTATCTCATCCATACCACAATCATTCCCCCACCATCTGCTCCCACAAGATTATTTCACGGTAAATCTCAGACATCACATCATTGCATCTCTAAATATTCCTGTATGCATCTCTAAAAGACATTTTTCTGGTGAGACACATAACCACTTTATGCTAAATGAAATAAACCAATCACAGAAAGACAAATACTCTAGGATTCCACATATATGACACACTTAGGGTAGTCAAAATTATAGAGACAGATTGGAGAATGGGAGTTGCCAGGCTGAGAAGAAGGGAGAAATGGGGGATTAGTGGTTCATGGGTACAGAGTCTCAGTTTTGCAAGATCAAAAGAGATGTGAAGATCAATCGTAGTGATGTTGTGTAACATTATAAATTTATCTGTTACCACTGAGCTGTACCCTTACAAATGGTTCAGTTGGTAAATTTCATCACATGTATTTTACCACAATAAAAAATAGAACCAAAAAAAAACTTAAAAAAAACAACAACACATAACCACAATAGCCTGAGTATGGAAAAAATTAACACAAATCTCTCATCAAATAGCCAGGAAGTGTTTAAATCTCTCCAATTACTCATAAGTTTGTTTTTGTTTTATTATTACTATTTTTTTTTTTTTTACAATTTGTTTAAACAAGATTCACACTTTGCATTTGGTTCTTGGCTTTTAATTGTCATATATTCTGAAGGGCTGCAGAATTTTTCATGTTCTGGACTTTACTAATTACATCCTTTGTTGTGTCATTTAATACATCCTTTGGACTATAATCTTTTTCTCCTGACTGTCCCCCTTAAACATATTATTTATGCTAGTGTCTATTCTGGACCCTGTTATGCTGAACACTCCCCAGAAGTGCTTTGCTTTGATTTGATTCATTGCTATGGCTTTATTCTAGTCCACTTGTGATCAGCACACCCACTTGCCCAATGGAAATCTTCATCTCCAATCTCAACCAAATTGTCCAAAATGGAGTTCACCATCCTCTCTCCCTTCCACTATCAAACCTTCAGTGTTTCCTGTGCTCCCTTCTCCTCAATGACTGGAACCACAATCTGCACAGAGGTCCAAACCACAAGCACGGGGCCATCTTGGACTCTTCCCTCTTCTATGGTTCCTAAACCATGTTCCACGCCCTGTCAATTCCTCCTGAAACCACTGAATAACTACATCTAGTTCCGTCCATCCCCCAAACCAGCACTCTAGTAGAGGCCATCTGTATCTTTTATCTGGATCTTATCTGGAATCTCTTGTCTGGACTGCTTTAACAGCCCCCTGAGTGGTTTTCCTGTTAAAATTCTCACTGTCTTGGGGCCCCTGGGTGGCTCAGTAGATTGAACATACAACTTCAGCTCAGGTTATGATCTCACAGTTCATGAGTTCAAGCCCCATATCAGGCTCTGTGCTAACAGCTTGCTCAGAGCCTGGAGCCTGCTTCAGATTCTGGGTCTCCTCCTCTCTCTCTGCCCCTCCCCCACTCACACTCTGTCTCTGTCTCTCAAAAAGGAATCCATGTTAAAATAAATAAACATTAAAAATTTGTCACTGTATTACACATTACTTTTTCATTCTGCATTTAGAATTGTCTTCCTAAAACAAATCTGATTACATTGCTCTACTATTCAGAACCCTTCAGTGGCTCTTCATTGCTCTAAGGATAAAATCCCAATTGTTAGACATGGAAAGCCCTTCAAGATATGGACTCTCTCTTCAAGACTCGCTTTTCCCCTACGTCTTCTATACCCCTCCCACTACACTCCCTGTCATCAAGGGCTCCTTCTGAATCTCTACATAAGCCTCCAGGCTCTCATCTCTCTTCTTACTGCCCTCACGTCCTGTTCAAACACTATTTGTGCTTGGATTTCTAAAATTTTTAAACGTTTTTATTTATTTTTGAGACAGAGAAAGAGCATGAGTGAGTAAAGAACAGAGAGAGAGAGGAAGACACAGAATCTAAAGCAGGCTCTAGGCTCTGAAGTGTCAGCACAGAGTATGACTGGGGCTTGAACCCATGAACTGTGAGATCAAGAGCTGACCTGAAGTCGGATGCTCAATGGACTGAGCCACCTAGGTGCCCTTATTTGTGCTTGGATTTCTGCTGTGATGTTCCTCCTGTGTCCCTTGGCTGTAGTCTCCCAAGGACAGGTTAGTGGTTCTTTCTCTATGCTCTCATTGCCCCCAGATTCAGCCCTGACAGTATTGCTTGTATCCCTCACTACCCAGAAACCTCCTTACGAGCATGTCTTGATGCTTTTATGTGCTCAGGGTCTGACAAACGCCTGGGCACTTAATTGACTAAATTGATAAAGAAGTGAAAGAATAAATGAATGAATCAATCAGTGAGCGAAAACTTCTCGTATAAATGATCTAAGCATACCAAAGGCAAGCTAGATTATTCTGATTTTCAAAAATTCCCATCCTTTAGTCTTGTAATATCAACTACTCAGATCCATCCAATACCAATCCATTATTTCCTTTATCCTGCACCGTAGGACTTTTCATGATGTAGCAAAGGAAAAGTATCTTTAAAGCATTTCCCAGATAAATGATGAAGTTAGAACACATGGCATAGAATTTTATGATAAGGTTATTCGTTGACATGCTCCTAGTATCTGATAACTCTTCTGCGAGTACAGGAGATTACGGATCTTGAGGACACTTTAGGAACAATTTCAGTTAAAAAAAAATCAGGTACAACATTAAATTCTTTTCTTTCAAAATACCAAAAGCGTGCAATATTCTCCTCTTAGTAGGCTATTTCCACGGATGTGACATTTCCAGGGCTATTTATAATGCATTTCTGTCTGTAAAAGAAAACGCGCTGTGGCTCTTTTTAAGACGAATGGTCAGTACACACAGATTTTTTTGGGGGGGGTTAAAAAATGTCCGTATTTCTAATATTGTACTCCCTTTCAAGAGACGGGCCTGGGTCCTCTTCTTAGTCAATAATGCAGCTATGAAATTCTGGTTCTTCGGTGACTGTCCTAGAGGGAAGGGAGTCCCATCATCCCTCCTGTGGCCTTCCGGGGGCTCAAGGAAAATATAAAAGAGAGACCACCGTGGCCTACAAGCTCAGGAAATGATGTTAGCCTTATGGTGGCCACCATCATCCTGGGAAACGATCTCTGAAACCGAGTTCCAGGGATGAACACTGGTAGTTTATATAGGTTATTCCATTCACCCTTGCTCACTCTGCTCCTCTCACCCCACAATGCATATTCCCTAAGGATATGATGCGGGTGAGCAGAGGCAAGCCTGCAAATTTCCCCATGAAGCCCCAGTTCCAAATAGTATATCCAAACAGTATTTGTTTTTGCCAAAATTTTATTTATAATCGACAGCTAGTTACACACGTGAAAATTGTACATTTTTACAGTTTCATCCGGTTCAATGTGCCCATCTCTGCAGAAATCTGACCTAACAAGCACTAGAAACCATGCAAGCAGTAGGATATGTAAATACTAAAATGCATTAATTAACCAAATAACACCCTGCCTCTGCTAGGCAATTTATATCGATATGTGCCTACATACACATTAAAAATTCTTCACTTCCTAGGGGTGCCTGGGTGCTCAGTCGGTTAAGTGTATGACTCTTAATTTTGGCTCAGGTTATAATCACATGGCTTGAGTTCAAGCCCCACATCTAGCTCTGCTCTGACAGTGCGGAGTCTGCTTGGGATTCCCTCTCCCTCTTCTCTGCCCCTCCCTGCCTCAGCTGAGTCTCTCTTGAAATAAAATAAACTTAAAGAAAATTAAAAAGAAATTTTACTTTCTAGATCCAACAGTAGCTTAAAAAAAAAAAAAAAGACAAACATTGCCTTTCACATTTTCTTTAAACCGACGGGACGGTATCAATTTCTGCTTCAATTTCAGTGGGTGTTGCTGAACTTTCTTTGGTATAATCCCCTATGCATAGTAGCAAACAGATACTGACAGTATGTCCTTAAGGAATCTCATCTATGACATCAGAGGCCCTCACTCTGCGCTGGCTAATCCACACTTGAGAACCACCATTTAGGCAAGATTGTTCCAGACTCTTAGCTGGAGCGAAAGCAAGGATTGCCATAAACATCTGTAGGAAAAAGCTGGCAGGAAACAGAACCTGAAAGATGTCTGCTCTCGTTAATTAGCCACAATCAAATGAACAGCAGAGCCTAAAAGCATCCAAATAGGGATGAGCTGAACTGAAATCTTAGTTCAGTTATTCTTGTACTCAAGGTAATAAATTTGTCTCTGAGTGCAGCTCAATCCACATGTGATTGTGATAAGTGACTTCGAAGTTGCCATTATTTTCTTAGTCCAAAATTGCTGTTTTGATTTCTTCTTTGTCTCAGGGTATTTGAGAATATTTTAAATTGCCAAGAAGTTTTATTTTTTGTGTGTTTATGCTTCTGCCGAGACTTTTGAGTTTTCCTGCATTTTGTGCCCATGTAATTTCTATGATTTGGAATTTATTGAAATGTTTGTGGCTTCTAAATGGTCAGTATTTGTAAATATTTCATGATATGGGATGTAGTCTCTTTCAAGATTTGTTCTTTTTGCTCATACTGCTTCCTGATCACAGTAATGACTGCTTAAAAGTCAACTTTTTAAAAATGCGTTTATACTGGATGTATATCACACATCACCATTTTTTTAATGCAATAATTCTCTTATTCTATGATTCTCTGCTGTAATTTATTTCTAGTGAGCAGGACATTTTCGGTTTTTTTTTTCAAGGCAGGAATAACAAGAGGTGCATTTTCCAAGTCCCCAAATATATCTAAGAATGTCTCTGTTGCATTTGCACATAAAATCATACTGGCTTGATATTAAATACTGAGGTTACTTTTTTCCCCTGCAGAATTACATATATTTCAAACATTTTTTAACGTTTGTTTATTTTTTGAGAGACAGAGCATGAGTGGGAGAGAGGCGGAGACAGGGAGACACAGAATCTGAACCAGGCTCCAGGCCCTGAGCTGTCAGCACAGAGCCCCATGCGGGGCTCAAACCCATGAACCGTGAGATCATGACCTGAGCCGAAGTCGGCTGCTTAACCAACTGAGCCACCCAGGCACCCTTGCAGAATTATGTTTTAATATTCATTTTCTACTGTTATTTATTTTTATGGGGGTGGGGGGAAGGATCCTTAATTTTTCCCCATTGCATTTAAATTCCTCAAAATTAAAGTTTTACTTCTGATAATCTAGGTCTCTTTTGACTAACTTTGCCTGGCATTCAGTTTGCCCTTTGGTTTAAATATCTAAATCGTTCTCATGACTAATTTCTTTCATTACTGCCTCTCTTGGCCTGCTTTGTTCTTTCCTAGTGAAAGTACTTTTGCGTATATATAAAATTTCTTGATTTTCTCTTCGGAGCATCTCTCTTCTATAGCTCTGAGATATATTTTTTAAATGAACACACTTTTTAAAAGCAGTTTTAGGTTTTCAGAAAAAAAAAAAACAGAAAAGTAATCTTGAGTTGGGGTGGTCATTTCTTGCAACCTGTGAACTCATGATCAATATATTATTACCCACTGAAGTCTATATGTTAGGGTTCACTCTTGCTGTCGTACATTCTATAGGCTTCTGAGAAGTATATAATAGCACGCATTCACCAATACGGTCACCTACAGAGTAAGTTTCCTTCCCCTAAAAATCTCCCGTGCTCTATTTGTTCATCTCTCCCTCATACTCACCCCTCTTTATTCCTTGCCGACTTCTGATCTTTTTATTGTCTCCGTAGTTTTATCTTTCCCAGGATGTGATATAATCGGGATCATAAAGTATGTCGCCTCTTCAGATTGGCTACTTTCCCTCAGCAAGATGTGTTTAAGATTCCTCAATGCCTTTTAAAGGCCTCATGGCTATTTGTTTCTTTATTTATTTTATTGCTTCCTAGTTATTCTTTGTCCGGATGCAACACAGTTTGTTTACCCATTCACTTACTGGAGGACATCTTGGTTGGTTCCAAGATTTGATGATTACAAACAAAGCTTCTAATAGCATCTGCGTGCAGGTTTTTATGGGAACATAAGTTTTTAGCTCAGGGAGCCCGACTGCTGGATCTGGTAAGAATACAGTTAGTTTCTTTAGTAAGGAAGTGCCAAACTGTCTTCCAAAGTGGCTGTGTTATTCTGTGTTCCTGCCAGCAATGAATAAGAGCTCCTGCCACTCCACATCCTCACCAGCATTTGATGCCATCAAAATTCTGAATTTTGGCTGTTCTAATAGGTGTGTAGTGGTAACTCCACTGTTTTGCTTTTTAAAGTTTATTTCTTTATTTTTGAGGGAGAGAGAGAATAAGTCAGGGAGGGGGCAGAGGGAGAGAATCCCAAGCAGGCTCTGCACAGAAACCGACGTGGGGCTTGAACACATGAACGGTGAGCTCATGACTTGAGCCGAGGTCAGATGCCTAACTGACTGAGCCACCCTGGAGCCCCCTCATTGTTTTAATTTACATTTCCCCGGTAACATATGATGTGGACCACCTTGTCTTCTTTGCCATTTGTATGTCTTCTGGGATGAGGAGTCTGTTCACATCTTTGGCCCACTTTTAATGGGTTGGTTTCTTATTATTATTTTTTTAAATGTTTACTTAATTTTGAGAGAAAGAGAGAGACAGAGTGTGGAAAGGGGCAGAGAGAGAGAGAGAGAGAGAGAGAGAGAGAGAGAGAGTCTGAAGCAGGTTCCAGGCTCGGAGCTGTCAGCACAGAGCCTGATGTGGGGCTCGAACTCATTCACTATTAGATCATGACCTGAGCTGAAGTCGGATGCTTAACCAACTAAGCCACCCAGGCACCCCTCTTATTTTTCAGTTTTCATTGTTCTTCTTGAATATGGAACCCCAGTCCTTTAGCTGATTTGGCACAGATTTCCTCCCCATCTGTGCCTTGTCTTCTTGTGCTCTTCATACTGACTTTTTGTAGAGCAGGGGTTCTCGAATGGTGTTATATCTAAAGAAATCATCACCAAACCCAAGGTGGCCTAGATTTTCTATGTATCTTCTAGGAGTTTTATGGTTGTACATTTTACACGTAGAGCTATGATCCACTTGGAGTTAATTTTTGCAGAAGTGTGAAGCCTGTGTCTAGATTCATTGCGTTTGCATATAGATGTCCAGTTGTGTCGGTGTTATTTCTTGTATTTTTTTTCAGATAATCTTCAGTTTTTTTCTGCAAGTTCTAGAACGTGCACTTTCTTCCCCAAGGTGCTGGTTTAATTTTCTGTGGTCTCCACTCTTCCGTTCCCTGTTTCTATTGACTTTCATTGATTGCTTCTAATTCGCTCTTCTTTTTATCCAATGGCTTCCTTATCTCAGATTGTTTTTGATAAGTGAGCGATGGCCTCTCCAGTTTTCTTTGAGAATGTGAACTACAGGTTTTTTTTGAAACTTAAATTGTACATAAATCGGATGAGTGTACATCCTGTAGAGGGTCCGATTACACCTGTCATACTGTCATAGTTACTAAGACCAAAATACAGAAGAGTGTTCTACGGTGTTCCAATTTGGACAACAGATGATATGGTCATTGTCCATACAAATACTTATGTTTCCTGAGGTTCAGCTGAGCCTTGTTTTCACTATATGCCTCTTCAGAGTTTTTATGGCTAAAGAAATCATCACCCTTTATTATTTTACTCGCTGCGAAGACACGTCATTCTACATGTGACATTATTTAACCCTCCCTCAAACCCCACAAGTCAGAACAATCCTTCCCATTTTACTGGTGGGGAAACTGATGCCCAGAGATGGGGGGTGGGGAAAGGGAAGAGCTCTGTGCTTTTCATTACCTTCCTGACTATGAAGAAGCCTAGAGATAGGAGGTGGGAGAGGGTAGTTGCTTTATTTGTTGGGGGTTTTTTTTTGGGGGGGGCAGGGAGAGAGGAGGGGGAAGAAAGCAGAGAAGCCTTTGACCCAGGCTGGTATCTGGCAAACGTGGCTCTTTCTTGAGGCTCCTTGGAGGCATCTTCCCGTGTGTGGACTATCTGGCGCGGGAATGGGCCCAGATAAGGAGCAGGAGCAGAGTCAGACATCTTTTAAGAATGTGAGGATGACTCCTTTTGCAGAAGGACCAAGTCAGAATGGTCATTCTAAGCCCACAGGAACACAGCCTGCCTGCCAAATGTATCCTTGTGCTGTATTCCTGAGCTACACGGCCTTCATCAGGCTTCAGGAGACATGGAAAGGCCGAAAACTTGCCCGGTTCAGACAGACTGACAACAGTGGGCCAGACGTATTAAACATTCAATAGACTGAGTGCTGGACACCATGACCACCCTGATACGTGGACCCTGCCAGAGATGTGGCCCAGCCTATACATGCTCTACACCCAATAAGGATCCAAACTGAGTACTCGAGAAAGTAATCACTCGGATTGCACTCTGTCCTCCAGAAGTATAATAGGCCTGATACATGGGCCGCTCACATACTCAGAGCCACTATCCCAGACCTACCTACCACCCATCCAGTTCACACCAGTGACCTAAGGTGCACAACCACTTCCTGAACCCGTGGGAGGCCCCACCCACCCAAACGTAAGACGTGTGTAAGGTGGGGAAGGGGGCCAACCTGAGATTACCTGAAGTTCCCAGGGGAGCAGCACCTTCAATCTCCCAGCCACATAAAACCCTGCTGCTCCAAGTGTGGTCGCTGGACCAGGAGCTTTGGCGTCACCTAAACATGGGTCAGAAATGCAGAGACTCAGACCTCACGCCACGGACCTACTGAATCAGCTTGCATCATAAATACATAAAAATCTGCATAGTTCCTCAGGGGGCTCGTACGCACTTGAAGAATGAGAAACGCTGATAAAAACATTTGAGTATCTTCCTAGATGTCTGAACTGGCCATCGTTTTTACGGGATCCCTGTGGCCAAAGATGGTGTGAGCAAGGCCCCTGGGTCGCTCAGTCGGGTGAGCATCCGACTTTGGCTCAGGTCATGGGCAGATCGTGGGTTCGAGCCCCGCGTCGGGCTCTGTGCTGACAGCTCAGAGCCTGGGGCCTGCTTCAGATTCTGTGTGTTTGTCTCTCCTCTGTTCACACTCTGTGTGTCACTCTGAAAATAAACAAACATTTACAAATTAAAAATCAATAAAAATTTTAAAAAAGAAGGAGTGAGGAAACTGTCGTTCACATGAAGACATGCTTGCCCGCTCATGAAGGTTGTCATGGGCGAGCAACACAATGAGCAGGTGGTAATGATTTGCGAGCGACATGTGCATAGGAAGCTTTATTTTCTTAATCTTAAAAAAAACAACAACAGATAGTTGGGGAGAGCAGGGCAGGCAAACCATAAGAGACTCTTGAATACTGAGAACAAACTGAGGGCTGATGGGGGTGAGGGGGAGGGGAAGGGGGGTGATGGGCATGGAGGAGGGCACTTGTGGGGATGAGCACTGGGGATGAGGTACGGAAACCAACTTGACAATAAACCATGAAAGAAAAAAAAAATCTCAGGATCTGCACACACTCCTCTGAGCCTAATCCAGAGCCAGAACAGAATTATCTGGAAATTATCCATGCCTCCCAGTCTGTTATGGGAGTAAACTTGTGGCAGAATTTGCTTAATTCCCTCAGAATCTGAATATCGTCACAGTCAGGTCCTTTTTCCTGTTGCTGGACTCATTCACTGTGATCCCTGACGAGAGGAAGATTAGTAATTATGTTTACAGTAAAACACACAAAAAATAAAATGCATTAGAATTGTATGAACAATCATTATGAGCTGCTGGTAATGGCTCAGGTGTCCACATACATCTCATGCTGCACGAGGACACTTCTGCGTGGTTAATTCGGTTCCCTCATTTTGAACTACTGGCCATATGTGTGCTCGTTTTTCCGTTTATTTCTCCGGACACGGAATCCGTGTTTGTCTTCCACTGAAAGTTGAGACAGATTCTGTCAGAATTGTTTTCATTCCCTTCCAAATGTTTCAGTGCCAGATAAAGGGAGAAGGGAAGTGTATCCTCTGTCTTTGCCAAATTAAAATTCCAATTGCCTGGAAGGATGGAAGAGATACACACGCACACGTGCGCGCGTGCACACACACACACACACACTAAAGCAGCAGTCAGGTGATGTATTTGCCTCAGAGAAGTGATGTATTAGAAAAAAAAAAAAAGGAAAGGGGCGCCTGGGTGGCTTAGTAGGTTAAGCGTCCGACTTTCGCTTAGGTCATGATCTCACGGTTCGTGGGTTCGAGCCCCGCATCGGGCTCTATGCTGACTGCCAGCTCAGAGCCTGGAGCCTGTTTCAGAGTCTGTGACTCCTCTCTTTGACTCTCTCCTGCTCACGCTGTCTCTCTCTCTCTCCTAGAAATAAATAAAACATTAAAAAAAAATTAAAAAAAAAAAAGAAAAAAGAAAAAAAAAGGAAAGACGGGCAGCTGGGTGGACCAGTCGGTTAAGCATCTGACTCTTCTTGGCTTTGGCTCATGTCACGATCTCACGGTTCATGAGTTTGAGTCCCATGTCGGGCTCTCTGCAGACTGTGTGGACCCTGCTTGGGATTCTCAGTCTCTCCCTATCTCTTTGCCCCTCTCCTGCTCTACTTCTATCTCCCTCTCTCTTAAAATAAATAAATAAACATTTAAAAAAAAAAAAAGAGGAGAGAAAGGAAAGAAAAAAGAATCTCTTTCCAGCTATTGAGCATCAAATATCTGTATTCCAAAACCACCGATTTTGGAAACTTTTCTTCCCTGTGATCAGAGATGCAATGAGATCGTGGGTGAGGGATGTCGTTCCTACTTCCCACCTCCCCACTTCCCCACCAGAGGAAGGAGGCCTTTTCTCTGCACAAAGGTGCTTCTGCTTACCAAGCAGGGAGCCCGCACAGCTGCGCCCACCCACAGGGCACACTGTTTCCTATGCGGACATTCCAGATGCGTGCATTTTTCTGATTTGCACAAAGGCAACATAAATGCTCACAGATACCTGGGGGCGGGGAGGCTTTGTGGGGAAGAGGCTCTGTTTTCTGCACTCAAATTAAGGCTGCAGAAGGTCAGGAAGTAAGGAGAGGAGCTGGGTCTGCATTCCCCACAGAGATTCCTGGGGAGAGAGGGCTCTAGAGAAGAAATGGTTATGGGACATAGGTAGGCAGAGGGAACCTCACCTCTGGCTGTTTCCTGTATGGAAGCAGGGAGCAGAGCAGCAAAGAAACTGCTGCCCCCAGAAGCGGGGGGGGGGGGGGGGGGGGGGGGGGGGGGGGGGGGGGACAGGAGCCAGAACTCAAATAATCAACACAATACTTCCCTGACCTGTTGCTCACCCTCCTCACAAATGCACACCTCCTTATAGAAGCTCACCAGAATTTGGGGGTGGGTGGGAGTGAGGGACAGTGCAAAGGTGGCGTGGACCCACAGTGGACCAAGTTTAAATTTCCTCCATCACGGTGGAATCGAAGCTTGGGTTGGAAGACAAGTGGTTACAGGGGCACCTGGGTGGCTCAGTCGGTTAAGCATCTGACTTGGGCTCAGATCATGATCTCACTTTCTGTGAGTGCGAGCCCCGCATTGGGCTCTGTGCTGAGAGCTCAGAACCTGGAGCCTGCTTTGGATTCTATGTGTGTGTGTCTTTCTCTCTCTCTGCCCCTTCCCTGCTCATTCTCTGTCTCTCTCAAAAGTAAGTAAACATTGAAAACTTTTTTAAAAAAGATAAGTGGTTACAGGAAAAAGGAAATAAAGTAAATAAAAGGGGGTACATTTTTGTTTCCCTGTATTTGTGGGCTGAGTCATACCTGCTACCCTTCCTTCTGCCCAGTCAGGCACCACTGTTTATTCTGAGACAGAGATTTCTAATACTACCTAACATCATGCTTTTAATCAGCACGAAGTGCATATTTTTTACCTTGGCAAATGATGTAGTTCCTTAGAAAAACATTTTTGAGTTTTTCTTAAGGGCATGATTCTCAAAAACAACATTTAAGGAATTCTCAAGCAAATTCAAATTTCTCTGATATTAAATAATGGAGATATCCTGAACTCTTACATTCTAGACACAGTTTGCTAATAGCACAAATATTTCAGAATTTATTATTGGTAAAATAATACTCTATATTAAGTTCTAATTATTCTGTCAATGTTTAAAACATCTTGGGGCGCCTGGGTGACTCAGTCAGTTAAGGGTCCGACTTTGGCTCAGATCATGATCTCACTTTCCGTGAGCCTGAGCCCTGCGTGGGGCTCTGTGCTAACAGCTCAGAGCCTGGAGCCTGCTTCAGACTCTGTGTCTCCCTCTCTCTCTGCCCCTCCCCCACTCGCACTCTGTCTCTGTCTCTCTCTCAAAAATAAGTAAAGATTTAAAAAGAATTTAAAATATCTTAAGTTAGTTACCTAAGCTTAGCATGTGTCTTCTCATTTTCAAAAAACAAATTAGTTTTGAGCCCAAATGAAAAAGTATACTTGTATAAAAAAAGACATTTCCAACAAAATAGGACATTGTGACCCATTTTAAAAGCAGCAGCCTGGTAAATAAATACAGGCATGGTAAATAAAGGTCTCTGGCTTCCTTCTCTATGAAGCAATAGTTGGAAGAGATGAATAAGAAAAAAATTAATACAGTAATTTTCCTATTTGGCTCCCCTCCTAAACTTTCTTCAGTTCCCCCACATTTATACCAAATTTGACAATTAGACACTGTTATTATTGGAAGGGGACAGTCATGGAAAAGTCTTCAGAAATGTTATAAAGTTTGTTTCCTAATTAAGATACATATTTTTTTCTAATATGGATTTTTAAAAAATGTTCTCTGTATTTAAAAGTGTTTGGTATAAACAGGAACAACATCATCTCTGGTTTACAAGTCAGAAAGGAGGAAAAGGACACATCGCCTTCTGCTTTTACAGAAACAGCCATGTCACGTGCACCTCGATGCAGACGTATCCCTTGAAATCTGAAGTACACGGTGGAAACAACAGTCACAGGGTGTGACCTCTTCCCGGAGACCCTCTCCAGGCAAGTGTATCACCAGCTTTCCAAAAACTCCACATAAAATGTTTCCAGTCCTCCACCCCCGTCTCAGATGCCGAATTTCAACTGCGCATTTACACGGAGCCCATGTTACGGTCGCTGTTCTCTTCTATTCAATTAGCTATTCCTCCAAGGTACGTACAGATGGGGTTTACACTTCAGGACTTCACGCTCCCAAGTTTAAGGCCACACCTTTCCCATCTCTGGCGGGAGGGAGAGATGGAGACACAATCCGAAGCAGGTACGATGGACTTCCCTCTCCCACATTCCTCTCTCTGTTTCTTGGTAACAAAATGCTCAGAAGTGACCAACTTAAAACAACTCCACTTCCCAAACTCTCCTGAAGCTGGGGGAGAAGAGCGAAGATGTTTATCGTGGTTGCTGAGCGAGGCTTTCAGGGAAAGCTCCCCTGCCCGCCATTTTTTTGGCTTCCTCTTCTTCCCCATTTTTTTTGCAGGAAACAGGAAATGATGACTACAGTATGAGGTCTATACCTTGGGATCTTGAGGATTGAAGCTCTTGTAATAAAGGTGAATGAGCTAGAAGACAAGGAGGCTGAATCCCTCATGACTAGATGGGAATGCCATTCCAAAGCATCAGGGAAGGCTCACTTGGAGAAGCAGAGTGACTAGTGCATGTGGGTGTATGTGTGTTCTGTGACAGAGGCTGGACCCTGAGTGGGTTAAGCCATACCCGTGAGGCTGTGGCCTTTGTACCTGATGCTAGAGACCGCATGCAGTTGAGAAGGAGAGATGGAGATGAGATGAAAGAGGAGAGCAAGCCGGAACATACAAGCACCATTTGGAGTCCTTGGGACACACTGAGCCTGTGTTAGGCCTCACTGACCTGAGAGGTGTAAACCGCCCTTAGAAACAGGGGACTTTCATCGTGGAGCTAAATACATACACCTGACCCAGGCATCCAAGACGCTAACAGAGGATCCAAGAAAAGATGGAACGGGGGCACCTGGAAGGCTCAGTCTGTTGAGCGTCCGACTTCGGCTCAGGTCATGATCTTATGGTTCATGGGTTTGAGCCCCGTGTTGGGCTCTGTGCTGACGGCTAGCTCAGAGCCTGTAGCCTGTCTTTGGATTATGTGTCTCCCTCTCTCTCTGACCCTTCCCTGCTCACGCTGTCTCTCTCAGAAATAAGTAAAACATTAAAAAAAAAAAAAGATGGAATGATGGTGGGCCCCGATGCTGCCTCACACCAATGAGGTGTGCTAGCAGAGCAGTGACAATACCTATGAGCTACAAAATGGTTGCTGTGGCCCTTCTCCTCCCCAAATCTCCCCAAGGACCTCTCTGCAACCCACTCTAACCAGAGACATGCAGGAAAGGAAATTCCAGGATATGTAATGTCTTACAGCTTGGAGGCCATCACATTCTGTAGTTCTTCAAATTTCTTTTTTTTTTTTACGTTAAAAAATTGTTTTTTTTCTCATTTATTTATTTTTGAGAGACAGAGAGAGAGAGAGCACGAGCAGGGGAGGGGCAGAGAAAGAGGGAGACACAGAATCTTAAGCAGGCTCCAGGCTCTGAGCTGTCAGCACAGAGCCAGACATGCGGCTCGAACTCATGGACCATGAGATCATGACCTGACCCGAAGTCAGATGCTCAACTGAGCCACCCAGGTGCCCCTAAATTTCCTTTTTAAAAAACTACTTTATTTGGGACACTGTTCGCAATGAAATGTAACTCCTAACAGATGCTGGGCCCCTACAAAGAAATGTTGACTCATAGCTGAATAAATAAGGAATATGACACGTGGATTCAGATAACTTCAAGAGAAACTTCTCTTGTCTTGATTCCATGTAAGACACCTCTTTAAATAAAACTATTGACAACCTTCAAGAAAAGCATACTCGGAGAAGGGAAAGTTAAAAGGTCGTGGCACTGGCAGAGAAGGGCAGAATGACAGGGTCATATTCTGCATTCCAGAAAGAAGGCTGGGAAGGGATATGCCGCTGTCTAACCGGTGACAAAAGACGCGGCCAAAGGAAATATGGGGCTTGTAAAGAAAATCCTGAAATGTTAATTCCAGGATGAAGGAATAGTATCACAATGCCAAGCTGTTTTTTATTTTTATGTATTTTTTCTGAGAGAGAGGGAGCATGTGTGAGCAGAAGAGGGGATGGGGAGAGGGAGGGGGGAGAGGAGCGAATCTTAAGCAGACTCCATGCTGGGCATGAGGCTCGATCTCACAACTGTGAGATCATGACCTGAGCTGAAATCAAGAGTTGGACCCTTAATCAACTGAGCCACCCAGGATCCCGGAGTTGTTTTTCAAATACGGCTGGTTTTGCACATGGTATAAGCTTATATTTTAAGTCCGTTACTTGTTACAAACAAGACAACTTCTTGCAATTTTGGAAGGTGGCTGTCACACCACATCCGTCAGGTGGATCATCTAGAACTGAGTTAGGAGTGCGAGCAGGTTAGTGGGGGGGCGGGGATGCCTGTGAATAAGAAAAGGGTCAGGAAGCAGAACTGGGCAGAGAAGGCTTGCATGTCCTGAGGCAGATCTGATTCTTGGTGAAGAAAGGGGAGGGAAGCAGGATTCCCAGCACAAGCCTCCACCGTGATGCAGATTTGACAGGGTTCAGGTGAATCCAGTGGGGAGTCCTGGAAGAGCCCCACATCTGGCAGGAATGGCCAAGCCCTAGGATTCCAAGTCATGCTCGGTCGCTGGTTGGGACGTTTCTCAGAAAGAATATGGTGTCGCCTCAAAGGCTGGTTGGATCCTTGAAGGTGGAGACACTGGAAGCTGTCAGCCCACTTGTACTCCCCCTCCAGGCAGACAGCCAGGTCTTCCTTGAAGGTGATCTAAGTAGCAGGCTTCTGTGTCTTATCATGTCTCAGAGCCCACATGATAAGGATACTTATTAGGGCAGACTTGCCTCAGATGAGAAATCCATTGGGAAGAATGGTTAAGAAATTAATGGGCCTCTTCCAAGGTAGATCACTCTTGATTTGGAGCTGGAAGGTGGCGCTGTGTTCACCCCAGACCCCGAACTGCATCGGATCCCCTGTGGACAGTTATCCACGGTATTCCCTGCGGCCAAGTTCAGTGACCCTCTTTCCATTCAGCACACGTTCTCCAGGTGATCAGGCTCCCATATCTCCCCCACCCAATTAAAGCCCCGCTGTCCCTGCACCCCAACCTCAGGCTCTCTACCTTCCCTAATAACCCTAAATTCCTACCCAAACGTACCTGCTCTGTTTTCCATTTCCTCTTTGGAAGACTGGCCACGGGGACTGAAAGCTAATTGATTCAGCTGGTGAGAACATGATGATTAGCTTATTTACATCTATAGAATTAACCCAAAGAACTGACTAGCCAATGGGGGAGGGAGGGTTCCCTTTAATTTGTTCAGGCTGATGTTGGTGAAATTTTGGACGATGTTGGTAGGTGGTTATTTACTGTCTACATTCAGAAGGCAGCAGTTTATGCTAAAATATAATGGACAGTTGCAGACTTTACTCCCAAAAGGTATTCATTCCTGATTAATGACCTCAGCAGGTGGGTAATGATTATTCATCGACCTATTTAGGAACTTTAATATCGTGGAGGGCTTTCTATACTCTAGACAGAGGAATAGAAATAGTAATCAAACAATTAAGTACCTGCTGGATACAAAGAAGGGTGCTTGGTACTTTAAGGGTACCATGAGTTTAAGTTAGTTGTCGGACAAATTATACATTGTTATGCCATTTTACAGATGAGGGTCAAAAAAGTTCAATGGCCTCAGATTAGTCAACCAGCAAATTACAGTGGTCAAGCCTGATTCAGATCAGGTCTGTCTGTCTGGCTCCCTAATCTTTTGCTCTATTCTATTTTTTCTCACCCTAAAATTCACAATTACTCATTAGAGTCTAAGACTTGCAACTTGAACTCTACCTCCACTGGCATTAGTGGTGTCTAACAGTTGGGGGGGGTAGCAGTTGGGATTATAAAAAGATTGGCCACGCGTTGATGGTTGCTGATGCAATTACCCCTCTCCGTATTGGGGGAGGGTCATCATACACATTTCTTTGCTTTTAAATATTTGAAATCTGCCATAATAAAGCCTGGCTTATAGGAATGTTCATTCTGTAGAGGCATTCAATAGCCACATATGGCTCCGGCATTAGGCAGGACCCCCACTGGTGACACACGTGCGTGCGTGCGTGCATGCATGCATGCGCGCGCACACACAGTTAAAAACCTCTTCTAGGACAGACAATGCAGGTATCAATTAGCTGTCAAAGTGCAAAAACACAAGTCCAGGGATCTCCAAATGTCCAACGTGCGTCGGTACGAGCCAACGCTCCCTCTCCGTGAATGAATGACAGCATTGAGCCCCATTCTCTGTCGCCCTCCCCACCGCTGGGTCCAGCCCTGCCAAACCAAACGAGGGCCGGCCAGCGGAAAGAACTGCAAATGTTTGCAAACTGTGAGCAAACCAGGAGAGCGAGCTCTGCATTTAGAGAGTACGTGAATTAGTGTGTGCAGGTATAAATAGACATTGTTCTCTGCTTGGGGCCTGTCAGCACCTCCCGGCTCTGCACAAACTCATCCGAAGATAAACGAGCTAGTGTTACTTGTACCTGATGCGCTCCAAAAGCCACCTGAAGGAGCACACGCTGTACTTGGAGAAGCTTGTTTGCAAAACTCGGCCCTTGGAACACAGAGCTGCCCGCAAGTACACAGCCAACTCTGAAATATGTGTTTTTAGGGAGCCATGAGGGCAAACCAGGCATTCTCTTTTGTTGACCCACGTTCCAGAGCTTGGCATTGGGCACTCTGGAGTCCCACAATTATTTTTCCCTCTACCTTTTCCATGTTTGAATTAAGACATGCTTAGTATATGATATGTTTTAAAATACAATCAAAAGGAACATTTAAAATTGCCTTAATTCTCCCAACCAGAAGTAACCGCTGCTAATTTTGAACATCTGCTTCTAAAATTTTTAATGCATATATAAACTCTACAGGATTAAAACAGGAACATGTTGGAGGTAACCTGCTTTGTTCATTCAGAAAGAGCCTATGAACGTTTTAATGCCTATAAACAGCCTTTACAACAATATTTACAATGTCTGAGCATATGGACATAAAACAATTTATTTAGTCAAGACATATTATTGGAGATTTACCGGGAAGTGAACCTTTTGGCTGCTCTCAAATTTTTGCTCTTGAAGCTGAGCTTGAGTGACTGTTTTAATAGACAATTGTTTCTACCAATCCATAAGGATAGATCCTTACGAGTAGAATGCACAGATTAGAACTTGTTGAGGCTTCTTCCAGAGACAGTACACAAGATCACGTTCCTCACTGTCCTACACTTAATAGCACTGGCTGACAATTATTCTTTTTTTTTTATCTTTGCCAATTCAAAGAGCATTCTATCACTTTTTTTTGGGAATCTGTGCTTCTCTTACATCAATGATACTGAAGTTTTTTTGTTTGTTTTAAAAAAAATTTTTAATGTTTATTTATTTTGAGAGAGACCGACAGAGAGCGAGCAGGGGAGAGGGAAAGATAGAGGGAGACAGAATCAGAAGCAGGCTCCAGGCTCTGAGCTGTCAGCATAGAGCCCCATGAGGGGTCTCAAACTCATGAGCGATGAGATCATGACGCGAGCTGAAGTCAGACGATCAACTAACTGAGCCACCCAGGAGCCCCAATTTATCTATTTATTGAAAAAATGTATATCTCCCTCTCTGTTCATATAATTTTGTGCATTCGGTATATATCTCTAAGTCTGTGCACATTTGAACAGCAGTATCTCCTTTTCTGTCCTGAGAAAGAGAGTGAGCGAGCGAGAGATCGACAGAGACAAAGCATGAGCAGGGGAGGGGCAGAGAGAGAGGGAGACAGAATCCAAAGCAGGCTCCAGGCTCTGATTTAGCACAAAGCCCGACGCAGGGCTCAAACCCATGAACTGCGAGATCATGATCTGAGCCGAAGTTGGATGCTCAACAGACTGAGCCACCCAGGCGCCCCTGTAATGTCCATTTCTACTGGACAGGAGATCCATTTGCCTAGGAGGAGAGTAAGGGGACAGATACAACGTAGGAGCCTAAAAGCTCCTCTTTCTGATTGTCGTTCTAGCTCACACTCAACAGCCAGGGCTGTGGGGCAGTGCCCCAGGGGGGTCCTCCCCAGCGCAGACCCACTTCCTGTTTGAAGCCAGCTTTGCTGCTGACCTGCTTTACTAAGCCTACGAACTCATCCCAAGTAGAAATACCATTGAATGCTTCAAGCAGCCTCTGTGTCTGCACCTGAGACACTCAATCCCAGATTCTTTGTCCTGGCTCCCTGTTCCTCTAGCTCTTAACTCTCGGGAGGCAGGCATTGGTTGGATTTTGTTTTGTGGCCCTTCCTCGCTCTCCATACCTGAGTCTCACCATTTCTGTGTCCTGAATCACTGACTGATGGGCTCTTTTCTCAAACTGGCCTCGCCTATGCTCTAAATTTACAGGAATTCTTAGAAATCTTAGCCAAGTGGACACCACCCCCGATTTCACATGCACACATGTTCTTTTCACAGAGAATGTGGAGGGGGCAGGGGAAGGGAGAATTAATTAAATGTGTGAGTGCAAAGCATCCTTTTAGACTAGTGGTTTTTTCATAAGAGCTTGGAAAAACTAAGTGGAAACCCAGATGTCAGTTGAGGGAGCAAGGTATCTGCATCTCCACCCTCCAGCACCCTCTCTGCATGTGCATGGGAGTAGCACTACCAGGATTTATGTTCCCCCTGAAACTTCTCTGAGAAAATGGAAATGATTATGGTCAGTTTCAAATAATATTTTTCCCTTGGTTGCATAAATCACGCTAGCCAGAACTCAGCTGATGTCCTTCTTGGCTTTCCTGCCGGTTCCTGCTTTTCAAACACCCATTCATGAAGGAGATCTTATCTGTGGCATAGTTCTTCACTAACTCTGGGGTAAAATATATTAAATAGTAGTATTTTTTTTCCACAGAGCGAAACGATTCAACTCAAATAGCTATCAGATTATACCCCTTTTAATATGTTTGGCATTAAAATGACCTATATCTCATGAAGCAATCCTACGTACCCTAGATGGTAGTTTGATTTGTTTTAAAATGCCTTTCACGAAGTTAAAAGTTGGCAATGCTGTGTTGGTTTCTCAATGATTCTTAAAATGTTTTGTGGTCTATAGAATCCCAAACCTTAGGAACCACCGGAATGTGTCTTCAAATAGTTTTTCAGCAAGTGGAATATTGTCTGAGCCCTTGTATTTCTGAGAATGCCCGCCTGTCCCACTGAAAGATGAAATGCTGAGTATAAAGTTCTTAGCTCATAACTTTCTCTACCTCAAAACCCCGTGGAGTCATTTGGCATCTAACTGTTGCAGAGGAAATGTCTGAGACCAGCCTCTTGTAAATAAATTTTTACTGAATAGTTGCAAGATTTTTTTTTTTTTCACTTACACCTTCCTGTTTCTCAAGGCACTGCTGTACGATTTCCCCAGTGCCTTCACTGATGGCGTGTGTGGTGGCTGATGGCCAAGGGGAGAGATTCTAGCGTCACCTAACTTCGAATCTGGTTCCATGCTTCACCAGCCATTGTATCCTTGGGGGGTGTTATGGGCCAAATTGTGTCCCCCAAAAGAGATACTGAAGTCCTATCTCCCCCCCACCCAAGATCCATGAAAGTGATTTTAGTTGGAAGTAGGCTCTTTGCCAATGTAATGGAATGAAGAGGAGGTCATTAGGGTGGACTCTAACCCAATGGCTCATGTCTTTCAAAGGGGAAATTGGGACACTTACACACACACACACACACACACACACACACACACACCAAACAGCTTGTAAAGATACAGCCACAGAAGTAAAACGGCCATATGAAGATAGAGGCAGAGATTGGAGCTTTGCTGCCCTAAGTCAAGGAATGAAATGTCTGGAAGTATCAGAAGCTGGAAGAGGCAAGGAAGTTTCCTCCCCTAGTGGCTTACGAAGGAAGCTGACATCTTGACTTCAGACTTCCATGGGAGACAACTGTTGTTTTAAGCCAACCTGTTTGTGGTGCTTTGTTACAGAAGCTCTAGGAAATGAATATAGATCTCTCAAAGATGATGCACTTCAATTAGTTTATCTACAAAAGGTGGATAATAACTTGTGATAAGACCACAGAGAAGGCGAAACGTGACAAGATGGGACAAGACATTAAGTTCTGGCATGCAGGAAGGATCTAATAAATAGGTTGTATCATCATGGGCTCCCTCCCCACCCTTCCATCACCTTCTTTGGGTAGCTCTCTTTCCTGGAAGCGTTTTTCTCTGCACCCTTGACTTTTTTTTTTATACAAAGCTTATATGATTTTTATAAAATAACCAAGTCATTTGCCTTAACTGTGGAATTCCTGGGCCACCCCAAAAAGCCTGGATTGAGTAGGTCTTAGGTAGACCCCCAGGATGAGTATTACTTGGAGGTATCCAGACATGAACTCTCATTAAATACGGAAAGTGAAATTTAAGTGGTAGACCTCGTATTAGGATTCCTGATTCAGAAAATGTAAAATCAAGTCTTTTTTTTTTTTTGAGGTCAAACTTCAAGAACTTCACTAGTTCAGTGAAATGTGAAACTCTAGACTGGTATGAAAAATTGCCAGATAATGAGGGATCTGTAATATATAAAATATGGGAGACGATCCAGGATTAGGATTAAGAACACATGGAATCAGAAAGGTTTAAATTCTAGCTGTGGCGCTTACTTTCTGGCTGTGTGAATTTGAGCAAACGATGAATCTTTGATGGTTTCAAACTCTTCTCATCTGAAAATGGGAACCACCCCTATCGAGGTTCTTACGGAAGCAAATGAGATGTGGTGACAAGGCATTTAATACTAGATAGGCGACATACTTTGGCACACACACGCTGTTCTTGATTTCAAAAAAGAGACTGAAATCTTCATTTTCTGCTCTTGACTGGCCTTGAAAGAACGAATGCAGGGAGGAAGAAAGTCCAGAGGTGAGAATTAAGAACTCATTTTATTAAAGATGTGATCTCCATGCTTTCCTAGGAGCTTAGAAACAAGTGCTGTTGTGGGAATAACTTTGTGGGGACTCTTCCTGTCAACCTGCCCTTGTTAATTTGTCTCCTTATATCTTGGAATTCTCTACTTTTATAATATTGACAGGTCACTTACCAAAATACCTCAGAACCATTTTTAAGAGTTCCCAGTAGCGAACAGAAAATGTGTGCTTAAGGATGCTCCTTCAGGGGGCGCCTGGGTGGCACAGTCGGGTAAATGTCCAACTTTGGCTCAGCTCCTGATCTCATGGTTCATGGGTTCGAGCCCCGCGTTGGGCTCTGTGCTGACAGCTAGCTCAGGGCCTGAAGCCTGTTTCGGATTCTGTGTCTCCCTCTCTCTCTGACCCTCCCCTGTTCATGCTGTCTCTCTCTCTTTCACAAATAGAAATAAAAACATTTAAAAAAATTAAAAAAGGATGCTCCTTCGGGGTTATGATTTTCTCAACAGAGAGTGCCCAACAGGACTTGTTTCCTGCTGCACGTGAACGTTTCATCCTATTTTCCCACTCAGCCCCAGGGTGCCGCAGAGGGGCAAACCAAGGAGTTTTATTGTAGAACTCCCCCTGCCCCATGCCTATCCAGACCAGCAGCAGCAGATGAGCCCCGGGTGTGGCTATCTGACACTTCAAGAACCAGTGTGGTCGGTCAGAACCCCTTGGAGACCAGAGCACCCCATTCCTCTAAGTTTCTCAACTGTAACAATCCTGACTCTCTCTTTTTACTCCCAGCCAGACAGGTGAGAGCTGCTTCCTGCCGGTGCTACCTCTGATGCCTCACAGATCTCTGTTTACCCTCCTGATTGCCCAGTTAACAATTGTGTATGTGTTCATCTTTATGTTAAATTCCCCGTTCCAATGATTGGCGAGACTCCCCTCTTCCGACGGGACCTGACTCTGGTGCTATCATAAAGAGACAGACAGCCAAGGGCAGCCAAGGGCAGGGTCCTGAGGCACCCATACTTCCTCACGCCTGAGCTGTCTACTGCAGTAGGAGCTTACCTTTCCTAAGCCTCCAAAGGAGGTTCAGGGCAGATAAAAGCCATTATTGATTATTATTTTTTATACATTTTTATGTATATTCATGTCCTGGGGGAGAGAGAAAGACAGAGTGCAATCAGGGGAGGTGCTGAGAGAGGGAGACACAGAATCTGAAGCAGCTCCAGGCTCTGAGCTGTCAGCACAGAGCCCAATGTGGGGCTCGAACCCACAAACTGTAAGATCATGACCTGAGCTGAAGCTGGACGCTTAACTGACTGAGCCACCCAGGTCCCCCTGCTGATTATTATTTTTAAAAAATTTTTTAAATGTTCATTTACTTAAAAATTTTTTTCAAATATTTTTTTTTGAGAGAAAGAGTGAGAAAGAAAGAGCTCTCATGAGTAGGGGAGGGGCAGAGAGAGAGAGGGAGACAAGAATCTGAAGCAGGCTCCAGGCTCTGAGCTGTCAGCACAGAGCATGACACAGGGCTCGAACCCACAAACTGTGAGATCATGACCTGAGCCAAAAGTTGGACACTTAATTGACTGAGCCGCCCAGGTGCCCCAAGCCAATGTTTATTATTAATTAAGGTTCTGGACACACACGGTTATGTGGAAACACTAACTCCGATGAGCAGTGCTAGACCAGGGAGCCCAGATGACTAGAAGGAGTCCGAGCAACCACTCTTTTTCTGGGCCCCTTTCAAAGCAGGAGGGCTCTCTCAGGCAAAGAATACACACCTAGGCCTGTCTTGTCCCCCAAAAATCACAGGACTAGATGAACAATCAAAGGTGATGGGTAGTGGCAGTATATTCCCAGAGAAGAAAACCCAAAGACCAGAAATCTCAAAAGACTGAATCCAAAGAGAAGATGTGAAGTCGAAACCCAGTCCTTTACTCTCTTTGACCTTCTTTCCAGAAGCTCGACTCTCAGCAGTATCCACACCTTCCACCATTTCATTACTGAAGATACTAGAGGTGGATTAAGGGGTAAGAGTGACAACATACGAGTAAAACCATGCATTACGAGTAACTTGCCCTGCGAGCGTTCTGCAAGACGAGCAAACATGTCCAGTAAATTTTAACTTGCTAAACGAGCGACATACACCGTGCTGAGTGTCACACGATCACAACGGAGCCAATGGTTGTTGAAATTCGCTTTGATGTACAAGTGCTTTGGATTACAAACATGTTTGCGAAACAAATTATGCTCTAGAACCAAGGAGTTTTATGAGATGGAAAAATGCTGGCCGGAGGGCCTAGAGATGAAGTTGTGTCACTTAGAGTAACTGAACCTCTCCGGACTTCACTTTCCAAATCTGTGAAATGGAAAGGTCGAGCTATACAGATGTCTGAGGCTCACCTACCCCTGCAAGTCCTATTGACCTACATTGAGAACACACTGATAAGGGCAGGGACTTGTAGTTATCATTTTCTAAAGAAACCTGTCCAGGAAAAATAAGTCTAATGAAACAAGATAGTTCCAAATTGGGAAGTCTGATTCACCTTAGACTAAGAAAAAATTCTCAGTACAAATATATTGCAATCCGCGTGCATGCGTGTGCGTAAGGCTAGCATTTTCCAAGTTTTCATGGTCTTTCACAAAATGGGTTTTATTCAAAAAGTTTGGAAACAACAGGGTTCAACAAAACAGTGGCAGACTTCTAGATGCCCATCCAAAATCCACTTCCCACTTCTTCAGTTTTAACCTTACTTTAATATGATTTGTGACAGCCATATGTCTAGGTCCACTGTGATGAACTGTGACTGGCTTAATTACGGTAGTCACAGCTTCCCTTGCAGCTATCGGCAGCCAAATCATTATATACAGCCACAGAACACTGTTCTTTCCAGAAATATCTCCAGGGATGACTTTTCAGGAGAGTATGCTTTGAGACTATTGACCTGGGCTAACTTAATCACAAACGTGATTTAGGTGAAAGCTCTTCCTGACTGATCAAGCCAGGAAGTATTCATCTTTCAGACATTTCGCACATAAAACATTCCCTCTGGTTACTCCCAATAAATAAGAACCTATGCATTGATTTGTGTACTTAATCATACCTTGCCCCCGTTTTTAGAAAGGATTTACAATGAAGGAAAAATCTGTTGCCCAAAAAGGAACAGGTGTATTAAACACTTTATCTATCATAAGCACTTGGGAACTCCAATTTTCTGAGTGTATGAAATATAACATTCATGTGAATCAATCATTTAGACAAAGCTGTGTCAAATTAAAAAAAAATAGGATGAAATGTAGTAATTCTCAGTTTTGTGTACTGAAATCACCTGTGGTGCTTTAAAAGGAAAATTACAGGTCTCTTTCTTCCATTCCACACCCTTTTGGATGTAATTTGTCTGTAAGTGGCTCAGGCATCTATAATTTTTAAAGCCCTCTGGGTGATTGTGATGGACAGCCAAGGCTGAAATATCATGTTTTATAAATCACAGAAGCCGTGACATGTCAAGATGCTTGGTGAGTAAGGTTGTGTGGGATGGTGGATGTAACACTGTAACAGGTATCAGTTTTGCTCTTGGTTCTGAAACTTGGCAGTTCAGTGACTCTGGGCAGATGACCAAAAATCTGAGCCTTAAGGTGTTATTTACAAAGATGTGCTATGGATATAAATATCCAATGTTTATGGAAGCATATGATAAAGCATAAGGAGTACGAAAACTTTTAACATAGTATTGAATGCTGTTTTTCTCTTTATGGAGTGTTCTTTCCCTTGTACACAGGAAAAATCTGTTAATCCAACTAAATTCAAATCTCTGAAGCCTTTCCTGGCTCAACTAGAATTGCTATCTCATCTGTATTTCTGCAGTATCTTCTAAATCACCTGATCACACTGATCACGATGACAGACACCCTCTCCGACCCCTACTGGTACAGAACAAGCTTCTACAGATCGGAGAATCCTATTCTCAGTATCATGTGTCTAGCAGTATTAGCTATCATTGAAGACAGCCAGTTACCTTATCGAACCCAGTTATCTATTTCTCTCCTCTTTCTCAAAAGCTGAATCTTTTACTTCAGTCCTGTTATTTGTGGAACTCTACCGTTAAGAAAAAAGAAGAAGAAAAAAACAGAGGAAGGGAGGGCTTCTAAGATCTGGTAATTACAACACCAATGGTCATTATTAGAACCTACCCACAGTGGACGTCTGTCTACCCCTTAAAGGCACGTAATGCTTAATTCTCTGGACCATCTTACGAAATAGATGTTACTATCCCTAGAGGGCTTCTAATTTGCTCCAGCAGCTCAGAAGGGCAGGAGGTGAAGTGAGGACTCGAATGCAACCCTCCCACCAGAGCCCGAGGTCAAGCCCCACACGCACCTTCTGCATCCTGAGATACTCTTGAGGACTCCGCTCCCTGGGGTGCACAGCTCCGGGACAAGCAGCCCCCAAGTTCACCGGTCCTCCCGCTTGACAGCTAACAGTAAAGCTGCAACTGATGAGACTGCAAGGTGGAGGCATCGTTCCAGAACCAGTTCCTCTTGACCACACGGTCAGCAAGAAGCGTCCCAAACCTGATTTTGCAGCGCGCGGAGCCCGCAGTCCAGCCCTGCTCAACGCACGAGGTCCCTGGGATCCAGCCAGAAAACGCCTGGAAACCTCTGGAAACAGAGGCGCGGGGCCGCCGCCCTCTCTCCCCGGAAGCCTTGGCCATTCCGCATTGCTCGCGTTGCTCGAAAGGACCTCAGGCCTCCGACCTCCAACCCTACACGCTCCACGCCCAACCCGCGCAAACACCTGCAGCCACAGCCCTGTGCTTCCACGCCCCGCCCTCCGGAAGTGACGCACCGGAAGCGGCGCCTCTCCCGCGGGGGCGGGGAAGGAAGATGGCGACGCCCAGCAGCCGGTGAGGAGAGAGGACACGGGGCATCCCGGGGAGCGGCGGGACTCGCGCGTTATGGCCGCATCCCCGCACACTCTCTCCTCACGCCTCCTGACAGGTACTGCACCCGCCCCGGGGCACGACTTTGGGGAGGTTGTCATCTTTCTGCCACGTGCAACGCCGTGGTTCCGGCCGGCTGCAACCTTGGGAGCCCTTGGCGAGGTCGGCTGGGTACCGGGGGGGGGCGGGGAGGGGGGGTGAGGAGTGACCTTTGGAGCAGCCTGAAGTGAAGAGGCCGTGGAGCGGGGGTCTCGCGTTGCGCTGTGGTCCGCACCGCCTCCGTCCCCCTCCCCCGGGGGCTGGGGCTGCTTTCGGTTTTCCGAGCGGAGGCTGCCCGAGGGGACGGAGCGGAACCTTGGGGCCCCGCGAGCCTCCCGGCGGCTCAGAGCCTCGGTTCCTACTTACACGTGTAAGTTACTTGTACGCTTTGGAAGGACAGGCGAGCGCTTTGCCCTCACGCAGAAGCCTTGTTCCAGTAGAAAGGGTTGTGATGACAGCGAAGATAACGTTTTCATGATAAAGCGACGCAGGTGATGACAGCAGCAGACGGTGGGGCACAGCCCCTCTCAAACTGCTGGCTTTCCACCGTCGGCGGTGGCCCCCGATACCATCCTCCCGCTTGAAAGACCTGTAACGACTCTACCTTGAAGGTGGCCTGAGCCCCCGTGGCCATTTGGCACATCTCAGCTCAAGTGCCACCTTTTCAGAGATGCCTACCCTGACCACCCTATTTAAGGTAGACCCCCCCCCCCCGACTTCTCACATCACTTCTGTTTCTTTCCCCGCGGTTAGCACAGTCTGTACTTGCTGATTTATATGCAGGTTTATTGTGTGTTTCTCCCAACTAGAATGTCAACCCTGCGAAGGTTAGGGACAGTTTCTCCTCTGGCTCATCTCTGTGCCCCCAGAGCCCCAATCGGTACCGGTGTATATTGTTGACTCTTACCATTTATTTGTCAACGCGTGATATCTGTTTACTCATTATGGAGATACTAAAGAAATGTTAAAGAGGAAGCTGGGAATTGTCTCGCCCCCAGTAGTTTTGATGATAACAAATGACCGCGTGAGGAATGTGTTGGTCGAGGTCCGTGTTGGAAGCTGGGGGCTCCCTTCTGGTCAAGTCCCAGAAACAGTTTTTGAGGCCGCCTCACCTGTCACAAGCTCCCTGCAGGGCCCAGCAATGTTGATCACAGTGACTATGAAATTCCTTTCTTTCTCTTAATAAAATAACAAATATTAACTTTAAGTATTAAATATTGGGTTAAAATACCATGTTATCCTACAGGTCTCTTTTGGCTGTGTAATCTCGGGGCGTGTTGTTTGTGTTCCCTGGAATTGAGTTTACACATCTATAATATGAGGGAAGCCGTTGAACCAGATGATCTCAAAGGTCCCTTCTGGTTCAGAAAGAAGGGAGGAGGTGGGGGAAGCAAGAGGAAGTATATAGAGGAAACCAGATTGGTCATGGTTTTAGTAGTTGTTGAAGCTTGAGGCGTAAGGAGGGGGAGCCCACTGTGTTCTCGTGTAATTGTGTATGATGGAAAGTCTTCTTAAAAGGCCTGTGATTCTTTTTTCTGTCCTCCCTGACCGTGAGTGTTCTCGGATCCTGACCCTAGGCCCTCACTCTCAAGAGAGCTCCTCCTTTCCCCGTGCTTGAATTGTCACCTCTGTATGGAGGTTTTCCCAGGGCAGGGTCCTCCGACTTGCTGCTTTTCTGCCCATCAGTTCTGTACTTTCTGCTTCTTAGAGAACAGTCTCACTTAACTGCTCAGAGTTCCCGGGTTCCAGTAAGCAGGCTGCATGGGGTCCACGTGCTTTGTTGCTGGCTCAGTCTTTTCAAAGCTGGTATGAGAGGAATCAATAGACAGTTGAGCTTCCTGAAACTACGAACGCAGCTGCCAAAAAATCAGCCAGGAAGTGGTCTGTACTACCTGCTGGTGATCAAGGTCATTACAAGAGCCTGATACGTGGAGGCAGCGTGATTGGAAAGGGTGGCAGAAAGGTAGGGCGGGACTATATTAGTTGTTTAATGGTTATGTCTGCTTTTGCTTCTGAAAATTCAGAGTGTTTTGTAGCCATTACAATAAATTCAGGACCTTCGGTTACGTGTGTGACTGCATTTACCATCATGGGGGCGCCTGGGTGACTGTATCAGTTGAGTGTCTTAATCTTGATTTCAACTCAGGTCATGATCTCATGGTTGTGGGATTGAGCCCGGCATTGGTTCTGTGCTGAACATGGAGCCTGCTTAAGGTTCTACCCCGCCCCCCCCCACCAACCTTGTACGTGCAGGGACCTGCTTGCTCGCTCACTCTCTCTCTTTCTCTCCCGAAAAAAAGTTCTCCATTATGACTCAGTATTGATGTGAATAGTGGATATGGTCACATGTTTACAGATTTGTAATGTAAATATTGTAAGCTCTGCGTATCTTCAAACCTACATTTAAGTAGGGCTGAAATGTCTTTTAGTTTCTAGGCACTGATACATAGAAATATAACACGTTTTCACCGAATGAAGTGTTTTCATCATTTAAAAGGATAGTTTCCTAGCTGTTTTCTTTTTTCTTACTACTATTCTATAAAATCTAGCTTTGACACACTTAACCTTGAGAGTTATTTTCCAAGGTGGTTCTTTCCCTCCCATCAACTTGTATTTCTCATTGGACCAAAAGAACTCAAAACTGGTTTTGGGGGGTGCCTCAGTGGCTCAGTCAGTTCAGTGATCGACTCGATTTCATCTCAGGTCGTGATCTCACGTTTCACAGATCAGGATGAAACCCTGCATGGTGCTCTGCGTGGACAGTGGGGAGCCTGCTTGGGATTCTCTCTTCTTCTACCTGTGTCCCTTCCCGGCTTGCAAGCTCTCTCTTTCTCTCTCAAAATATATAAACTTGAAAAAAGCCCACAAAACCTAGTTTTGAAATTAAGGCCCAGAACAATAAAACTTTGATGTTTTCTTGATACTAACATCCTGTCTTCCCTGGGGTGCCTGGGTGGCTCAGTCGGTTAAGTGTCCGACTTTGGCTCCATTCATGATCTCGCAGTTTGGGAGTTTGAGTCCTGCGACGGGCTCTGTGCTGACAGCTCAGAGCCCAGAGCCTGCTTTGGATTCTGTGTCTCCCTCTCTCCCTCTGTCCCTCCCCCACTCTCTCTCAAAAATAAACATTAAAAAAAAAAAAATTTAAATCCTATCTTCCCAAAGAACAGTGCCAAGACAATAAAAGGAAAATCCATCCAAGAAAAAAAAAAAAGAGCCCTTGACTATTAGATGACTCATTTGAAAGGAAATTTTGGAGGACTGATGTCTGTGTTGCTCTTCTCTCCTGTACGCATATGCAGGAAATGCATACTCACATGTATGGAAAATAAGTATTTCACAATTCACTGAGGTTGCAGAGTGTGATTTCAGTGAAGAAGTGACGTTTCCAGTCTAAGATAATTTCCATATGTTCTGAGGGCCAGTGATACTTCTTCCCACAGTCCGAGTAAGTCATGTAGGAAATCCAGCCATCAAACATTATCTCATCATTGTATAGAGAGCTCTCTGCTAAGATCTTATAGCAGAGCTGAGTAAAGAGCAGTCCCTGCCATCAAGGAACCCAAAAATAAGATGGTGGAGACACGTGGAAAGTTTGCAGTAAGAAGTGCCATTAAAAAGAGTTTAATGTGCCAGAAGTAGTGGAAAAGAGACTTTGAAAGTTTGACAGGCAGAGAGCAGAGGCAAGACACAAGAAGCAGGGAAACATTGACAAAGATGGACGAATTGTGAAATGTGTGCTGTGCCCAGCGGGGAGTGAGGAGTTATGCACACATGTCTAGGCCAGTAATGTCTGTGCTGGGCTTCCAGAAAGCCTATTACAGCCCATCCATGTGGAGACACAGAGAGCAGTGGGAAGTAGGCATGGTGGCCCTAGCACTGATTTGAAGTTTAGAAGTTGCCCCATCACTAAAATGTGCCCAGGGACAGTAAGCAGTGGGACATGGTTGTCTTAACGTGGCCACACACAGCAAAGAAGAGATGCCACAGAAAACTGAGAAGCGATGAGTGAACGTGGCAGAGAACCAGAACTATTTAGCGTCGTCATGGAAGTGATAGGGCCCCCCTCCCCCTTCCATGGCCTTACACAGAAGCGTTGGGTCTGTTATTTGGGAGGAGGTGTGTTTTGATTAAAAGCCAAATTCAGACACAGCTGTTTTGCCTCTTTCTGACATGACTGATAGAGCCTCACTTCACTGAGGAATGTTTCCCCTTCCTTTTTGGTTACTCGTCTTCCCCAGCATGACCAAAATACTAATCTGAAATGTATTTCCCAGTTTGCTGTTACTTATTGAGGAGAACTTTTCTCTTGTTTTCTACCACTTTAAAACATTTTTTTTTGAAGTTTATTTATTTATTTTGAGAGGAGAGATAGGGAGAGAGAATGACAAGCAGGCTCTGCCCTGTCAGCACAGAGCTGGACATGGAGCTGGATCCCATGAACCGTGAGATCATGACCTGAGCTGAGATCAGAAGTCGGACATGTAACAGCTGAGTCACCCAGGTGCCCCTCTACTGTTTTAAAAATGACGGAACTGTTTGTTTTAACATTTTCTCAAAAAGATCGACAGTGTGGGCGTTACGGCATGTGACATACTAAAAGCACAACGAAACCCAAAATGAAAAGTTTCCCAGTCCCTGCTGAAGAATCGCGCTGCCTTGGTGACCAGAACCAATACACTGCAGTGACTGGCAAACCCGATCCGAGGGCTGGCCCATCACACATGCTTACCGCGCCGGCCGGCTTTGCTTCCAGGTAGGCGCCGGCAGCATTCAGTGACAGGCACTGATCCTGTGGATGTTGTTTTCCCCTTTTCTCTGTTACAGGTTGGGTGGGAGGATGCATCTGGTATCTCGAAAGAAGAGCTATGCAGGAATCCCCCCACGAGTTCATGCATCTTTTCAGGAGTGTCCGGAAGCAGTGGATGACATTTCAGCACTTCACCTTCCTCAAGCGCATGGTACGTTTCTCAGAAGAGCACACTCGCTCTGCTGCCGTCTGCCCTTTCTTTCTTCGTAGGAGGGAATTTGAGAAATTCCTGGTGTAAGAAGAGCTGCTTGGCAAAGACTTTTATTTAGTGTCCTCTCGAGTTTATCCAAAACTTTAATTCCTTGTTTCGATTAGTCTTAATCGAAACCAGAATAACCCTGGTGTCTGAGGTTAAAAGTATGATCATGAACGTATTGATGAGGCTTGGAGGAAGATTGAAAACCTCTGGCATATTTCACCTCGGGTAAAATTAGGAAAAGCCGAACGGTTATCATACATCTCTTTAAATTCTGTAGAGTTCTGTGAATACATCAGTAACGTAGAAATAATATCTTTAACAATGTGACTGTGTTCCTACATCAGCCTTGCATCTCAGTCTTTTAAACACATGTATTTCTAAGTAGACTCAAGCTATTGAGATCTTGTAACTTGCCAGGCACTTTATAGCGAGCATTGCTCACACTCTCGGTCCTCTAGGTTGGCTCCCTAATCATGTGGGCAACGTGTTAACTTTCTCTTAGTTACCAGTGAGGGCCTCTGCCATTTTCTCAAATAGAACTAAGTACAGAATGGAAAAATGAGAGCTGAAAACTCATAGTTTTGACATAAGTATGAACAGTTATCAAATTCATCCTCTAAACACTGATCTGATGCTCCTCTTCATCTTTTTTTAACTTAAAACTTAAAGCTTAAAAGTAATTTAAAATCTTAATGAAACTCATTATTATGATAAGAGAGTTGCATTTCCAGAAATGTTCAGATTTTTGTAAGTTGGAGATCAAGGCCATAATGGATATTTAGAAGTGTGTATATAATGCCTTTTTGTGTAAATACAACTCTGGTTCATTTGCGAGTTTGTAATTCTTTTCTGGGACTTGCGTGTGTCAGGTCTTTGTGATATAACTGAAAATCACTCAGCTGGTTATCAGAATGGACGTGCAGCCACCTGGCTGTTGATTTGTCGGTTACAACTAATTTGTCATGGACTCTGTCACTTTATTTCTGAGCCTTAGTTTTCTCTTTTGTAAGCTAAAGAGATACTGATAATGATCATTTTCTTAAGTAGCCTTTTGGAAGCTTAAATTTATGAACTATAAAGATACATATTCTGTAAAACTAGGAAATGCCCTACTACGTTAGCTAGTTAGTGCTTAGGCAGGAGAGACTGTTGGACTCCCAAACTCACGATCTTTTCCACATACACAGTGCTTTCATGTCACTTGGTCCTGAATCCTACCCCACCGCTGAGCCCCTCGGCACTGTTTCCCTGGGAACATGGAAAGTCAACAGGTTGACTTGGGCTCTCGACGATGAAAAACTTTTTCATTGTATTTGTATTGTATCTGGTTTGTGGTACCATGTTGGGGAAGAGCTAGAGGGAATGAATAAGAAATACGTTTTTTTTTTCTTTCAGAGAACTTAAATTTCTAGGACTTTCTAAACCACAGAATTAAAAATCACTGCTGAGGCATTAGTTGTAGTCTCTATGCTTCCTAGTGTGGAGATTTCCACGTAGCAGACACTCCACTATTCGTTAACTCAACGTCTATTTACAAAGGTTTAGGAAAACCTCTCAAGCACTGTATCAGACCGACAGACAGTGTTACCAGACAAGCGTGTAAGAGCTTTTGGGCCCCAGATTGATAGTAACATGTGCTTTTTTTGTTTAGTATGTCACACAACTGAACCGAAGCCTCAACCAGCGAGCAAAGCGGAAGCCGGAGCCCATGGCGTCCCCTTTCCTTGACAAAGCCCCTCTGGCTCAGGCCAAAGCAGAAATCTGCGAGGTGAGACCTCTTCCACCCCCCCGCCTACCTTTACCCGGAAAGCCCCGTGAGAAAGCATTGCAGGAACCGAACTCGGCCTCCGTAGTTGAAGGTGCACTGGACGTGGGAAGGGAGACAAAGGCTGAAAAGCAGTGGCGAGAGATGAAGCTGCATCTGGAGGAATTGCCAGGGATTTTGGCGCAGCTGTCCAAAATCAAGCTCACAGGTACGGGGCTTTTCCGCTGCAGTCAGGGTCTTACTCGAAGCTTTATTTGTAGCCAGACGCCATACCGAAAGGAGTATCTTAAAACTGCCAATCTTCCATTCGTGTCTTTTGCTCTCTTGGACATAACTGAGATTTAAAATTGAGTTTTCCAAATTTCGTTTACACAGAACTGTGAATGGTTTCACACTAACTTGTAGAACTAAAACTGGTCTCTTCCTTGCAATTAAAGTTGCGTGCCGTTCTGCTCATTTCCCAACTTGTGTTTTCATGCTGGCCATGCTTTAAAGCGCCAGTAGGGCGATGGGTTCTGTTTGAGGCCTGGAAACAAAAATGCCCGCACGCGTGTGCTTGGTTCACAGCGAACCCCCGGTGGCCATGGGGACCCCGGTGGGCTTTGCTTCTCGTGGGGCCTCTGGGACTGTCCCAGGCGTGCGGGGATTTAGCGCGCTTCTGTGAGAAGAAGGTCTGGGACCAGGTTTTCTTTGCCTGTGTCTAGCAAACGGTACCAGATTTTATCGTGCATGTTGGGTATGAACCGTAGTTGTGTCATTTGGTGTTACAGCCATGAGTGAGGCAGGCAGAGCTCCATCGTTGGCGCCCGTCTCATAGCTAAGTGCACAAGTAGCTTGTTGTGGGCTAACCATGCGTAGGAGGCATGTCCCGGTACATCCGCGGCTTGAAGATCCCGTCTCTCCTCCTCCCCTTGGACGAGCACAAGGAGAAGATGCACAACGGGTGAAGAATAAACCAGGTCCTCTTTGAGGACAGAAGTGGCAAGTCATGTTACGGAACCATGATGCAGAAATGAACAGATGAGACAGAGAGGCTTTTGAGAGTAGAGAAAACCAGGGAAAGGGTGTGTGTGTGTGTACAGTTGAGCCAGAAATCCAAGGGAAAGGAGGCAAACCAGGTAACTTCTTCCCTTGGTGACCAAGGTCACTTAAAAAAAAGTCTTTTTTGGAGGAGAGATGAAAAGTAGGCACAGGGAGTCTGATGGGAGAGCTGAAGAACGATAATAAGACCTACCTAATATAGCTCTAAAACAGTGGGGCTAATCCCAGGGGCCTCCTTGCAGACGCGCCTTAGTGCTGTAGGGTAGCTGAGCAAGGAATCCTCACATTTCAAGGGAAGATACTTTTGTTGTTTATGTAAGTGGTGCATCACGGTTTCGGCATGGTAGGAATGACTCCAGATAACGAACACGAGGATGTCACCCCAAAAATGAGCCCTCCCAGTCTGAAGGCAGCAGGAGTGACCCCCAGCAGCAGCAGGAACTTCTTGCCTTGTGTGCACCATCATCACCGGACGCGTCCACATCAGCACCCCCGTCTCGTCCTGCAGACCGCTTCGCTGTCTCTGTCGCATTTCCAGCAGTAATACCAGCATCCTCTGCTTCCCCCAAACCGGAACCCTTAGACCTGTTCTTAGGTCTTTGCTCCACAACCTCCCTTCATCTCTAGTCTGACCTCCACCTGTTAGCGCTGGAGTCTTTGGTGACACCCGTGAGATATTTCACCTGCATTTCCGAGGCTGCCTTCCTAGCCCGGGTCCAAAACATAGGACACCTTTGGTTACTGCAACAGCCCTGGCCCTGATCTCTGCCTCTCTCCTCCTGCCGGACCCGCTTTCCCACAGCGCTGCTCCCGTGTGTGCCTAACCTACTCCAGAGTCTGCCCTTCTGTATGGCCTCCCACCTCCGCTCTGCCTGACCTGAGAGGAATGATTGAATCTCCCCCACAAGCAGACTCCTCCCCCCCCACCTTGTCCTGCCCGTTAGGTCGTCCTTACACCCACCATAGCCATTCCTCCTGCCCCTCTCATATCAAGGTAGAGCCTTTCAAGACTTCTCCATTAAGCCTTCTCTTGGCCCAAGTCTCCCTTCTCAAACCTTGGAATATGGCTCTGAAGTCCAGCAGACTTGAGTTAAGATCCTGGCTAGGCTGCTTACTAGTCAAATGAGCCTTTGGGCCGTTTCAGCCTTGTTGAGACAACTTCCTCATCTGTAGAGCAGGAGCAATCATAAGTCATCAAAGAGTTAAATCGCGGTGCATTCAGAGTACCCAGCAGCATGCCTGACGGTGGGGGCAGCTCAAAGGTTAGTTTCCAAATGATTACAGGTAGATGTCTGGCTGTCTGCTTAATGTATGTTACACTTCCTGTAAGGTGTCTGTGGGCAGACATCGTGCCATCTCCCTGCTGAGTGCGCTTAGCCCTCTGAGGTCAGTGCTTCTCATTTATAAGGACTTGATTTTAGGACGGAAGTTAACAACTTGAATTTGTCCAGAGGGGGGCAAGTGCGAGCGAGAGGGGAGCTGGAAACCGTGCCACTTGGGGAATGAGGTTGTTTTCCTCGGGAGAGAGAAGGGAGGAGGGAGAAAGCAGATGGGGGAAAGGAGAATGCAGACACGAAGGCCCTGCTTGGTATCTGTAGCCCCTTTGACTTAAAGGAGCAGCGCTGCTGACGTACAGTTGAGAGGGCGGAACGGGGGTGGGGGGGACCCATGTGCCAGCAGATGAGGGAGAGCTCGCAGGAGAACGATCGGGCGTGAGGTGGGCCGCCCTGTGAGGCGGTGGTCCTCGACACCGGGACCGTCCACTGGAAGGAGATCGTCCTTGAGAGAAGTTGAAGCGGGGCCCCCTGCATCATCTAGTGGGTGGAATTCACTGAGAGCCTGCCTCCCCTTCAGTGTTAGTTGTGGGGCGTCTACCGTATACCTTTGTGCTGGATGCTGAAGATAACAGATGTGCAGGATTTCTGTCCTCAACAAGAAGCTGGTAGTCTGGTGGGGAGATTTTGTAGGCCTACGCGTGTATAAAAATAAAACCACAGCGGTCAGCCAGAAGTGTGTTTCAAACCCAGAACTTTTGTAACCTTTATGGTCTTGGGTAGTTGACTGCACCTTGGAGTGCCATGGTCTCTTCACCGGGAAAATGGACAGACCTGGTGCTCCCCTTACAGCCTCATCACGAGGATTAACTTGAGACGATGCATGTGGAGAACCCCCATGCCCAGCACCTTCTGGGCACTTAATTAGCCGTTAGTAATACTATTGTTATTACTACATGCATGCTTAGGGAAGTCAGTGTTGGGTAAGGCATTGCGGGGACCCCGAGAAGGGAGTGTGTCTGCCTATGAAGGGGGTTGAAGCGAAGGGGAGTTTACGAGATCCCGAAGGCGGGGACTGTAAGTGGAGGGGGAAGGTGTTGCAGAGGCGAAGAAGTCGGGTACGTGGTCTGAAAACTGGGGAGGCCGCGAGGAAGGCAGCATGATCTGCGTGTGACACTGAAAGTGTGAAGAGTTAGGCAGGGCCATGTTGCCGTGTCGGCATGCATCTCACGCTGAGGAGTTTGGCTCTGACATCTCAGCTGTGGAAAGTTCTGGAAAGTTCTTTGGAGGAACTCACAGTTGCTTCGTTTTTTTGTCTCCTATATCTTTTTAATTGGCTTGATTAATTACTGCTCAGTTATTAAGGTTTGGGGACCATGTGGAATTTAGTACCGTATGAAGCGTAGGGTAGTACTACTGTGGTGGTGGTGTCACTGAGCAAGGGTTGCCTGCTATTGTAAATAAAGTTTTATTGGAACACAGCCGCACGCATGTGTTCCATGCTGACATCATGCTGTGTTGACAGAGCTCTGTATTTGTGATAGAAACTCACGGCCTGGAAAACCTGGAACTTTTCCTGTCAGGCCCTTTAGAGAACAAACCTTGCCGACTACGGCTATCGAGCACAGGCTAGTGAGAGGCAGGAATGATGGCCAACAGGGGCGCCTGGGTGACCCAGTCAGTTAAGTGTGTCTGACTTTGGCTCGGGTCATGATCTCACGGTTCGTGAGTTCGAACCCCACATCAGGCTCTGTGCTGGCGGTGAGGAGCCTGCTTGGGATTCTCTCCTTCTCTTTCTCTCTCTCAAAATAAATAAACTAAAAAAAAAAAAAAAAAATAGAATGAAATGATGGCCAACAAATCAGTGGCAGTCAACTGGACTAAGGCTGTGGTTCGGCAGAGTGGGAGGAGAGAGACAGACTGAGGAAACAATGAACAGAACCTTATGTAGAGGTAGGGGAGCGCTGGGGCGGCATAAAATGCAGTGACCTCTGGGCCAGAGTCCCAGGTTCTTACTAATTGAATGACATTGAGCAAGGTCCATCTAAAACAAAACCAAAATGACAACGCTCTGTGCCTCCATTTACCAACCTGTAAACCAGATAATGATAAGTACTTCAACGCATTCTGAGTATTAAAGGAGATGAAATTTGTAAACTACATAGAACAGCTCCGCCTGTTTCTCAAGTAAAAAAGAAGTCTGCTACGTGGGGATTTGTGAGTTTGCTGTCCCTGCTCTAGAAAAGGCAACAGCTTTCTGGAAGGGATACGTGGTATGGGGCTACAGTGAATCCCGAAGAAGAAACAGGTTGGCAGGGGAAGATGGCGAGGTCAGTTTTGCACTCAACGGATTTTGAGGCTCCGCCGGCGCATCCTCAGCGGCCAGTTGCTGTGCAGGACAGGAGCTCAGACAGAACATGGGGCCGTGAGACTGAGGGGGCTTCAGCATGGAGCAGCCGTGAGGCCGCAGCCATAAGTGCACTTGTCACTGGCCAGCGGGTACTGACTGGAGCAGGAAGCCAAAGATGCCTGGGTGCAACCCATTTGAAGGATTGGGTAGAGCGTGCGATGGAGCCTGCAAGGAACTAAACAATCAGAGGAAGGGAAACAGGAAAGGACTTAGTCACAGAAGCCGAGAGAAGACAGAGTTCACAAAGGGAGCAATCAACACTTTATTTTTAAAGTAGGCTCCACTCCCAACGTGGGGCTTGAACTCACAACCCTGAGATCAAGAGTTGCGTGCTCTCCCAGCTGAGCCAGACAGGCACCCCAAGAAAGAGATCAACACTTTTAAATGTTTCTTTTTGAGAGAGAGAGAGAGAGAGAGAGAGACAAGTGAGCATAAGTGGGGGAGAGGCAGAGCGCGAGAGGAACAGAGGATCTGAAGCACGTTCTGCACTGACAGCAGAAAGCCTGATGAGGGGCTTGAACTCTCCAACTGTGAGATCATGAGCTGAGCCGAAGTCGGATGCTTAAGTGACTGAGCCCCCCCAAGCACCCCGAGATCAACCCTTTTAAATGCTAGAGGCCTGCTAAGATGGCCGGCTAGAAAGAGCTGTTTCACTTGGCCATTAGGAAGTCTGTGTTGATTGACTGCAAAGTCAGGAAGTAATTATTAGCGTTTCCTTTTAGAGTCTTAAATGAGGGACTTGAAATGATTAATTTAAAATAACTCCTTAAAGTTTATTTTCATAACGCTCACTTCTTTAGGAACGGACAGGAAAGTATGAGACTTGGTTTAGGGTCCGTCTTTTTGGTGGGAGGCCGCACCGTCTTCCCTTCCTCCTGGCTACCTTCGTAATGCTTTTCCTTTTCCGTACCTCACAGCGGTGGACTCTGAATAGGCCTTCCAGATGTGGGGTCTGGTGTGTAAACCTCGGTGACTGAAAGCTAAAGCAGTGATCGAATTACTCATTTGACAGAACCGAATGCGTTCTGCAGGGCGCACTGACTCCTCCGTCCCCACGTGCCAGCGTGCTAATGAGCACACACGGCCCGCGTGTTCAGACGACACTTCCTGGCCTCCCTCCCCAGGGATTCAGAGCCTGCAGGCCTGGGACAGGACCCAGAGATCTGTATTTTTGACAAGCATGCCGGACGATCTGATGCAGGTGGTCCCGGACCACCCTTCGAGCCAGTGAAGTAGGTGTTGTGCGGGAAGAGTGCCTATTCCAGACTCGGTGGTCTGGCTGGGTGCGGGGGGCACTCACCTCGAGAAGGCCACAGCGGCCCTCACGACCGCTGGCAGCAGGAAAAGCCAGAGGGGGCAGGATCTGGGCCACACAAGAGATGTGTGCAAAAGCAAGATGCACCGAGGAAAAGGGGGGGCAGCGGCGTCCCCTGGAACCACGGATGGAGGCGTCCCAGGGCAGTAAATTTCCCCTGGTATCATTTTATGTATTCCATGCCCCAGGTTTCTGGACGGGCTAATTGAATTAAAGTCGTTTCCTTCTGCTTATTCCATTTACAGAGGCGGCACCCTTTGGGTGACCCCTACCCTCTTCTTTGACCTTTTACCTCCCTATTTAGTTTATTACTTGAATTCACACATGTCTTAGAGTCAGCAGGATTTTTATTTTTCTTTAAGAAAATCCCTGGTATCTATCAATTGATTTCTTTTGGACTTTTAACATCTTGGGCCATTCGTTTATAGCTAATGATAGGCAAGGCAGAAATATCTGAGAGTCAGCGATCACGTTCATAGAACTAGTCTTTCTTTGCCTCCCCTTGTTTATAGCCGTAATATACCAAGGGTAATTAACTGTAGAATAAGTGAAGGGCAAGGTAGTCATCGTACTTCTATTTCACTTGTAGAATAGTAGGTGCCTTGACATTTATGCCAGGACCTGAGCCAAACGTTTGCTGGTAAATGGTATACCATTTAAAGGCGGTGTTTTTTTCCCCTCATGTGAAAGGAAGTAAGACTGAATTTATAAAGAAGTAACACTATGTCTTCCTGGCGTTCCTCTTGCCAGCAGAGCTATTTACAATATGTTTTTGGAGTTCGTTGCAAGGACCACACTGGGTTGAAGACATTTTATTCGGGTTAGGATCATAAGAGGCTCTGGTGACTCAGCTGACTTTATACTTAATATAGGTCAATAAAAAGCAGGGCTTTTTTTTTTCTTCCTCCCCTGAATAACATCTGTGCTGAAAAGCTACAACACGCTTTCCAAGACCAGAACACGAAAATAGATTGTTAAAACCAATAGGTTATGCTATCCATGCGACTGGTACAACCCTTAGCCTGTCAAGCTATAGATTTCTCCCCCCGGAACTTAGAATGCCTTTTATTAAAAGAAAAACAATGGAAATGGAGGATGCGATTTTATTTTAGATTGCTTGTGTTGTTTTTAAAAGTCAACTTACTGCAGTCTTTAGCTCTGAGAGACCAGATAAGGAACTGTTCACATTTTCCTAAAAATATTGATTGAGTAGAATTATAATTTCCTAAATTTTTATATTTTTAAATAATTACCTTAATTATATGCTTAGTAACTGTTAAAATAGTGGTTTTTATTACTTTTACTTTTTATTTTATTTTACTTTTCTAATTTACTTTAATTAAAAAAAATTTTTTTTAATGTGTATTCAGTTTAGAGAGGCAGAGCAAAAGTGAGCATGAGTGGGGGGCGGGGGTGACAGGATCCAAACCAGGCTCTGCACTGGCAGCAGCGTGCCCGGTATGGGGCTTGAACTCAAACCACGAGACCGTGACCTGGGCTGAAGTTGGACACTCAACCAACTGAGCCACCCAGGTGCCCCTTATTTTACTTCTATTAAAATTTATTGATTTCGAGAGAGAGGGACAGAGAGGGAGAGAGAGAATCCCAAACAGGTTCCACACTGTTAGCATGGCGCCCTCTGTGGGGTTTGAACCCATGAACCATGAGATCATGACCTGAGCTGAAATCAAGAGTCAGACGCTTAACTGACTGAACCACCCAGGTGTCTGGTTGTTTATTTTTAGAAGACAAAATAGAAAATACAGGTAAACAAAAATGAAAGGAATGTAATCTCCCTTTAATTTTACCTTTCAAAATTATAACTAATTTGATGATTTGGGCATATTCTAGAATTTTTTCCATACATCCTATTCGTACGTGTTTGCTTCTTATACAAGTATAAGATCACAATGTAAATGCTTTTGTAATTTTTGTAAAATGTTATTCTGTGCATATGTTTTGTGTCAGCATGTTTGCTCTGTTTCTGGTGACTTTTTTTTAAAGCTTTAAAAGTAGTGTTTTCTTATGAAGAAACCACATACTATGAAAAAGTTCCCTTCAGTCTGTGCGGTTAATCAGTCTTTTGCATACGGTGTTTGGTGTTCCTGTCTCTTCCTTTGCACAGCATGCATCTTAATAGTACAGCCTCTGGACTCAGGCTAGCTAGGTTGTAATCTCTCTCTGGTCTGCCCTTTATCAACTTTGTGATAATGGGCACATTTCATTTTCCTTGTCTGTAGCCTCAGTTTCTTCATCTGTAAAATAGGGATAATTGTAACTCAGAGGTTTGTTATGAAGATTACATGAGATAATTCAGGTAAATTAGTATCAAACCTAGCATATGGTAAAGGTTCAAGAAAGGTTAATTATTTTCATATCATACCATATTATTTTATATTCTATTATGTCATATATTGTACTATATTTTATTATACTGTATTCTATTAATGCATACATAGTTTCTGATGTGTTTGTTTTACAAAAATGGGGGCGTATACACACTGTGTCCATAATTTGCTTTCTTCCCTAAGTAGTATGTCACAGACTGCCTTCCTTGTCACTATAGGTAAATCTACCTCCATTTTTTAAGATTGCTAGTACTCCATAGTGTCAATATATTAACTATTGAACCACTTCTTTATTAATTGATATTTAGGTAGTCTGTAGCTTTCATTATTAAAAATAATGATCTTTAATATCATCGTACATACGTCCTTGTACCCATTTATTTCTGAAAGAGCCTTGGAAGTATGCTCTGTTTTAAATGGATAGATAGCGTGTCATTGCATAGTAGTATCATTATTTATTTATCCCTGTTCCCTTTAGATTGTTTTCATCTTTTGTTGTTATAAATAGTGCTGTCATGAATGTCTTCAGTGTCACATCTTTGATGACTTCCCTAGAATAAGTGCCTATAGGTGGCCTTGCTGGGTCAAAGGCTATGCATAAAGTTTTTAATTTCTCTGAAAAACTTCTGTTGATAAAAGTTTTGCCTGTATTCTGCTGTCATCAGATATACCAATTCTCTGTACCTTCACCAATGAATGCTAGATAATAACATACACTCTTATTTTTTAACATATTTTTACTTTCTACAGTTTCTTTACTTACGTTGAGAGCATGAGAGCATGGGAGGAGGGTCAGAGAGAGAGGGGGAGAGAGAATCCCAAGCAGGCTCTGTGCTGTTAGTGCACAACCTGATGTAGGGCTCAACCTTATGAACTTTGACATCATGACATGAGCCGGAATCAAAAGTTAGATGCTTGACAGACGGAGCCATCCAGGTGCCCCCAAAATACACTTTTTAAACTAAACTCTACCTATTTGATGGGTGAAAAATGGCTCTGGAGGTTTTTGTTTTTTAATATCTATTATTTTTGAAAGAGAGCGAGTGCACGCACACGTGCACATTCGCGTGCATGAGCGGGGCATGGGCAGGGAGAGAGAGGGAGACACAGAATCCCAAGCTGGCTCCAGGCTCTGAGCTGTCAGCACGGAGCCCGACACGGGGCTCGAACCCGCAAGCCCTGAGATCATGAGCTGAGCTGAAGCCGGATGCTTAACCGACTGAGCCACCCAGGCGTTCCTGGAGTTTTTAAATCTGTATTTAAAACCGCTAGTGAGGTTTTATATTTTGTTTTGCACGTGCTTATTGATGATTTCTCTTTCTTTTGCAAATGGCCTGTTTGCCTTCTTTCCTTTCCTTTCAGTGTTTGTCTGTAGTTAGTTTGTGAAGGGTCTTTAAATATTCACGATTCGAACCCGTTACATATACTTATTGTAAATGTCTGACACCTTATAGTGTTTGTTTTCTTGCTTCTTTTCACTTATTGTGATTTTGATGTGCAGACATTCATTCTGTATAATCACATCTATCAGTATTTTTCCTTGTAATTTCCGGGTTCTGTATCATGTGTAGATCCTCCCACATGAAAGTTTTGTAAATATTTGCTGCACTTTTAATTTTGTGATTTTATATTTTACACTTAAATATTTCACGTACAGGAAGTGTATTTCAGCCAGTGGTATAAGGTGGAGACACCCAGTTTTTAGTAAGTCATTAACCAGTGTTGAATGTTCTACTCACAAGCTTAAGACTTTGTGAAACTCTGTCCCTGGACACAGCTCAGTTCCCCTTAATACCCCCAAATTCTGTTAGTCCTTTAAGTGGAATTTTAACGTATTTACAGATTAATTTGGGGATGGATTGAGATCTTTACCATATTATATCATCTTCCTTTATCCAAATCTTTTCTCTCTTAGGTTTCATAGTTTTCTTTGAATAGACTATATATTCTTATTGATGAGTTAATTTTGAAATAGTAACAAATGGGGCACCTGGTGGCTCAGTTGGGTGAGCATCTGACTCTTGATTTCGGCTCAGGTCATGATCCCAGGGTCGTGGGATCAAGCCCCGTGTCAAGCTCTTTGCTAAGTGTGGAACTCGCTTCAAGTTCTCTTCCTCTCTCTCTGTCTCTCCCCTACTTGTGCTCTCTTTCTAAAATAAAGTAAAAATAAAAACTTTTTTTTGATAGTAAAAAAATATATTTTCAGTTATTTCTTGAGTTTTTCAGGGAGCCGGTCATGCAATGATCAGGTTATCTCCTGTTCCACCCATCGTTTCACTTTCTGGTGTCTGTGCTGCTTTCTTCCCTGTAGTTTCCCCTTCGTTCAGAAGGATCTGGTGAGGTGTGTTATATACAGCAGCGATCTGATCTTATGCTGTCCGCTTTTTATTACCTCTCCTGACTTCTAACCTTCCTCTGTGGCAGTTTTTGTTACTGTAAACCTTCTCAGCCCTTTTATTCTGCTTCGTGGGGTTTGTCTTTTCCCCTTGATCCACACATTCACCTGCCATTTGCCAAGTCCCTGCTTTCCCACAGGTGTGCCCTTCCAAGTGACCTGGGTAAAGTGAGGTGAGCCCGCTGACGCAGTCCCCGCTCCTGGGTCGGGAACGCTTCGTGGGCGAGCTTAGTCTCCTGGCTCCGTGGTGTGTCTTCTTCAGAAATCTGTTTAACCTCTTTTCCTTCCGTGCTACCTTTTGTCGTTTATGTTGTAGAATCTTTTTTTTTTTTTTTTTTTTACCTCGTGGTTAAAGCTTTCACTGGCCCGTTTTTACTCTTTCCGTCTTAATCCATTACTGAGTAAAGACAGGACCATCCAGACAGTGGTCACACCCCCAGAAGAGCCGTAGCTCTTTGAAGGATGGGCACTTTGTCCGTGCGCACTGTTCTGCCCGTTCTCTGTGCCTAGAGCGAGGGCTGGTGCACAGTAGGTGCTCGCCGTGGATTGCTTGAAGGAATTCATGGTTGGATTTTTTCATCACCACCTAGCAGTTTGCCCTGGCACAGTCGGACTTCTCCTGTTGCATCTGAAGCTGAACGATGGAGTCCGTCAGCTTCCCTGGCTGGGGCAATGGTCGCTGTGGCCAGAGGAGGTGCAGACCGAGCGAGCTTCCAGCAAGGGAACGTTTTCCCTGAAGCGTGTTTCCACTGGGTTTTTGAAATCACAGCGCTGGTGTCTTGCTTTCTGAGTCTGGGTTTTGTTTTTGTTTTTGTTTATGTTTTTTTAATTTTTTAGGTTTATTTATTTACGAGAAATAGAGACAGCATGAGTGGGAGTGGGGGGCCAGAGAGAGAGGGAGACACAGAATCCGAAGCAGGCTCCAAGATCTGAGCTGTCAGCACAGAGCCTGACACGGGGCTCCACCTCACGAACTGTGAGATCATAACCTGAGTCGAAGTCAGACACTTAGCCGACTGAGCCACCCGGGCGCCCCCCAAGTCTGGGTTTTAGTGGCAGTCTGCCCGTTCCCTCAGCTGTGCCCAGCCTCTTCTCTGATGCTCCTGCCTGCAGGGCTGAGGAATACCACCCGCGCCAGGACATAGTGTTGGGGGTGTCTTGCTACACCAGACTGATGCTCTGAAACCTTTGTGCCTTGTCTCAGGGAGAAGCTTGTCGCGGCAAGGCCCTGCTTCCTTTGTCCTTCCTTTTCTTGCTTCTAAATGGTCCTGTTATGATGGGGAAGGGATTTTTCATGGAGTGGGCCCATCCTGCCCATCGTCCATCTCAGCCTCTGCCCCGTGCCCCCCACTGCTCCACGCTAGGAAGAAGTAATGGGTACTGTCAGATAGCCTTCCCTTCGGATCTTTCTCTCTTCCCTTATTAGTTGGTATTTAGGTGTCCAATTTTTTTTCCAATCCAATAGTGAAAGCAGTAAGTCATCTCTCAGCCACTGTCTTCAACTTAGTTTCATCTGTATCGAATTCGACAAACATTTCTTGAGGGTTTTAGTGTATCCTCTCTACCTGATTTATTGCCGATGCAGGTCTTTCTCTGGTTTTTGTTTGTATGCCTTCATTTCAGTTGGTTTCTGGTAGGGGTGGGCCATGAAGAAGCGTCTCTTATGGTTTGTCTCCCTCTCGGTTTTTATCTTATGTTTCCTTCTCTTCCCCTTTGTTCATCTCTTGTGTTCCTTAGTTCTAAGTTAGATGACAAACAGATGTACCTGGACTCTTCTGTTTTCTGATGATTTAATTGCTTTAAATCAGTGTGATGTTGATGAAATTGATTATAAGTGTACGATGCAACTGTGGTTGATGCCAGAGGAATGTAAAAATACATTTCGGGAGAATAATAATCATTCTCAGGAAATAGTGACAAATTTGAAAAGGAGAGAGAAGGAAAAGTAGACGAAGTTGAGGATGGGCTTGGCTGCACGCAACTGAAAACTCAAAGGACAGTGACTGAAGTAAAGGGTTTGTTTTCTCTCATTTCGAGGAGTCTGGAACCATGCAGTCCAGAGCTCGTGCTACAGGAAGTTGTCGACATACCTGGCTCCTCCTCTTTGCTGTCATTGTTCACCTGTGGCTTTGGTTCTCAAGACCCCAAAGGGACTGCCACTCCTCTGGGGTCAGAATGAAGAAGGGGGACATCGTTGGAAGGTGGAAACCCATTCACGAGACTCTGCCTTTGTATTTGGGAAGGAAGGCTCTGGACCGGGACTTCTTCTCACTGGCCACGGCTGTACAGCTTGGCTCCCTCCAGCCGCAGGGGAGGGTGTGAAGTGGGCCCTCCCTTACTTCTGTCTTTCTCCAGGCAGTCAGCTGCCAGTAGCCACCTCCCCTGTGTCCTCAGAGCGCCCACCGGGCTGTCTCATTACACGGTGCTCCCCTTCTAGGAGGAGGATGTGAGACTGCCCGTCTCTCCACTGGCCACTTTCCCAAAGAAGACAGAACACCGCTCGTGCGTCCGCCCTGCGACTGCACCCCACATGTGCGTCTCGGACGCAGAGGATTGAAGTGGAGGCTGGTCAGCCAGCTCCACGTTTCCTTTTCCTGGCACGAGTGTGGATGCGCACTGATGTGCCAGCACATTTTCCCTGTCGTCCTCTGGTTTTTAAATTTATCTCTTTAAATTCATATTGGTTTTGGGAGTAGAACCCAGCGATTCATCCCTTACATGTGACACCCAGTGCTCCTCCCATGTGCTTAGTACCCATCCCCCTTCTGGCCCATCCCCCCACCCTCCAGCAATGCTCAGTTCTCTGTATTTAAGCGTCTCTCATGGTTTGTCTCCCTCTCTGTTTTTACCTCATGTTTCCTTCCCTTCCCCATGTTCATCTGTTGTGTTTCCTAAATTCCACATGAGTGAAATCATATGATCCCTGTCTTTGGCTGGCTGACTTATTTCACTTAGCATAATACCCTCCAGTTCCATCCATGTTGTGGCAGATGGCAAGCTTCCGTTCTTTTCCATCTCCAGGTAGTGTTCCATTGTACAGATGCACCGCATCTTCTCTATCCATTCATCAGTCGATCGACATTTGGGCCCTTTCCATACTTTGGCTACTGTTGATAGTGCTGCTATAAACATTGGGGTGCACATGCTCCTTCAAATCAGCATTTTTGTATCCTTTGGCTAAATCCCTAGTAGAGCAATTGTTGAGTTGTAGGGTAGTTCTATTTTTAATTTTTTGAGGAGCCCTCATACTGTTTTCCAGAGTGGCTGCACCAGTTTGCATTCCCACCGACAGTGCAAAATGGTTCCTCTTTCTCCGCATCCTCACCGGCATCTGTTGTTTCCTGAGTTGTTAATTTTAGCCATTTTTAGCATTCTTCACAGAACTAGGACAAGCAATCCTAAAATTTGTACGGAACCAGAAAAGACCCCGAACAGCCAAAGTAATGTCAAAAAAGAAAACCAAAGCTGGAGGCATCACAATTCCAGACTTTAAGCCATATTACTAAGCTGTAATCATCAAGACAGTGTGGTTCTGGCACAAAAAACAGACACTCAGATCAGTGGAATAGAATAGAGAACCCAGAAATGGGCCCGTAAACATATGGCCAGCTCATCTTCGACAAAGCAGAGTGTCCCTGTCATGTTGATAATCGCACGCACAATTGGAGATGCCTGGCTTGCGTTGGAGGGTGGTCAGGACAGGACCGTGCAGCCCAGGGAGGCCAGTGAGCCCGAGGGTACCTGTGGGTTGAAAGAGTGGACGTTGATGGTGAACCTTGAGCCTGTGGGAGTGAGCGTTGCGCTCCCACGGACACCGAGGGCTTCAGCATTTGACCCAGTTTTCTTCACCCCCCCAGTCTCAGCATCAGCCCAGAGACCCTCACTGTCTGCATTGCTTCTAAAGCATCGTTTGCCATCGAGATGCTCGGAGCACTTGTTAAATGACACAAATTCCTGGGCCTCGTCTCCATCAACTCCTTCATTCTGGGTCTGGGGTAGAGCCTGGGAATCTGTCTTATTTTCTTTTCTTTTAAGTTTACTTATTTTGAAAGAGACAGGGCATAGGGAAGCGGCAGAAGGAGAGAGAGAGAATCCCAGGCAGGGTGTGTTCTCTAAGCGCAGAGCCCAGTGAGGGGCTCCATCTCACAAATCATGAGATCATGACCTGAGCCAAAATCAAGAGTCGGATGCTTAACCGACTGAGCCACGCAGGCGCCCCTGGGAATCTGTATTTTAATAGCCTGTCTGGTTTTACGGATGGTCCCCAGAACCTACTTTGAGAAACTCTTCTCTCCAGAGAACTCATTTAGCGGCCTCTTCCCTACCCTGACCTTGGCCATCAGCAAACTACCTGGCTTCCCATTTCAAACAGAAATGAAGGTTCCTTTCTCATCATGCGGGAGATTGGAGACTTCCAGGTACCCCGGTTCATCTGAATTCACACCCATCACTGCCTTTTCTCCCCTGTCCTCCTTTCCTCTCCCCAAACAACCTGAAGTCACCGGACAGCTCCGTCAGCCTGACACGGGGGAGTCCTGTGAGGTCCTGCAAGTCCAGCAGACCTCCCTCCTCTGGGGCGGCTGTGTCATCGGAGTCTGTAGGGAGGACCAGACACTTGCCTCTCAATCTGCAGGCCCGACTTGCCCAGGGGCCTGGTTATCCCTTTGGGCTCTTATCCAGGGCTTGGTTTCCTGTTCAAAGCAAAGTACGCTAGCATCTCATTTATTGAGATTAAGGCATGAAACACAAAGTGAGTTTTGAAAGAATACTCCAGGGTTACCTCTTTAAGTACTAAAAAAGTTTTTTACTCCAGAGATTTATTTTGTATATCCCAAGAAGGGAGAGGGACTGAATTTGGAGGCAGAGAAGGAAAAACGCAATGCTAACATATCAAGAATAAGAAAATACAGGGCGCATTTTTATCTGTATTTACACTTTGTGATTTTTTTTGCCCTTAGGTGGGGGCGTAGTAGTGGTGAGTGTTTATCTAGAACATTCTCTCACCCTCTGCTTGTTCTTCTGCTTCCAACACCTAGAACCTCACCATCTTCCCTATTAGCCAGGTTAACTCCTCCTTACCCTTCTGCCTTCAGCCTTGGAAGTCTTCTAGCTTAGGACCGTCCCGCACCCCGCGCCTCCCCCCTCCACCGTGTGTCTTCACAGCGTCCTTGACTTCACCCTCCGTAGCACTAACCATGACACCCTGTGTCTGAGTGTTCACCACAATGTGAGCACGGACGGGCAGGGACCACATCTACAAGGTTCACCCTTGCATTCCCACTGCGTAGCTCATACCGTGCACCTAATAGGTGCGCAGAGAAACAGATGGTGAGTGGGGTGAAGAAAGTACAACGAACTCCGTTGCCATCAACCACAGAATTTTGAACAGTGTAACTGGTTAATTACAGACAGTTGATTATTTTACCGTACTATAGTAGTTGAACACTTCATGGTGACTGGAAAGGATTGTACCTGAAGCAGATGACTTCGGGCTTCCGTGCCTTGTGGTTCCTCTGTTTTTTTACGGTGTCGCTTTCACCTTTGCCGTTCTGTCCTGAGGTTTTCAGTCTGCTACCTTATGTTGTGGTCAGCGTAATGGGGAGGGAGGATAGCCCCATGTGTTACCCAGGAAGTTCACTGAGGTTTGAAAGCTGTACCGCTTCCAACTCAGGGGGGATCCTGGAGGACTCAGCTGTGCTTTCACCTAGCCCCCATCTAAGAAACCTTTTTACATTTCTTTGAGATAAGTAGTGAGCATAAAGATTATCAATGAATCATCTATTATTGTTGGCAAATGATGACTGATTGTCAGTTTCACTTAAAGGGATAATAGCATCCTTAAGAGAATGGTTCTATTTCTTGGTCATCTTAAAAGTATTTCTTTTTTTTTTTTTTTAATATTTTTTTATTTATTTCAGAGAGAGAGACAGCATGAGCAGGGAAGGGTCAGAGAGAGGGGGAGACAGAATCTGAAACAGGCTCCAGGCTCCGAGCTGTCAGCACAGAGCCCGATGCGGGGCATGAACCCACGAACCGTGAGATCATGACCTGAGCTGAAGTCGGACGCTTAACCGACTGAGCGACCCAGGCGCCCCATCTTAAAAGTATTTCTAAAAGATCTTTTGTGCTAGAGAGTTGTCTTGAATGCTCTAGAATAATTATATAGCCAGCATTAGTACATAACTGTCTAATCACTAGGAGTAAATGAAAATTTTCAGTGCAAGAGAAAATCATGATGCGTTTATATACGTCTGCATTCAGGTCCACATACAAAGAATACGTGAGCAGGCCCACTTTATTGACTTGCTATGTGTGTGGCAAAAAATATCCAAATATAGATAAATACTAAATACTGTCAAAATCAGAATGATGCCTCAAATGGACATGTAATCTCAATTCTTTATTTTAAATGTTTCTCATAAAATGCTGTTTGGACAGTGACACTTAACAATTTTGAGATGAAACGCAGAAAAACTTCATTATTTTAGTGAAAACTGCTTACCTGACAATCCCTTCTTGCTAACTCATTTTCCAGAAGACACATTCCACTTATTTTTTTTTTTAATGTTTGCTTATTTTTGAGAGAGACAGAGTGCAAGTTGGGGAGGAGCAGAGAGAGAGGGAGACACAGAATATGAAGGAGGCTTCAGGCTCTGAGCTGTCGGCATAGAGCCCGACGCGGGGCTGGAACTCACAAACCATGAGATCATGACCTGAGCCAAAGTCAGAGGCTTAACTGACTGAACCACCCTGGCACCTAGATTTCCACTTCTTAAAAGTTTAAGGCACATCAGTTTTATGGAAAAGGTTTTTAGTTAATTACAGAGGTTGTAAAATGTTTTTTGTTAGGTAAATTGAGAAGAAATTTTTCTTTATCGAAAAGGGAAAAAAACAAAAACTAGGGTGTTTCGTTTACTAAGTGGAATGCTTAGGTGGTTCAAGGAAAAACTAATTGAAAAAACAATCTTAGGATCTCATTCAAATATGTTACATTATTAACTTGGATATAAACGAGTTTTATTTGTTTATTCAAACAGACTTGATGATAATTTCGTTTCCCTTTTCTGAATGCTAACTGTAAATGCAGACTGAATGCTTCCTGGTGAATTGCCTTAGGGACCATACTTAAATGTTTCATTTTGGTAACAGTATTGCTCCATCAGTTTGAAGTATGAGTTTTAATTTGGTCCTAGGATTTTTTTTTTTTTTTTTTGGACCAGCCTTCGTCATTAAGTACATGAGAAAAAAAAATAGGCACACAGGAAGGGCCTGTAAGTTCTTAATTTTGCAGCTGTGTTATTAAAAATCCCTATGAAAAGGCTTATCTTTTAACCAGGAGTGGTTATGGTTTGTAATCAGGTCCCCCTGATTGATACCCTTTAATGTGGCTGAGGAAAAAGTACTCTGTCACTCATCAGCTGACTTTTCGTCTGACTTGAACAGTGAGCGGAAGATTTACCGCCTTCTTTGATATGCGTGTTGGTAAGATGACTGTCAGGACATTCACAGACCTGCTGCCGCGAAGCCTAAAAAACTCACGTTAGAAATTGAGCCATTCGAAGCTTAAGCTGTTAATAGAAATGAAGAGAGAGGAGGAAATCGTAAGTACAGCTATTAAGCAAAAACTACATGCTCATTTTAGAATCAGAAAACACTTCATTCCTGCCTCTTCATTAAGTTGTGCCGTTTGGAACTTTGAGATCCAGTAACAAAACTGATTCCATTGCTTGGACACACACTTAAGGAAAACCACAGACAGATTCATTAACTGCCTGTTTGTTCCCTGTCAGCCTCGTACACACAGGACCTTCAAGGAGAGTATGTCCCATGTTTGTAGGATTCGGATTACAGCAGTGCACAGTGTCTGCTATCAGGGGTGATGAGATAGAATAGATCACAAGGATGATTTGAAATCGATAGAGAATCTTAAACTCTCGTTTAGCCAGGGCTTTTAATCTTATGACTAAATCTTTCACCAGAGTTGACAATTACTCAAATTGATTTAACGGAATTTTGTTTCTCACTTATTTCTTTAGGAGCGCATGCTTAAAATAAAATATTGAGGTATTAAAAGAAATAAAATCAGATGTGGGTGACAAGTTTTCTTCTAATACAATCTTTGTAGGTTTTTTTTAAGTTTGTTTTTTTTTAAACATTTATTTATTGTTGAGAGAGAGAGAGATAGAGTGTGAGCTGGGCAGGAGCAGAGAGGGAGGGAGACACAGAAACCAAAACAGGACCCAGGCTCTGAGCTGTCAGCACAGAGCCCCACACAGGGCTTGAACCCACGAACCGTGAGATCATGACCTGAACCGAAGTCGGACACTTAACTGACTGAGCCACCCAGGCACCCCTCTTTGTAGTTATTTTTAACTGATGATCTCAGAAAGGAAAGTGCCTGCGTTGTGCTTATGCTCAGAGACCGACAGTCCTCAAAGTATTGAGCCTTAAAAAAAAATTCTTGATAAAGCTGCTTCTCCAAGAAGAGTTCTTGCATACCGGCAAAGGCAAAGTACGCTGTGAGATCAGGGCTGGAGACGGTGGCCAGACTCCCACTCCGAGTCTCACAGAGCCCCAGTTTCTGGTGACAAAGCAAGCGTCCTGTGCCGCAGAAGCAGCAGTGTGTGCCAGGAGGCTTCTCCCCACCTGCCAGACCAGCCTCCCTCCTCCGTGACTCATCGCAATCCTCTTAGAACCTGTGGTGGGAAAAACAGCATCGTGGGTTGTGTGCGGGTGGCAGTGTTGTCTGAGCTTTCCTGGGCTGGTTTGTCACTCTGTAATCAGGTGGTGTGTGTGTGTGTGTGTGTGTTGGGGGGGTGAGTATCCCTCACATGTCCCTTCGTTTTGTTGAGTTTTCTTCTTTTGGAAACGAGTCTTTGGCATACTTGTCAAAGAATACCCCATAAAGCAGAGAGCCAAATGTTGTGCATAAACCGTATGACGCTCTTGATTAGACCCTGAGTTGAGCTCACTGTGACTGGTTTGTGCATGAATATCTCCATATATAAAACCAGATGTTAATACCTACCATGCTTGCCTTGCTGTTCTTTTAGAGCAGGGTCTACGAAGTTTGTTAGTCATGTATTTTATCAGTAAAAAAGTTTTAAGTGCACATATGTATACCTATAATAGTATTTATGCTATTGTACATAAATGTCATTTGGAACAGAAAAACGTAGTTATTTGTAAATAAAACTCATGTACTCTTATACCAACATGCTGTGTTAATTCTAAGATATGCAAAATGTGTTTTAAAATAAGTAAAGTCAGAGGCACATGGGTGGCTCAGTCGGTTAAGCATGTGACTTCGGCTCAGGTCATGATCTCGTGGTTTGTGGGTTCAAGCCCTGCATCAGGCTCTGTGCTGACAGCTCAGAGCCTGGAACCCGCTTTGGATTCTACGTTCTCCCTCCCTCTCTCTGCCCCTCCCCTGCTCATGCTGTCTTTCTCTCTCTCTCTCTCGGTTTCTCTCAAAAATTAAAAAAAAAATTAAAAAACATTTAAAAAACAGTAATAAAATAAAGTTAAACATAAGTGAAAGTTCTCATGACTCTTTCCATATCCCGAAGTTCTCCATGCCCTACTTTTTTTGATGTTTAGCACTTCTGAGATTTAAAGACCCGTCAGAGCACTTTGACATTGTAAAGTGCCACACAAATGTAAGTTTTGTGTCTTTATCATTGTCATTTTTTGCCCACATTTACCGAAGGACGCCTCTCCGGTCTCAAGAGTGACGCAGTGGAACCCCAGGTTACAGGGTTACGTCCTCGAGGCACACAGAGCTTGTAAGGCAGTATTGCGTCCTTTCTCGAAGTTCCTACGGGCACCCCTTTGAAATGTAAAGTCTTAGCTTAGCAGCCAGAGACCTGTTTCATCTAGAATTCTGGGGACCACGTCTCCACAGTTAGCAAGAGCTAACCCTTCACACCGCTCGTCCGCCCCCCGTTGGTACCGTCGCCATCCTCGCAGGCCCTCACCCCTTCCCACCCAGCGCGCTGCAGCGGCCGTTATGTGGCGCCCCGAGGAAGCTTTCCCCGACGCCAGTCAGTTCTCTGTGTGGTCAGTGGACGGGCCTTTCCTGGACGCCACCCTTAGTATAGCGCCTGCTGGTGTCCTTTCACCGCACGACAAGTTAGCACAACTTAGTGGTTTAAAAAGCACACGGTTGTTATTTCCCAGTCTCTGTAGGTCACTGGTCCAGGCCCGGCCGGATCCTCCGCTCGGGTCGCACAGGCTGAAATCCGCGTGGTGGCCGGGCTGTGGGTCTCACCCGCGGTCCTCGTCCAGGCTCGCCGGTTGTTGGCAGAGTTCGTTTCTTTGGCCGCCCAGGACCGAGGTCCCCGTTTTCCTTCCAGCCATCCGCCTGCACTGCTCTGCTCCCCCAGGCCGCCTGCCGCTCTTTGCCTGGCCGTTCACCCCGGGGCTGCTTTCTTCCAGCCCCGTGGGGCCTGCGGACTTGCGACAGTTTCCGGACAAACCGTATCACACATTTCTCCCCGAGAAGGCTGGCAGACCGGAGACCGGTTGACTCCTGTTAGTGACGGGCTCTGGAAGAAGGCGGCCCCGGCCAGTCTCAGGACGGGCCTTATGGCTCCGAGGAGATGGGGGGCGCGCGGCTGGGCCTGGGCCGGGCCTGCCCGCGCAGAGGCACCTGCACAGGCCGCCGCAGACTCTTCACACAGGATGCTTGCGGTTCCCCGGCCGGCCGCCCACCCAGGAGGGTGGGCCAGGCTCCACCAGGAGTCGGGGTATTACTCTTCCTTCACTTCCTCCCAGAGGCCTCAGGGTTTGGAGTCCTCTGGGCCTCCATTGGATGGTCAGGCTTCGTTGGCGGCATTGATTTTATGTTTACATGTGAAGGGGCAGAATAGGAGATTACCAAATAAAATATAATTTCAAGTGTTATTAATGAAAGAATATATTACGCCCACTTTTATTGAGATCCTGGTGTTGCAAAATGATCCCACGTAATGAATCCCAGGAAATCAATGAAAAGTTTAATTACAGTTGTGGCAGTTCCGTATGAGAATATTGCTGTGGTCAATTTTACTTGTACAGTGTATCAATCCTTTCTGCTTTTCTCTTTTCTTTTAATTAATTGCCTCGACAAAGCAGGTATAAACACATTCTTTGTTAGGGTCTCATGTTTTGTCAGAAACGTGTTACCAAATACAAATGTCCTCTTCTCTAATAGCAATAATAGTCCCTATCACTTTGTAATGTGCGTTACCATTTACGATTCGTACGTCAGGCAGCCTTCCTGCTTGTGAATTGAGTCACTGTTCTGTCTCAAGGACACAGTCCTTTCCCTTCGGCAGTTTTTTGCAAACCACCTTTCGTCTCTTCTCTACTTATACGTCAAAGATTTCATGGGCTTCCTCTGTCGTTCATCACTCAGTCAAGCTCCAAGGCCAAGAAAAACAGGAGACTTTCTCCTCTGAATTATCTGTCTTCATGTAGCTACACACCCTCTTTGGGTTTCAACAAAGCAAATTTTCTTTTCACAGCGTTTTTCTTTTGACAGTTCAGTGATTACGGGGCGCTCTTGCCCACTGGGGTGGATATGGCTTGTTCATTTTTAGTTGCCTGTAAAACACAATACAAAACGTCAGTGTGGATACTTAGAGACGGCTAAAGTGGTATCGGTGACCCTAGATTTTACTAATTATGTTTTGAGAAAGTTACTGTGGATTTTCTAAGCTCTTTTAATTACCATGGTTGCTGAGCCTGCTTTTGGTTAAAGGTTCAAGGCCTTAACACTGAGTTAAGAATGGTATCAAACGATTGACTCCGTGGATGCAAAAAATTTACTTGGTTCATTTTGAGAGGGAAAGCCCCGTGGTCTCTATTCCCTCCAGTCTTCCCACTGCCACAGTCAAGCTGTCTTGCTGGTGGACCGGTTGAGAAGTAGCCTGGGTGTTCTAGACCTTGCCTCCAGTCCTGGCTGGTCACCACAGCCGGTGATGGGCGAGGAGTCCCCTAACCCTCTCCAGAGCCTTTGAGTTGTGCAGAAAGCAAGGGGACACTCGGTCTTGGACATGGGACTGTCCACGAGGCTTTGTGGTCGATGGGTGACATCCACAAGAATCCTCCTCAAAGAAGGGAGCTATTTTGAGTTATTGTGAAAGGAGCAAAGGAGTTCCGTTTGCTCTGAGAAAACTGCCCTTTGTGGTAGTCGTTATGCACACGCAGGTATATGGCTAAATGGTCCGTTAGATGAGAAGCCATTCTTCCCCTGTTGCACGTGGGTAGAAGGACCCTTTGCAGCTTGCCCCTGCAGCTACTGTGTTCAAGCCTGGAGTCCCTGGGGCTTTTCCTGGAGTCTCCAGGCAGCTGTTGGCGATGCTCACGTGAGATTCTTATGCCCTGACTTGTAGCACCACGTGGGGCCCGGGCTGGGCCCGCGGAGCAGAGGAGGGGAGAGGGGACAGTGCGCGCTGTCTGGCCTCAGCCAGGCCCTTTTCCCTTCTTTCCCTTCAGCTCCTGAGCTGCTGCTTGTCCTTCTTTGTAACCTTCATCCAAACCTGTGTTCTCCCCGCTGGACTCGCTCTGCTGGCCGACTAACGCTGTGCACCTGTCCTGCGTCCTGGAGGTTAAATCCTCTCCCAGGAGATCCAGATGCAGACCACATCTGGGGACCACGTTGTTAAAGGAGGGACCTCTTTGCCAAAGGACATGTTCGCTCCAGACTTTGGGTTCAGGGAGCCCATCTCCGCACGTGTACGATACTCACCTTTGCATATGCTGTAAGCCCAGTCAGAGAAATGAGGCAACACCCAGGGTCTAGATATTAGGGGCTTGTCCACATGGTACAATAACAGAGTTTCTAAATGTTGCTGATAAAACTCAGCTGAAGGACATGCCAACCAATCCGTGATCATTAGGGGTAATTATCACTTTCGGTGGCATTTTTTGTTTAAATCAGTGGTGGTGCCTCTCGCACTGTTTCCTATGGGCCCCCCACCCCTCCCCCACCCCGCGACACCTCGACCTCGTCCTCCTGACTGCTGTCTCCCGTTGTTCTTTGTCTGTGTCTGTCACTACTTCCTTTCCCCCACCTCTGAAGTTCTGACCGTTTGATACGCTTCTTCACTGCACCTACTGTCCATTGAGGACCTCATCCATTGCCCTCGGGCTCAGCCCTGGTCTCTGGGCAGGTCACTCCAGAGCCCTGTGTTTCCCTCCTGCCTCCCAGTCCCTTTGCTGAGCCCCGGCTTCGCAGTGCACGTGCTCTCTGTGCATTTCCACGCAGCTGTCGCGTGGTCCCACGCAGATAATGTCGTGTGGTCCAGCACATTTTCCTGAGGCCCGCCAGCTGCATCACCCTCCCCAGATGTACTTCTCCCTGCCGCTGTGCTCATCCTTCTCCACGTCACCCCGTGCAGCACCTCACCTCTGATCCTTTTTTGTTGTTACTTTTTTTGTTTTTTCTGTTTCTCACAATGATCAAGTCCTAAGAATTGACCAGTCACAATATCCCTTGTATCGATTTGAGTCCCGTGCTTACTACCTTATTCAGAGTGGATTAATAGTATAGGCTTGGGGCACCTGAGTGGCTCCGTAGGTTAAGCATCTGACTCTTGATTTCGGCTCAGGTCTTGATCTCAAGATTTGTGGGTTTGAGCCCCATCTCAGGCTCCGCGCTGACAGCACAGAGCCTGCTTAGGATGCTCTGTCTCCCTCTCCCTCTCTGCCCCTCTCCTGCTCGTGCTCTCTCTCTCTCTCTCTCTCACTCAAAATAAATAAATAAACTTTAAAAAAGTCAACAACAGTACAGCCTCTGAAGTTGTTTTCCTGAGAAACTCTCTGCCTGTTGCAAATCACGGTGCCTGTTGCTTCCAGGCTGGCCTCCAGTGATGCGTCACTGCCTTGCACGGGGCCGTCAGGTCCACTGCCAACCGCACGGCACATGAACTCCTCCGCCTGCGCTTCTGCGTGCGGTGTGGCCGCCTGCGCGCCTCCTCCCGCCTCTGCTCCTCCTGTGTACCTCGCCCATGAAGCTGTGAAAACTCTGGCAGCAGTGAACCCCGCCGTCAGGGCTCCCGCCTGGGGGGTTTCCGGCGAGGGCCTGCCGTGGGCGAGATGAGCAGGGACGTCCTCCCTAAGAAGTGAGATTTGAGACGAGATCTGAAGGACGGGAAAGGGTGGACCGCGGGAGGAGCAGGGGACACAAAAGCACAGGGACCCGAAACCTGGCCTTCCTGATGGAGAGCAGTGAGTGGGCTAGAGAGAGGTACATACAGGACACGCGTACACACGCACGCACACACGCACACACACGGCAGAGGAAAGAGTTTGCCTTCTAGTCCGGGTGTAGCATCAAGGGGCTTTCTTTTTTTTTTTTTTAGATACGTATTTATCTTGGGAGAGAGCGTGCACACGCGTGTGCATGAGCAGGGGAGGGGCAGAGAGAGGGAAGAGAGAGCCCCAAGTACGGTCCACACTCAGTGGCGCAGCCCAGACGCGGGGCTCAGTCCCACAAACCGTGAGTCCATGACCCTAGCTGAAATCGAAAGTCGGAGGCTTAACCGACTGAGCCACCCAGGTGCCCTCGGGGACTTTCTAAGCAGGGAGATATGATCTGTTTATACTCATAAAATCTCATTTGGGAGAGGGGACAAGGCGGAAACAAGGAGGCCCCGTGGGGGACAGGCTCTTGCCCTTGTCCCCACAAGATAGTAGCTTGGACCCGATTACATGTTTCTTAACCTCAGCAGTATTGACATTTGGGCCAGAACATTCTTTGCTGTGGGGGCTGCTCTATGCGCCGCAGGACGTTTAGAGCCATCCCTGGCCTCCGTCCACTGGAGGACAGCATTATGTGCTCCCCTCCAGTGTGACGGCCACATGCGTCTGCAGGTACTACCAGATGTCCCCTGGGGGCAGAGCCACCCCCGTGTTGTGAATCAGCGGGCTTGACCGGTGGCAGTGGAGATGGATTTAATGGACAGTACTTGGCAGTGAATGGGATGCAAAGCAGGGCGGGCGAGACCCAGTAATGCTTCCTACCTGTTTGGTCTGCAATCCAGGCAGACCTGTCACACTGCTTCAGACTCTGGACATCTGTCTTGCTTGCCTTTGTGTCTGTCCTTGGAAGTATCCAACCACCTGTGATGTCTCCCACCCTACGCCCTCCGCCTCCGCCTACCTCCCCTCCCGAAGGCCCAGCTTACATGCTGTATTTTGAAGTCTTCTCCCATCAGCCCACCGCTGGTGACCCTTTTTCCTGGGTCAGTACCAGTTCTCTGGATCGGTTTCCTGGATCAGTACCAGTTTCCTGTACCAATTTCCTGGATCAGTACCAGTTCCCTGGATCAGTTTCCTGGATCGTGCCACTCCTAGGCGCTTTCTGGCCCAGCGGCTCTATAAGCCCCCAGGACAGAAGGACCAGCATCTAATGGGAGGAGCAGCCTTAGTGGGTGCTTGCAGGATGCGGCTTTGCGTCTGCACCTCGCCACTTCCCTCGGTTCCCATGGGGGCTGCAGGATTCTCATCTCCCCCTGGCCACCCTCTAACCATGTTCTGGGCCCCAGAACCCGTCTGGAGCTTGTCACGGAATTGGGACTCCTAGTGTGTGTGTTACTGACACGTATCTGTCATCTCCCTGCCACATAGTGTCCCCGACAGCAGGAATGAGACCTTACGGACCTTTATCCCATGCTCTGCCTGGTGCACAGCACAGTGCCGACCAGGGACTAGGTATTCAGCAAGGGTTTGTTGGGTGAAGAAGGGAACACTGATTTTTTTTTACTCTTGAGTATAATGGAGTTAAAGGAAAATTAGCATTTTTCTGATAATGAGCACATAGAATGTTTAGAATCTGAAAAAAATTTTTTAATGAGCAAGGATTAGCCCAGTCGTTTGCGTCACTGATGAAACCGATGGGTTTGCGTGGAAGGGGCCGCCTTTGGGCACTGACAGTCCTGAGTCTGCATGGGTGACGCATCTGCTCTGTTTCTCTGTTGCAGCTCTCGTTGTCAGCACCACCTCAGCTGGATTTGCGCTGGCCCCAGGACCTTTTGACTTGCCCTGTTTCCTCCTCACTTTTGTGGGCACAGGCCTTGCATCCTGTGCTGCCAACTCCATCAACCAGGTCAGTCAGTCACTTTTCAGCGCGATTGTGGTGTTACCGCTTCCTCCTAGGCGGTGGTATCGTCACGCTTTTAAAAACAACTTCCCAAACCACGTATAGAGACGGAGAGGTCCCGAGAGCTTGTGACCCCACGTGTCGTACGTGGGTCTGGGGCTTACGGAGCCCGTCTGGCTCTTGTGCAGTGAACGGTTTTTGGGCGAGAGGGCAGGCATGCACCGGCTCCTAACGGCCAGGCACCCTTGGGTGGGAAGGGGTTTAGAGCGGTTTGCCCAGCATTCTGCTCTCTCCATTCCAGGCATGTTCCTCCGAGCTTATCATTGTCTGTGTTCTTCTTTCTTTGGTTTGATTTCTTTGCATGTGTTTATATATACAACGTGTTTTATATTTTATTTCTTTATTTTTTGGAGTTTGTTTTGATAGATACAGAGACAGCACAAGTGGGGCAGGGGCAGAGAGCGAGGGAGGGAGAGAGAGAATCCCAAGCAGGCTTCGCACCGTCATCACCGAGCCTGATGTGGGGCTGGAATTCATGAACCGTGAGATCGTGACCTGAACCGAAACCAAGAGTCGGATGCTTAACCGACTGAGCCACCCAGGCACCCTTGAATTTTATATTTTAGACAAGCGTATCCAGCTTCAAAAAAACAAAACAAAACAGTAATTCAGTATTCAGTAAACTTGGTGTAGAGAATCAGAATATATTTTAAAACATAATTAGCATATTATTTTTAATGCAGCATTTTGTCCCCGTTATTTTAAATATCAAAATATCTGAAATAGTTATTTCCTCCCCCCACCCCCAGTCTGGTCACTGTGGTGTGCGCCCCAGCATGCATCTCTTTCATCTGATACCAGAGTGAAGAAGTCTTGGCTGAAACGTAAGGAAGGTCGTTCTCATCCCCAGAACACCCAAGCGAAGTTGGCACAGTTCTAAAACAGGAAGTCACGTGACCAGTAGGAAAACAGCGTGGCTGAGCGGGTGTATAAGTCTGTATCCTGCAAAATACGGGAATTTTAACTTGAGAATGCCTCGGATCATTATGCTTTTATGACGTGTTACCAGCTGTTTGGGGAGGGATCAGTCTATTTCAAACTAGGTTTATTTTTTGTTGTTGTTACTTTTTTTAATGTGGAAATAGCCTCATGGGGCGGGCGGTCCAGATACTCCTGATGCTTTTCTGAAAGTGTCGTCCCGCCTGCAGACCACGGCCCGGCTCTTCCAAGCCGTTTGTCTGCTCCCGGCCCCCGCCGCCTGGCTAGCAGCATGATCATGGGGTCACCACGAGCATGTTTCTCATGGAATTTTGAATAGAAAGCAATTTAGGCAAAATGGATTTGTGTTGCTATTTTGAGTCTACATTTCAAAATATTCCTTAAATCGTGACTTCTGTTTAGTTATAAATCTAGGTCATAAGATGAAGCCAGGAATACGTTCCAGTTTTCAGGCTCCATTTTTCAGTTGAAGAGCTGCACGTATCCTTGAGATCCTAACCGCTGTCTCCTTTTTAAATAAAATTAAAAATGCAAGTGCAGACCCTCAGAAAATCTACAACAACTAGCTGCTAGGCATCAAATGGTTCTGAAATCCCAAAACAGTATGAAAAATACTTGAGTTGCCTTGAGTTTGAGCTGCCCGACTCCTCCTGTCCCCCTGCCCAAAAACAAAGGCGGTTCAAGAATTTATTATGGAAAAAATAAAAAAAGACTCGATTGTAGCAAGAAAATATCTGGAGGGCGAAAAAATAAATTTTTTACATTGAGGCAGAAGTTTCCAGAAACTGAACATAAACCAAAGTTTTAGAAACTTTAAATGAGTTTAGAGGGCTGCTTTGTTTTGTCGTCCATAGGGAAGTGAGCTAGACTCTGTCATTTCTAAACTACTGAGAAGAACCAGACTGTACACAGGGATCCTTTCTGGTTTTGTTTTGTTTTTTTAATTTTTTTTAGTGTTTTATTTATTTCTGAGAGAGAGAGAGAGATGGTGTGAGTAGGGGAGGGTCAGAAAGAGAGGGAGACACAGAATCCGAAGCAGGCTCCAGGCTCTGAGCTGTCAGCACAGAGCCCGACACGGGGCTCGAACCCACAAACCATGAGATCATGACCTGAGCCGAAGTCGGACGCTCAACTGACTGAGCCACCCAGATGCTTCCGCTAACCACTTTTCTACTCACTGACTTTCTAATATGCAGTGTTGGTGATGGCACTTTACACGGTGCCAAAGAGAAGCATAATAAGGTGATTTAAAACAAACACACAAAAGAACTCTGGGAAGAAATTTCCCTGTACTTAAATAACATACTTTCTTTGATTTTAATGGTTTAATTTTAAAAACTACGTATCTTTTAACACACAGTTTTAGTAATCTATCTAAAGGAATAGTTAAGGACGTGTTCAGTAATTTAGCTATAAGAATTTCAGCTCACCATTGTTTACATGGGCTGAAGACTGGAAATTCCTGAAATATCAACTAAGGAGAAACTGATTAAAGAAATCACAGTATATTTATAAACAGTCATGTTATCAGCAAATATTGACATAGGAAAGTGTTCACGGCATACTACTTAAAGGAGAAAATATATAGAAGCGAGATGTGTTATACATGTAAATCATTTCTGTGAGAAGTTTTATGGATGTGAAGATCGTGTGTATGTAAAACAAAAAAGTCTATAATAGTACACATCAAAATGTTAGCCGATGAGTCTACTTGGGAGGTGGGACATAAAAGCGCCACAGAGCCAGAGGTTTCCATTTATTCTCTGCCTTAACACTAAAGCACAGAGAGTCTGGCACCAGGGAAAGATAAAATAAAAAACATTACTGTTACTTGTGCTTATTTATATTTTCTCGCTCATCTGCAATGAGAAACATAATTTGCGTAACACATTTTTTAAAAATGCTGCTTTTACAAAGGATAACTCGGTGGGGAAACAGAATGTTGAAATGGCACTAATGTCCCCTACCTCACAGGGTAGTAAGTAAGGTTCAAATAGTAATTTATGGGGCACCAGGTGGCTCAGTCAGTTAAGCATCTGATTTTGGCTCAGGTCACGAGCTCTTGGTTGATGGGCTTGAGCCCCATGTCATGCTCTGTGCTGACAGCTTGAAGCCTGGAGCCTGTTTCAGATTCTGTGCCTCCCTCTCTCTTGGCCCATCCCCTGCTCGTGCTCTGTTTTTTCTCTCTCTCAAAAATAAACATTAAAAAAATAATAATTTGTGTACGGGTGCCTGGGTGGCTCAGTCTGTTAGGCGTCGACTCCTGCTTTTGGCTCAGGTCATGGTCTCACAGTTCCGTATATTCGAGCCCCATGTCAGGCTCTGCAGCGACACATTATAAATAAGTAAGCTTCAAAGGTAATCATAATAAAATAATAATTTATGTAAATATGCTTTGTAAGCTCCACAGCAGTGTACAAATGTCAACGGTTAGACCATATACATTCCAACTTAAACCAGTCTCATACATGCCTTGGCTGGTAGCCCCAATCTCATTAAGGACGCTTCCTCCACTTCACCATTTTTTTTTTTTATGTTTCATTTATTTCTGCGAGAGAGTGAGAGAGACCGCGTGACCAGGGGAGGTCAGAGAGTGAGGGAGACACAGAATCTGAATCAGGCTCCAGGCTCTGAGCTGTCAGCACAGAGCCCGACACAGGGCTCGATCCGTGAGATCATGACCTGAGCTGAAGTCAGCCGCTTAATCGACTGAGCCACCCAGGCACCCAATCTATTTCACCCTTTAAAAACAGTAAGAGACAGGGCACCTGGGTGGCTCAGTCGGTTAAGTGTCTGACCCTTGATTTGTGCTCAGGTCATGATCTCACGGTTTGTGGGTCCCAACCCTGTGTCAGGCTCTGCGCTCACGGTGTGAAGCCTGCTTCTCTCTCCCCTCCACAGCTCGTGTGTTCTCTCACTCTTTCTCTCCCTCTCTGAATGAATGAATAAATAAATAAATAAATACAAAAATGATTAGAGACGCATGCATTGCAGTTATAGAAACAGCACAGAAGCGGTTAAGAGAATGGGAGCCCATCCATTGGAGGAAAGACAGGTCACCAGGAGAGTGCATCCTGTGGCAGCGTACCTACTGACATCCGCTCTTTACCTCTATTTAAATAAAAAAATCATATCTTTGTAACAGAAGTGAAATAACCCAAATGCACTTCATTGTAACAATATCTACTGTGTCAAACACCCAATTACACTAATAATTTCCTGACAGTTCTTATTCAGTTTCTTAATTCTTTCCTCTTGGATGTATTCAGCTTTGCACTTCTGAGTCACTTGTTTCTCAAGATGCAATCAGTCAAAGCCATTCATCACGTTTTATCTTTCAGTTGCTACATTTTATGGACGGCTTTCATCCTTTGAAGGCATCCTTGCTTTAAGGCCTAGCTATGGTTTCAAATGAAGCATGTGTATATTTTACAAAACGTGGATGTAATTCCGTCTTACATTTTAATGTTAGTGGTTTCTCATATGTATATATCTCTTTATGCGCTAGTCATTACTTCATAAATCAGAAGCTGAAGTTCATTTCACTCCCTACAACAAATGTAGGAATTGTTTTCCAAAGCTGTACTTTTCCGACTTTCACAGAGAGATCACAGAAGTAGAGTACAAAGAAGAAACACTCAGAACTAAATTAATAACAGCTAAAAGAAGGATTTAAAAAATATGAAATGTTATTTGAATCCTTTTATAAACATGGACAGAAAGAAATTTTTTTCGCCCACAGAACTCTTATTAGAGGCTGAAAACTTTTATATATACCAACCACATATATGCATTCTTTAAGTTGAACGCCAGCTGCCCCCCCCCCCAAAAAAAGCAGTAAGCTCTTGCCTTTCACCAACAACTATTCCTTTTCTACCTGCTATTCCAAAACTCCGTTACAGCTTTGCTGCCTAGTGCTCTCCATTCTGCTTACACTAATTAAAAGCACTAATGAAAATGTTTTCACATTCCGTTGTTTTAATATTATGAGACTGCTTAGCAATACTAAAACTAAAATACTTCCCACATTATTTAGAAAACACTGAACATTGGGAAGCTTACAGATACCATAATAACAACGGGAATTCAGGGCGCCTGGGTGGTTAGGTCGGTTGAGTGTCCAACTTTGGCTCAGGTCTTGATCTCATGGCTGGTGAGTACGAGCCCCGAGTAGGGCTCTGTGCTGATAGCTCAGAGCCTGGAGGCTGCTTCAGATTCTGTGTCTCCCTCTCTCTCTGCCCCTCCCTCGCACACTCTCTTTCCCCAAATAAGTAAATAAATATTAAAAAAAATAAAAAGAAAGTCTGTGCCAGCCTTGTAGGTAACGCTAGGTGTGTCCTTTGAATTCAAGTTATTTTAATTACTTAGGAGGTGGAGTTGTTTTTTGGTTTGGGGAGGCATTTTTTTCACATTGGCCATTTGTTGTTTTCCAGGAAGTTTTGATGTGTGCAGGTTGCATTGTTAATTATTCACTCTTTGTCACGTAAGATTTGAATATTTTCTGCTGATTTCTCTTGAAGCGCTGCTGTTTCATATATTTGTGTTGGCAGATCTTGTAATTTTCAATGTAGGGTTTCTCAGCTTTGGCCCTCTTGACAGCATGGGGTGGATGCCTTGGCCGTGCAGGGCTGTCCCGTTCTGGATGGGTTGTCCCCCAGCACCTCTGGTCCTTACCCACGGGATGCTTTTAGGACCACACCCCGTAGTCATGACGACTGAAAATGTCTTCAGACATTGCCGAATGTTCCCTGAGGACCAAAATCGCCCCTGATTGAGAACCAGGGCTTTAATGGTTTCTACTCTTGCCTTCGCTCAGGTCGTTACCCAAGATCGTGGCTCCAGTTTCTGCCCCGGGCATTCGCTGGCTCACATTTCTTCCTGTGTAACCACCCACTGGCAGCTAGAGCAGCCATATGCCCTGGGTTATGTTTGTGTTCCTGGCATAATTATCAGTAATGCCTCTTTCTCACCCTCAAGTGTTCCATTCTGGACAAGAAATTATATGGGCTCTATTCATGGTCCACCGACGCCTTCAGTCCTTCACTGTGAAGGAGATGTGGTTAAACTACCTTTGTACCAAAAGATCTGGCCTTGGGTTCTGGCTTTTCTATTCACTCAGGTACTCACTGGACATGTACTGGTATCCTCACTGCAGCCCAGGTCATCTGGCTCACATTACCATTTCCGTAGTTACAGGTACGATCTACCGGCGGGCCTAACTGTGGTCTTGTGTGTACGCACAGAAAACAGCTTAGAGCCTTCTCCTCCATTATTACTCTGTTAGTAAGTTGCCCTAGTGTGTCGATGATTTTTTTTCGTGTTGGACCTCCTTCACTTTGGCAGTATCCCCGGCAGATACTGAGTACCACGGTTTCCAAAGCAGCTGGGCCTGTAAGTCAGCAGTGCAGTGATTAGAAATGTCTTCCTCACACCTGAGCCTGTGGGTCACAGTTCTCCTCTCTGGGAAACCTCAGTGTGACATCTTCTACGTGATGGCACTCTCAAGGTATCACTTTCTTTTTTTTTTTAATTTTTAATGTTTTATTTATTTCTAGGAGAGAGAGAGAGAGAGAGAGAGACAGTGTGAGCAGGGGAGGGTCAGAGAGAGAGAGTCCCAGACTCTGAAACAGGCTCCAGGCTCTGAGCTGGCAGTCAGCACAGAGCCCGACGCGGGGCTCGAACCCACGAACCGCGAGATCATGACCCGAGTGAAAGTCGGACGCTTAACCGACTAAGCCACCCGGGCGCCCCTCAAGGTATCACTTTCTAACTGCGGTGACAGCACCTGTGGTATCCACCTGGGTCTCTTCTCTCGAGATCTCTTACCTCGTTGAGACCAGCGCTTATAATCTACTTACAACGGACATCTAGCACCTCTTCCCACAAGCATATAGCAGCCCGTGTTGGGAATAAAGGAATATTTATGGGGGGAGCAGGGGAAAGTAGCAAGAAGTGTTAATAATAACAGTAATTGCAGCTAACACTTACTCCACACTTGCTATATGCCAGGTAACGTTCTGAGCATTTTACATTAGTTCATGTGTTTAACTCTGGGTTCATAGGATTTCCCCCCAAAAAAAAAGAAAGAAAGAAAGAAATTGGTTCTTTTGAAAGATCAAAATGAATTCATAACCTAGACTTAGCTCTAAGAACCACTGATGTTCTCGGAGACTTTATTTTGGAGAAAATTACAAGAAAGGCATAAAACAGTAGACTTTCAGATCTGAGCGGTAGGTTGTAATTAGAAAGTAAAGCTGATAAGGGTATGTTATCTTTAGGATCTAGGGGTATCTGAATGTTGAAGAATTTTTATGAAAGGAAATGAAAGAGATCAAGAGGTGTGAATGAAGCAAGGTCAAGAAGAGACGTGTTTTTTGTTTGATATTGACAGTACTTGAGAGGCTTTTCATGGCTGAAATAAGGTAAAAAGGAAGAGCTTTGGATAAAAAGCTCGGAATTATAGGGTGGGTAGGACAACAGAAAATTCACAGCCTTTTAAACTCTGAAAGGAGAAACAGATAAAGATTTTTCTGTTTTTCTCAGTGAATATGAGATTAATATCTAATGCATCTTTCTCCATTTTCCTTTTCTGTGATGTTCCTTTTGTTTTGACTATGCAGTCTGCCTGGAGCGATAGGAATTGACTTTCATCTGCCGTGTTGAATAAAAGTGGTTATTAGACGTAGAATCAGACTGATGTTAGCAAACATCAGTGATGTGATTCATAGAACATCATATGAGTAAGAAAAATCAATATGAGAAATGCACTTTGCCTCTGAATGTTGTGATTTGTTGGACTTTGATGTTTTAACCGATGGGCAACTTGCATGCATTCAGGGGCCTCTCAGGTCCATAACTTGTGGCTTATTCAGATGATTCACATTAGCTACTGCACTAGGTCAGATTTGCTGGGAGTCTTTGAATAGCATGTGGGAAAGGGTCTCCAGCTAAATATGTTTTTTATATAAGGCAAATGATGAGCATCACGGAACAATGTCAAAAAAAGAAAAACACATTTTGAATGCGGAGTCTCTTTTCCTGAATTTATATAACCCCACATAGTTCCTAAATTGCATTCGATCCCCCTCTCTGGAGCAATCTATCTGAGTAGAGTGAGTTTGGCATTGGCATTCGTAACCAGAATCACGCCACGTGAAGTTCTGCAGCAAATGCGGAGATGATGCTGATATGAACGTGTGCATGTAGATGGTGTTTTCTAATTTACATGCCACGTGAGCCAGTCGTTATTTAATTAATTCATTTATTTATTTTGCCTCTTACAACATCTCCGTGAGGTGGCATTTTTCCTGTGTTGTAGAAGAAGAACGAAGCCTAGCAATGCCGCTGATCACACATCTGAAAACGGTCAAGCAGAGCCTGTGGGCCATGGGCCCCGGGCCACTGCCGTTTCCTCTCACTCGACACATCCTAGTCCAGTCACCGCTTTGGAATAGGGTTATTCCTGTCAGTAGTAGTCTGCTTTCTACCGAGCAAACTGCTCACATCCTTGCCACAAAGTACTAGAGAAAGGTGTCCTCGCGGACATGGTAACAGAGCCATCTCTAATGAGAGCAGAGGACTTAAAGCTAAATGCACAATTAACCTTAGCTGTTGTTATTGTTACTGATATTAACGTGTGATCTGTTTTCAGCCCGTATGCTCCACACTTTCAGAATCTGATTACCTGTCTGCTCTCTCCAGTGAGGGTCTCCATATGGAGAATGAGACAGGAAAATGGGTTGTTTTTTAAAAAAAATTTTTTTAATGTTTTATTTATTTCTGAGAGAGAGAGAGAGAGAGAGAGACAGCATGAGCAGGGGAGGGTCAGAGAGAGACAGACACACAGAATCTGAAACAGGCTCCAGGCTCTGAGCTGCCTGTCAGCACAGAGCCCGATGCGGGGCTCGAACCCACCAACCGTGAGATCATGACCTGAGCCGAAGTCGGATGCTTGACCAACTGAGCCACCCAGGCGACCCATGGAAAATGTGTTTCTTTTCCTCGGTGTTCTAAGAGGCTTGAGCTATACTTGCAAACTAGTGTGTGTGTTTGTCTGTGTGTGTACATTTATTTTAAGTGTGTATTTACCTGTGTTTGACTTCTTCATTTTTGAGTTGTGTGGTCACTTAGGCTCGGCAGACAGATTCTCTACCCATTCTATAGGTTATTATGGAATTGTCTAGGCAGTTCTAGTAAATCTAAGAAATACTGGTAAAAAAAAAAGATTCATAAATCGAACAAGCAGATGTTTCACTGAGACTTAATGGAAGTAATGGAAATAATACCCATTTGGAGTTTTGGAGTAACGATTCTTGGCTTGTGTCTGTGGGTAGCATGTCACGGTTAAACCTGATTTGGGGGATCACAGAGGCTCATCCCTTCCTCGATGTCTCCATGTGGTTCCGGGGTAAAATCAAGCCGTTTCTTCCCAAGGGATTCCTTCCTTCTTCCCTCCCTCCCTTCCTTCCTTCCTTCCTTCCTTCTTCAGTCTTCAGTTATGTTTTGCCTTTCCCAATAGTTGGTTCTTCTGAATCCCATGAGCCTGTCTGTTTTCTGCTGGGAAGGGCGGGCACCCCTCCCCTCTGGTTAGGGGCTCTCCCGGCTGACTGAGGGCTGATGACATGGATTAGAAGCCGACTGTGTGGCCGGTCCCTGGGAGACTGTTTGTTGCCTCATCTCATACTCACTCCCTTAGCCTTCATGACAAACTGCTTTTAAGGTTTAATACAAGAAAAATCTTGATGCCTTGATATTTATACTTTAAACTTGGAGTCATTTGATGATTCTGAATCCCTGCTGAGCCCCCGGACACTGGAAAGAAAGTGGGACAGACTGCTACTCATGCCCTTTAATCCAGACCAACTTTGGAGAATTCTTGCTCTTTCTAGCTAGTAACGGAGCCCCAGACTGCTTTGGGCAAGTGATTAGATCTTTGAAAGTTATGTGTAAGTGATTAAGTAAATCCTAAAATTTCGCATTTTCATGACCACCCAGTTCTGTCTTACTGATTTTCTAAAAAGTTTCAGAAAATATTGTTTGGCAAGAAGAGGAAATTACTTACCTGTGTGATTAATCTTAAGGAAAATTTTGCTCTGGCATTTCCTTCAGATCCTGTGCCAGATTTCTTCCGGAAGCAGTGATCACGGAGGGAACAAAGAAATTCTAAAGGATCTGAATGATGGAATGTAGAGATAGGATGAAACAAAAGAGAAACTTTGGTAGTTAATAAGACTTATGTATACTTGTAATCTAGAGTGTCCTTATGCCTTAAACGATGTGGTGTAACCTTAAAATACCAAGATAATAATAGACGCTTAGCTTTTATTCCACCTGAAGCTCCTTTGGCACCAGAGATTTACCTGCCAGCTCATAAGAAGACTACCACTGAAATAAAAATCGCGTGTAACATCCTAAACTTCTCACTAATGTGTCTGACTAGAATTAATCTGGTATTGCTTTTGTCGAAAGCATGGCCAATGATCTAGAGAATGCCATTGTCCATACTGCTGTCATTAGGTGAACCGTAGGAGGATTTCCAGGGCCATGTGTCATTTCCACGGGTGTCACTACATGCATGAAGGTCCGTCCCCTAAAGTTGCATCTGTCCTCTCCCAATTAGATGTGATTGGGATTCCATATAAAATATCTTAAGACCAGATTCTTAGTTCTTATAAAAATATCCAGGGATCTGGGGCGCCTGGGTGGCTTAGTCGGTTAAGGGTCCGACATTCGCTTAGGTCATGATCTCGCGGTTCGTGGGTTCGAGCCCCGCGTCGGGCTCTGTCTGTGCTGACAGCTCGGAGCCTGGAGCCTGCTTCAGATTCTGTGTCTCCCTCTCTCTCTGACCCTCCCCTGCTCATGCTGTCTCTATCTCTCTCTCTCAAAAAAAAAAAAAAAATAAAAAAAAAATTTAGGGATCTGAAAAAAAATTTAAAAAAAAGAGGGGCGCCTGGGTGGCTCAGTCAGTTAAGCGTCCGGCTTCGGCTCAGGTCATGATCTCACGGTTTGTGGGTTCAAGCCCCGCATTGGGCTCTGTGCTGACAGCTCGGAGCCTGGAGCCTGCTTCAGATTCTGTGTCTCCCTCTCTCTCTGACCCTCCCCTGCTCATGCTGTCTCTATCTCTCTCTCTCAAAAAAAAAAAAAAAATTAAAAAAAAATATTCAGGGATCTGAAAATTGGGACATTAGTAAAGTCCCATTAGTATATGCTGAGCCAGTATCCCCTCCACGGTTTTCCCTTATTCTGGAGAGAGTGACTGGGTGAGTGGCAGAATAGCTTTATTTAGTAGGCATGCGATTGCCCTTGGACAATTAGGTAGTCCCTGATTCAAAGTCAGACATGTTTTCTCAGAAGAAGAACCACAGTTTATACATTTTTCAACAGATAGATCTTCAGCCATCCCAGATACCTCTGTCGTAAGTAAAGCAAGGTTCTATTTAAAAAAATGACCCCCTCACAAATACTTGGTGAACGTTCAGCCTTCAAGACTTTGCTTTAATGCCTTTGAACAACAGGAAAATGGGACTGAACGAGCTCTCACTTGCACAGAATTTTGTTTATTCTGCGCAGTTCAAGTTAAAATTATCGAGTCAGGGAGGCTGTTGAAATCTCCCCGATGTTTACCTACCTGTTGGAAGGAAATTTCGATTCCAGGAACCAGAAAGCAAGGTGTCATCAAAAGTAGTAGAAAGTGCTAATGTTACATGGTGGGCCCTTCTTGAAAGTTATTTTCAGAAAGGATCCTCACATATTTATTGATTACTTTTGCTAATGATAAAAGTTTTATCCCTGCTCTGAAGCAGCTGCCGGTCTGATAGAGGAAGACAGACCTAGGTAAGGACAATGAAGCAATATGTCGGTATTTTGGTGGAAATAGGCAATGCCTTCAAAACGCAAGTAAAAAGGCATGGGAAGGGGTCATTTCTGCCTGTAGAGGTCAGAAGGCTTCTCAGGAGTCTCAGAACGTCCGGTGGGTGTTTACCAGGTAGATGTGTATGAGAGGAACTTTCCAAGCCGACGGAACTTCATGAGTAAAGACACAGACATGTGAAATTTTGTGCATCAGAGACCATTTGGACACCTGCACACATTACCGTGCAGCAGAAACATAAGCCAGGGTAGGGAGGATTCTACGAGAGATTTGGCTCAAGGGGTTAGCTGGGCCTTGCCTGCCTTGCTAAATATCCACCCTTACCCTGTAAGCATTGGGTAACCGTCGGTAGCCGTGAATAAGGCCATAGCACAGCTTATGGCTTTCTATTACTCTAAGGAGAGTGAAGAAAATCCTGACTTTGACCTACAGATTCTGCACTGGGCCTCTCTCTTCTCCAGCCTCTCCTTCCACTGCCCACACCTTGGATCGCAGGATCTCAGCCGGAGCTCAGCTAAAGTGTCATCCAGTCAACAAACATTTCCTGAGCACCTGCTGTGTTCCAGGCAATGTGCTGGGCACACAGGTGGGTCACTTCTCTTGCTGTGTTTTGCGCAGAACAAGAGATGGGCAGTGACTACATTAATAAGAAAGTATCAGGCAGGGACAGTGCTATGTGGAAGGTAAAACCGGACATTACAGCCCTGTCAGCTCAGACTTCCTGAACCCCCCAACCTGACCAGCTCTTCCCCACAAGCCACACCCCGCAGCTTTCCTTCAGTGCCTTGTGCGACATTCTAGTGACTGATTGTAAGCTCAGTGAGGGCAGGGACCCCATTTGTTTATCCATAGATCATGGCCTGGCACAGGGGAGCTGCTGAGAGGCCAGTAGGCCAATGGTCGAGGAGAGGCTCAGCGGCCGGACTGCCTGGGTGCGGGCTCCATTTCTGTCCTTCTCAGTCCTGTGGCTTTGGGCACTTATTTATTCTGCCCCGACAGATGAAGTTATTGAGAAAATGAAATGGTGTATTCAGTTCTTAGAGAAGGGCCTCGGTACTTGGTAGGCATGCGATTAATGTTAACTCTTACTGCTGTTTATTAATATACATGTATTGAATGAGGAACGGAGGTGGGAAGATTTCTTTCTATGAAAGTTGGCTTAGCCATTCTGTGAACCGAAGCTGGGGGCAGACCAATTCAGATAACGTGTGGTTAAGATCATGAGAGCCAGAGGGGTGTCCTCCGGAAGGATGCTGGCTGGGAAGGGCCCGGTCCTTAATCAGATGGCCTACTGAGGAAAAGACAGGAATATACAACGCCTTGTTGGTTTCTGACATGGCAGCCTGCCGTCCAGCAAGGTAGGGAATCCGGAAGAAGGAGTGAGTCTTGGCAGCGGGATAATTCAGCTTGGATTTTTTTTTGAGGGGCGGGGGAGTGCATCGTGGGCTTGGTGTGCTTTTGGTGGGAGATGAGTAGAGCCATCAGCGGGACCAAGAGGATGTGGGCGTGGGATGGCGATAGTAGCAGGAGCCTTGGGGGCTGGTCCCGTAAAGCTGCTGGTGGGCTGGCCCGGGAGAATGAATGGCTGTGGAGCTTGCAGGCAGCGATGCAGACTCGAGGGCAGGAGAGAGGTTGGGACCCAGGGAACAGCAACAGTGTTGACATTTTTGGTGTTTTCTGTGATGGGAGAACAAAGACATCGGACATTTGGATAATGGAACGAAGGTTCCAGCACAGGAGTACGAGTGCATCAGCCTGGAATAAACCTGCGTCCTTGCTCCTGGGCCATCGGCTCCGCCACTCCTCTTCTCCCTCCCTCCTGCACCCTTGCTCTCTGCGCACACGCTGTGCTTGCTTCCTTCGCGCTCCCCAGCCCGTCGAGAACTCTCCTGCCCCACAGTATTGCCAGTCCCCGTGCCCTCTGCCTGGTCATTCATAAAGGGCAGAGGCTTTGGGGCGCCCAGGTGGTTCAGTCAGTTAAACGTCCGACTTCTGCTCAGGTCATGATCTCACAATTCGTGAGTTTGAGCCCTGCGTCGGGCTCTGTGCTGACAGCTCAGAGCCTGGAGCCTGCTTCAGATTCTCTCTCTCTCTCTCTCTCTCTCTCTCTCTCTCTCTCTGTCGCATCACCTCCTTTGAAAGGTGGGGCACACTGACGCCCTCTGCACCCCCGGCCCCCTCCTCTGGCATCTTCCTTCTGGGAGAACTAGGCATCCGTCACACAGTCACACTGATACAACGGCGCCAAGTGGTGTGGCATTCGGGCACACGGAGGGGCCGTCTCTCCCAGAGGAAGAGTCGGTGGAGGGAAGTGGGGAGGGGGGGGCGGGACCAAAGCGGAGACCTGTGCTCGGCCCCCTTGGCTCACTCCCTTTCCTGGGGTGGGAGGTGGGGACGGAGTCCCCTGCGCCCCGATCTAGGCAGGCTTCTCCCCCGCCCACACCCCCTGCCTCACGCTACTTCTTTCCTAGAACTGCAGTTGTGCCTGTTGGGAAAGTCTTGCTGGAAGGTGGTTATAGGCAAGCCTTAGAAATGAGATTGGTTTTAAAGCTGGTCCCTGGTCACAAGGAAGGCGCCTCGTTACCCACAGTGATGTCGTCCATTTCTGGAGACAGAGTCTCTTGGGTCTCTTCCTCACACGTTGTCCTTGCTGCTTCAGGGTTGCGTGGTGGCCTCGATGAACATAGAGTGCCCGACCCAGGGAGCAGCTGCTATGAGTGGCCTAGATAAATTCAGGCCCCGTGTTGCCAGACCTCCGGTTTTTCGTTACGGGCCTAGACACTTGGCTTTTCATGTGGCATTTCCTGAGTTTTAAGTGTTAAGTATTGGACCAATTTGTTGTTTGTTCGGTCAAGCTTTTTGAAATCCTGTGCAAACCAAACCAAACTTGCCAGTGGGTGGAATTTGCCTTGAGGAACACCCCCCCCCCCCCCCCCCCCCCCCCCCCCCCTACACTGGTTCTGGCCTTTGAAATAGGATATATAATTTATATATCATCATTGACCAACATTTTTTTTAAAAAAAGATCTTCCTTCTGAAAATAAAATTATTATTTTTTTTTTAATGTTTATTTTTGACAGAGAGGGAGAGAGAGAGCATGTGTGCACAAGAGGGGAAGGGGCATAGAGAGAGGGAGACACAGAATCAGAAGCAGGCTCCAGGCTCCGAGCTGCCAGCACAGAGCCCGGGCTCGAACCCACGAACCGCGAGATCATGACCTGAGCTAAAGTTGGTCACTTAACTGACTGAGCCACCCAGGCGGCCCTGAAAATAGAACTCTTAATGACCAAATAGTGAAAGGTAGTTTTCTCTCCTCATTTTCACCATGCCAAGAAGTGAAGCCCAGAATATCTCAGTAGTCTACTTAGAATGAAGCCTGGATGCTGAGTTGTACTTCGTGGATTAAGCTGGTGGCTCTCCAGCTATTCTGTAGAAGAGTTCATTATTTTTAAATTAGAAAAGGTGGGAGAATGGTACTGCTCTAGCATCCAAAAGGTAAAGTCAAGGAAGGCCAAATAAAAATTGCTTCAAGAAACACCTGGAAATTTCAAATGTGTTTACAATTATTTCTCCACTGATGGCGTTATGTTTCAGAAAGTGCCGTTAATTGTAATAGAGTAACACACGGCTCTTTGTGAAATTTAAGTCCATTGAATATCAGTACCTTCAAAGACAATAAAAATTCCAGCCCGCATTTATCTATTCCCCTGTGAGGAGTTACTACAATGTGTATTGTATCATTCCATGCGAAATTCTTTGGCTTAATCGTCTCTCATTTATTTGCAGTTGTCTGAGGTCAGCTTTCCATTTTGCAGTTGTCAAACAGCTGTCAAATTAAGAGACCAGATCCTCAAGTTCATTTACATTTCGTGCCATTCCATATTAGTACATTTCTTGGCTTAAGAATTTCAGTAGTTACCCACATTTCTTAATCCTCCTTTCCCTCATCAGCTCATTGCCCCCCCCACGAATGTCTACACACACGTTAAGTACAATATTCTAAATATTTTTATTCTTTTCCAAGCATCATTTTAAAAAAAATCACGTGAACTTCAACAACAATAAAAAAATCACTTCAATTAGACAGCCAATTAATTTCACTGCTCTTTTTGCAAGAAGAGAAAATCAAATCAGTGTAAACTTGTCACCCGGTTTTCATTGTCATACATGTTTTCATCCTTACTTTTATCACTTGCATCAAGCTGAAATCTAAATAGCAATTGACTGTAGAATTCTTAATTTGCTTTCTAAATGTCTGTATAAGGTAATGTAATAGTAAAGAATTCAGCATTCATTTTTAATACTTCAGTGATCAAAGCCATACTTCTGGATATGCCACCGATGTTTCACTACAAAGTATCTCACATTGCCAGCGGGTGACATTGACACCGTACTCTTCTACAAAAGGTATAAAAAGATAAACTGAGTCATCTTCGAATCTTTTAGAGTGTATTTGAGCAAAACTAGATTTGAATTGGGCAGCGCCAAATCGGAAGTGATGAGGAGAGACTTCTACAGAGAAGATGAGGAAGGAAACAAAGCGGGGGAAGTATTTGATTGGCCATAGCTTAAGCGGTTGCCTTATTTGGAAAAGTTGGCCGTTTGCGATTGGTTGTCCTTGGGTTTCAGTTTCTTAACCCTGAGGCTTTATAGGTTTGGGATTTGGTTTACTTATGGCCTAGTTGCTAAGGTATTAGAATCGCCTCAGTGTAATGACCTCCTTGTTTAATTAGCTTAACGGAGGACTAGTCTGGCATATTTGAAGAGTACTGTGGAGTTTAGCGTTTGAGTGAAAGAACTAGTCGTATACAGTTCTTAGTTGTTAGATAGAAAACATCTACAGTGGATATTCTGAAGTATGGTTATTAGGTCAGTGAGTGGTAGCACAAAAACATTCCCATGTTAGTTATATTTGACCTTCTGTAGTAAGGTCATTTACACCAATATTTGTTTAGGACTTGTTTTCCATAAACTTGTGTGTTAGGGCTTAACCTTTTTTGGATTTTGACACATTCTCCACTGATCTTGTAACTCCTTGTATATTTCTCTGTTGGACCATTTATTAAATAGCATGTTTCATTTTTACATCTGAATGTTCAACTGGCCTCTGAGCCCCTCTTTGGCTAAAAGGGCGTATTTTATTTATTTTAATCCCTGGCTCTCAATGAATGGCTGCCGAGTAAATTAATGAGAAAGTGAGTCAGCACATGAGAAACCAAGTTCAGCGTGGTTAAAGGAGCCTAAATAAACATTGTTACTCTGTTCCTCATTCCAACTTCATGGAAGCTATTATTTAAAAACGAAATTACATTTTACAATTGTGGTAAGAAGGAAGATAATCCTATTATTTGTACAATTTTCCTGGAAATTTATTTGTCATTTTTGAAAGGATTAGCATTGAGAATATAATAAAACAAGTTAAACTGAAATTGAGTAGTGCTAGGGGAGCAGATAAATTCAAGCTACAGTGAAGGAGAGTGTAGAAGTTATCTGTGACAGCAAAGCTGGTTATTGTACACAATACTAAATGAAACTGTGTATTAGTTTTATCTCCTTTATCATTTGAAGGTTTTTAAGGGGCTTCTGGGTGTCAGTTGGTTTAGGGTCCAACTTCAGCTCAGGTCATGATCTCACGGTTTTTGAGTTCGAGCCCAGTGTCGGGCTCTGTGCTGACAGCTCAGAGCCTGGAGCCTGCTTCAGATTCTGTGCCTCCCTCTCTCTTTCTCTCTCCACCCCTCACCTGCTTTCCCCCACCCCTCAAAAATAAATATTTTAAAAAATGGAAAGTTTTTAAAAACGTTTTTCATTGGTATCCGAAAGTCATTTGGAGGTATCACTAGGAGTGAGTTCCTCTGTTATTGTAACCAATAGCTGTCAAAGAGCACATGCTCCAACCATACATACATTTCCTCATCAGAAAGACGAAACACTTAGGCGGGAGATGGAGAAACCTAGACTCTCCCTGTATCCTGCCTACTCATCTACAACTCCTCTGGGAGTTCTGCAAGGTAACAGAAACGTAACTTCTAAAACCAAACTTCTGATCTTTCACCTCAACCTGCTCTGCTTGCCTGTCTCAGCCACGGTTCAATCGACCCCCTTGTGACAATTCCCTGGGGGCAAAGACTGGAATCTCTCATGGCCCCCAGCATTCCCCTCCCTCCGTCCCCGCCAACAGCCTTATGATCATAGTGCACGAAATAGGAGCATTTACTGGTCATTTGTATTTTCTTATTTAATTGCCACGATTGTTATTGTGTCCTTTGTCTGTTTTAACACGAAGATATTTTCTTTTTAAATGATATGTAAGAGCTTTATGGGTGTCAACTGATTTGTTGCAAATATTTTTCCTAGCCTGTCCCTGCCATGCACTGTAATTATGTTTATGTTGTTTTGGAATACAGCGGGCCCTTGAACAACACGGGTTTGAACTGTGCGGGTCCACTTACTCGTGGGTTGTTTTTTGTTTTCAATATATATAGTACAGAACTGGAAATGTATCTTCTCTACCTTCTGATTTTCTTAGTAACATTTTCTTTCCTCCGGCTTTATTATAAGAATATAGTATATAATACCTATAACATAACAAAATATGTGTTAATCGGCTCTTTATGTTATGGGGAAGGCTTCCGGTCAAGAGTAGGCAGTCAGTAGTAGTTAAGCTTCTGGGGTGTCAAAAGTTGAAGGTGGATTTTGGGCTGTGCTGGGGGCCAGCGCCCCCACCTACTGTGTTGTTCAAGCCTGTATATTCAAGCCTTACCTTCGTAAATATTCAAATCTGTCATTTGATAATGGCTTCTTCCTTGAGAAGAGTTGTTACAAAGACCTTCTATCTTACTTAGCATGTGGATTCTTTTCCAGAACAGGTTGTTGAGTGGTGATTTAACTTGCTTCGGTTTTAAATTGTCAGCGTATCATCCTGGGATTATTTTTAAATGCCACTCTTACAATAGCTCCGTTGGTTTGTATATACTCCAGATAGATTTCTGTTTACCTAATCTCTTCTGTTTCTGGAACCAGCCCCTTTTAAGTAGTGCATCTCTACTACCTACTTTAACATCTGAGAGAGCAAGGCTTGCACCAGTGCATTTCCTTTTCGAGACTTGGGGTGCTTCTCATCAGTTTATTATTTCAGATAAATCATTGTCTTGAAGTCCTTAAAAAAATGGGACTTTAATAGAACTATGTTGTAGCTATAAATCCGAGATATCTTTGTGCTATTTAGTCTTCTTATCCAAAAGCATTTCTGAGATTTTGAGACCGTTTGCTAACACTTGGGGACAGAAAGGTGCTAGTAGAACACGAGACAGCTACTAATCAGTCTGAAGATGAATTCCAGTTTTAGGAATGTTAAAACGTAAGGGAGAAACATATAAGAATCCAAGAAATATGCTCAGTCTGTCCTGTTTGCTCACACTATATATTTTAGTAAAATGCAATTGGCTAAAATTTAGAGCCTGTACTTGTTTTAGAGTGTGCATTCCTAAGTTTTCTTAGCTCTTAAATTTTTAGTTGCTTTAACATCGTTTCATTTGTCAGCCGTTTTCTTTTTCAGTGTGTCTGCGTTCAGGCAGCTCCCTTCCCCCCCGCCCCCCCCCCCACAAGTGTGTGGTCATATCTTCCCTTAGCTCTTTTTTTGTGGACTGGAGAGTAAAAAGCCAGTGCTCTCCAGAATTTACTTATATTTTTCCCCAATAGGATTGTTTCTAAACTTTCGTATTCTGCTGCTTCTCAGTACCGTTTGCCACTTTTTCTGTTGGGACGTTTGACAGCCCCACTGTGGTCATTCCCCGTGGATTCGCCCTTGAACTCAGAGAGTCATATCGGGCCATGGCATCAGCTCACGTGCAGAACATGCCTCGTCCATGTGAAGCCGCAGCCCTTTATGCGCCTGTGGTTTGCCACAGACACGTTCCTCCCACCTGACATTACAGACTGTGCCTCTGCCCCGGAGTGACTTATTTCCTGGTCCCACCTCCTCTTGTTCTGTAGAAGTTAGCGATTTTTGCCTTTTTGGAAGCATCTAGCTCATGTATTCCACTCATGTTCCACTATTCTGTCGTCAGATGAGCGTCTGTTATGTACACCAGTCACTAGGCAACAGGGCTCACAGCGGGAAGCAAGGACCAGACGTGATCCTTCCTCTTGGTGCACCTAACGCCTCATGGGGAGGAGGAGGCAGGCAGAAATTACATAATTGCAGACTTCGTTTGAAGATTATAAGATACTTTAGTGAGGGCTGTAAACGAGAGGTACCTGGTACTATGTGAGCTTGTAATACTTTCTGAAATGATGCTGAGGTGAGTTGAGTTTACTGGGCAAATAAGGGAGGAAGAGCTTTAGAACACTGAGAGTGCTGTCACCGTACGGAGGTCGGGAAGGGGGTAAAATGAGGCTGTGTATGGTCTGGTCTTAGGACTGACGTCGAGTTGTTCGTTTATTGATTGATTGACTGAAGAGCATTTGTAAGCCATTGTCATGTTTCAGTAGAGAGACAGAACCGATTTGTGATCTGATTTGTGGTTTGAGCCAGAATAGATAGAGAACAGCCAAGAGGCTTTGCCATGCTCTAGGCCAGAGATGGTGATGGCTTACAGCAGGGTGATGCCGGAGGGGGTAAAATTGAAGAGCTAAAAGAGACAGCACTTACTGATTGATGAGCAGTGGAGAGAAAAAGGACAGAAGTTGTCAAGGATGACCCCTTGGGGGCGAGGGGAGTGGTACATAGCTTTTAAAATCAAGTGGATGGTGCTCTCTCATTCGCTGCTCAAAAAGGACCTAGATTTGCTGGCAGGACTGGGAGTTCAGTTTGGAAATTGTTGAGTTTGAGGTGCTTTCAGTATGGCCAAGAGGAAATGTCAAGTAGACAGGAGGGTATATGGATCTGGAAGTCAGAACAGAGGGATGTGATGCAGATAGAAATTTGAGAGTCATCTGCAGAGAGGTGATAATTGTAGCTGTGGACACAAATGAGGCTAAATGGCTTAGGACTAGCCCCAAGGAGCCTCACTATTCAGTGGCATGTGGAAGAGCATGACCTTGCAGAGGACACTAAGGAGAAAGAGAAGAAGAAAACCAGGGTATCGCAGAGGCAGAGGGGCATAATGAAGAAGGAGGGAGAGGCCAGTAGTGTAGAATTCTGCCAGGAGGTTATGTGCGCTGGAGACTGAGTCTCTTGGAGATGGTGATGAGGACATCGTTGGTTTGGGTATCTGCTGGATGGGGAGGCCACAGGCCCACCGTGAGGCCGAATTCCAGAAGATGCCGTGCACATGGGATAAAAGTGAGTGGTACTTTAAGGAGTTGTGCGGGAGAGAAGTCAGAGGAAGCCAGGTTGGAAAGACGAGTAGAGGATGATAAAGTGGCCGCCATGTCATCCCTGTGGTGGAGGGAGGGGTGGAGTCCCAGCAAAATGGAGCTCAAAGCCATGAGTAGATACGCCAGCCCCGTGAACCAGGCTGCCTTCCCCCACCCACATGGTGCTGTTGGCCACTGGCATATTCTTTACTGCCTGGTTCTTCACCTGTGAGATTACCTCTTGGTGGAGGTATTTATAGAGAGCCCCTCATCTCCTCGATGGCCTTGCTCTTCGTGGAGCCCACTTCCTGCTGCTCTTCATTGGCATCTACGTATGAGCTCCCAAGGGTACCAACCAGGTGGCTGCCCTGAATTCCTACTCATTGATTAAAAAAAATTTTTTTTTTTAACTAGTGCTGGGAGTGTCCCCACCTGCTGTTCACAATAAAGGCAAATGTGTGACCAGGGGAAAAAAAAAAAAGGATGACATGGAAGTAGGGAACGTGGGACATTTCACACGAAAATGGTAAGTGAAACTCAGTATAGTGTTCCCCAGGCTTATCCAGGCTGGGGGACAAGAAGCTCAGATCCTAAGAAGTACAGAAGTTACGGTGAACCTGGATAGATCTCTGTAACACTCAGTCTTCCCATTCAGGCATTGGTGATGTTTCCTTTTCCACTGTCTTCCGTACCATTAATGTCTTTTCTTGACAGTTTCATATGCCTGTCTGTCTTTCTGTAGTCTGCCAAATGTATCACACTCGCTGTGCCCATGACTGGCTTAGTTTCCTTCACGGTGGAATTTGTTCCTTCATATTGCTAGTGCCGACTTTAATTCTGTAATCACGGTCTTAACATTATTTGTTCATATCTTCCAGCTCTCTTTTTATACTGTGTCTGCCTCAGCCAACTGTTATTTCAGCTCACCTTTGATTTTGTGCCTTATGATCTGAATTCTAGTGTGACTAGGAAGTAAACACCCATTAAAAATTTTTTTTGTATATTTATTCCCAGGTACTTTCTAAGAATCATAATGAGGAAAAAAATAATAATTTGCAAAACTTAAACCAGAAGCAAGGTTAATGGTTAGAGATGCATATTTTAATATTCTGCACTGTTGCCATAGTGGCTACAGCTCAGCCACTCAAGCTTTAAGCAATCCAGTAATCAACATAAAAGTGAAAATAATCATCTTCCAACAGTTGCCGCGTCCTGATAGAGATGCTAAATAGCACAACGGTTAAGAACACAGGTACGAGTCATGACCGTTAATAGGTGTGTGACATGCGGCAAATTAGTTAACCTTTCTGTGTTTTGAGTTCTTTATCCCTAAAACGGAGACAGTAATAATAGTACTTTCCTGTATCGTGTGCTGTCATTGGAGACCAGTAAATAGAACATTATTTCTACTATTACAATCCAGTGGGATGTGAGGTGTATCACAGGAAATAAATAAGAGAAATAAAGTGATATAGGATATCATAAAAGAAAGATGATCTCTGACTTGTACAGTGGAAAGAGTAAGGGAAGGCTTCCAGAGGAGAGGGTGCATTTTAGTTCGAAGATGAGAAGGTGGTTCCAGTCAGAAGAAACAGGCTGAGCCAAAACAGGGGAGCTGGAAAGCACACATCCCAAAGACGCATGTATATGGTATGGAAGGACCTAGAATGTCAGATTGCAGAAAGGAAGTCATTGGCTAGAAGACTGGAGCCATGTTGTTGAGAGTCAGAATTGCCTGGTAAGAGTTCAGATTTAATTCAGTAGTGGGGCGCCAGGCTGGCTCAGTTGGTTAAGCATCTCACTTTGGTTCAAGGCATGTTCTCACAGTTCATGGGTTCGAGCCCCGCGTCGGGTGCTCTGTGCTGACAGCTCAGAGCCTGGAGCCTGCTTCAGATTCTGTGTCTCCCTCTCTCTCTGCCCCTCTCCCACTCATACTCTGTCTCTCTCTGCCTCTCAAAAATAAATAAACGTTTAAAAAAATTTTAATTCGGTAGGAAACAAAGAGCCATCGACACAGGAAAAGCCTGGAATCATGTTGACCAATTAGGGTGTGACCACAGCCTCAGCAAGTATAGGCAACATGAACTCGGAAACGATAGTGATAAGGAAGAGGAACTGAATTTGAGGGGAAAATAAGGGGACTGGGGGCCCTTCCTTCTGTGAAAAGTTAATCTACTTGAGCTTTGACTCCATTATGATGCAAATGCACGTGTTGGCTTGGGTGCCAGCTTCCATTTTGTGATCCATTCCCTCTTAAAAACATGTCAGGCCGCAAAACCCTTCAAAGTGCCCTCGAAGTCTTCCAGTCACTGTCAACCCACGGAAGTGACGGGAAGTCACCGTGAGACCTGTTAGACCATCTATGGTCTTTCCAAATCCATGCTAGCCTACTTTTTTCATAGTTTATCATAGCTTCTTTGGCTCAATTTATCCGGCCCTTGGGCTCTCTCTGCCTTGACTCTGACTAACTCACCTGATGTCTAACCGCGTGGGACCAGACCTTCACTCCAAATGGCTCTATTCTGAGTCTTACCTGCCTTCCACCATCAGTCGATCTGTGGCTCTCACCTGCTCCTGTGATGTTTTCTGCCTGGTATCTTAAGGCTTGTCCGTGCTCTCTGTTCTGACCCCTCACTCTGGTCTGAGATTTTTCTAGCTCAGTGCAGGGCTGACTGGACCCTTGGTTGGTGGCAGTGACTGTTGAGATCGTCTGAGGAAGCAAAACGCCCTAGGACCAAAGAAGGATGGCCTGCCCTTCGGCAAGTGGTGCTGTAACCTCTCAGACTTGTCACAAGATGCACCACACTGTACCTTCGTCGTCACAGAAGCCCCGGTGCTGGACATTGGTACTGGACTGATCCATTGGCCAGAATACTGTTGCTTCAGGAAACCACGTTAAATTAATTTCTTTCACAATTGTGCATCTGTCAGAAACCGGTCAAGTTTTGCCTGCACCCAAAGGAACCAAGCTGATGTTCCCAGGGCTTGCCTTTGGGGGGTTGCCTCCACATGGGGTCTTCCCAGTTCAAAAAGTGCTTGACAGCAGACACCACGCACCAAACAACCCCAGGATGTGGAGAGAAGAGTAGGAGTGAGACCATTACTATAAAGCCTCCATTTCTAGAGCGCTCTACAGTTTACAAAGCTGTTGCATGTGGCAGGTCTTGGGTCTTCCCTGCAACTCATTGACGTATGTGCGGTCACTGGCCGAGGACATTAGGAAACCAAGGCTCAGAGTTCAAGTCCCTCGTCCTCTACACTTGTGATCTGGGGAAGTGATCGCTGCAGCATTTTTCTTTAAGCTGAAGATTCACTGTCTGCCCTAATGAATCCGGATCTCCAAATCATAAATCTCTCGTCAGCAGCATTAACTCAATAATGCTCTTAAGATTATATGAATAGAATGGACTCGCAGAGGCAGTGCGATTGCTGCATGAGCCATGAAAATGAAAACTTTTGTAAGATGTTGAGATTCCCCCTCCCCCGCCACCATGGATTAAGTAGCCTCGAGCAGGGTGGAAACACATGAAACTAATTTGTCTGATTAAAAAGAAAAAATCCAATCATAAAATTAGGAAGTCAGTTTGTAATGGAAGGCATTAAATAGAGAATGTAAATGTTATTTCTGTGGTCTATTTGGTATTACATCGTAATGTAAATAATGTATCACAGAGAAACTGTGAAATTGATTAATAAGGCCACTCTCCTCCTGTGTGAGGCGGCCGTGAGCTGGGGCTTTCTGTCTGTGGAGAAGGAAGCATTCTCATGCTCACAGGGGCGTGGAAGGGCAGCCACTATGAGAGCAACAGGTGCGTGCAGTTTCTGTTCAAGAGTCGTTTAAATATCTTTAATCAGTCCGTTTTAAGTCAAACCATATGATGTTCAGACACAGACACGTTTGCTCTCAGTATCAAGTACTTTTCCCCTCTCTCCTCGCCCGGGATTGGCGGTACCCAGCTGTGAAACTAAGCTTGCCTTCTGTTACTTAAGAGCAGATAAAATGTTTACAACAGTTACAGTTGATTGCATGGTGGTTAGTTTCACGTTTCTCGCCCGCCGGTGTGAGAGTGGGTCTCTGAATAAATCAGGTACCTGACTCTTGTTTTCTGCCCAGTCTGGCTATAAATAGGTCAGCTGTTGCATCAAGTACTGCAGGGTGACCCTCCCGTCAGACTCCCACGGCTCCTTCCTGGCGATGGAAAGAATCGCTTCATCTTTAACTTGGCACAAAGTCTGTGGATGGAGAACAGCCACCTTGGAGCGATTTGTATTTGGAGTTCAGTGGACTTCATTGCCATTTCACCCAGGGTGGGGGTCGGGTGTGGGGGGGGAGAGTGCAGCGAATTAGCACCATGTCCTAAGACCGTTCCCCCAGAAGCTCCGTTTGGGGTTCTTCCTGATTTCCGTCAACACAGAGTCAAGAGGTCACAACAGAATTTCCATAGGACACTTCACAGATGGTTCTTGTCCTTATTGTGTTCAGATGATTAGAGTTTGGGTGTGCCATTCCAGTCCTGCTGCTCTTCTTTGGGGTGTGTGTGTGTGTGTGTGTGTGTGTGTGTGTGTGTGTGTGTGTTTTCTCACGGTTCATGTGCATGTGTAATGCGTTAATGGGCCTCCTGATAATTGAGATGGTGTATTCATTTTCATAAAACCTGGTGGTTAGGTGATCACTTCATTGCATAGAAGGCAAAAATGACCTGTCACATCCTGGCACTCAGAGGTGGTCCAGTGCGGGGAGCCCTCCTCCCTGGGCCTCTGCTTCCCCAGTGCACCTCTGTGTCTTGATCTGTCCACACGTGGAGTCTTCACTCCCCTCCTCAGAGGGGGTTGAGGGTTAGGTGTTTCCCTGCAACGTGGATGTAGCAAGTGTTGGTTGGATAGGTAAGACTTGTTTGATGTCGCATCACTGCCGATCGTTTTATAAGTTAACCTGGAGACAGACAGTCCCCCCGTTTTCAGAATGTTCCTTTTTGTGTACAGTTGTTTAGATCGCCTTCTCACGCCCCTTTTCCTATCAGTTTTCACTTCAGTTTGAGATAGAAAAGGGCCAGTAAGAGCAGGTGACAAATTGATTGATGAGATGCTGGTCGGGGCCTCCCCCACCCCCCCATCCCCGCACGTGAACGATGAAATGTGGACTTCATCTTTAGACGTGTTTGCACAGGTTGTCACCAATGAACGCACATCTGTAAAATAACTACAGGGACGTGTTTTATCCTGTCCCCTCCAGTTGGAACATTTCAGGGAGGCTGTGCTGTGGGTTCCAGCGCGCCCTGAGAAGAGAAGGCTCCACTCCTGCGGCTGATAAGATGCGACAGCGAGCCCTTCCTGCACACCGTAGTCACCTTATTGATAAAAACGTACCAGAGCCCTGCAGCCGTCCAGAACGGAAGTCTGGGTGCGCCGTGTTAATTTCTGCAGCGCTACGTTTGCTCTTGGCCGAGTTAGCCGCACACAGGACCAAGGGGCTTCCCCCCATCGAGGGGGAAGACGGGGCTATCGAAAAATAAATTTTTACTTTAATACCGAAAGCGGCCTTGTGAGACTCAAAACACATAATACACCAAGTTTTCAGAGGCAGATGACGAAATGCAGCTCTTCTGAGAGGGGCTGACAGAGGGAGCTGCCCAGAGTAAAGAACTAAAGGGACTCTTGCAGGCATTAGTAGGTGAGGCATGCGCGTATTCATCTTCATTGTGGGCGCCCTGAGAAGGCTTCACAGCTAATGTTCTGGGTACGAGAAGGCATCCAGTCCGCTTTCCGTCTTTAAAATACATGTCAGCACTTAAGTAGGGTAGACAGCAGCACTAATCATATTAAGCACAGTGTCTGAACTCACAGTGAATGCATAATTAATGTATTGTTTTAGAGGACCTAATATATTAGTCAAGGGCAAGAGCTTCACGCATAGCCTGTGCTCCAGGCGAGGAGGAGGGCTCCTCCGTGGTGCTGGTCGCCCGGCTGCGGCGAGCTTTGCTCACTAAATCTGTTTTGTTACACCTCTGATAGAAGCCAAAGCCATCAGACAACCTCCATTAAAGTGTTTGCCACAGAGAACTCTCTCTGGGATAGTAAATGCTAATTCAATGTCAATTAGAAAATGCCCCTAAGAAAACACTGCGATTAATAAGGGGTACTTGTGTTGATTCACTGCTGGGATTTTTTTTCCCCCTCCTTCCTTATAAGGATCCATCTTTCACTGCTTGCTATTTATTATTTTAAATATGTTTAGCTTGAAGGCACTTTACCATTTCATCTTTATTTTAAAATGTACCCAAATGTTTACTTCTCCATCAATATCCATTTAAACGTAAGCCATTCGGGGTCTCACTAATTTAAATTCCTTTAGTCAAACCCTTGAATAAAAGGTTCAATATAAACTCTTGAATTACTGCATTCAAACACTCTTTCGAAAGTTTCTGATTTCTATAATCCTCTTCTTAGTTTTAAAGAGAGAGAATGCACGTTTTAAAAATAAGTTCAGCTTTCAGAGACATCCTGTTGCCCCAGCTAATTAGCAACTGAAAACTAACTTTTCTCTGCAACTTTCAGACTTTATATGGATGTGTTGAAATTTTAATATGGTATTCTGTACTTTTCACATACATTTTTAAGCCATCTAACTGCACCGTATGCACTTAATGGTGACAGTGGTCACGGCTCTGTTTCTCTTACGATTTTGCTGAAAATCATTTTTGTGCAGCTCCCTGATGTGAGGGCGTTTGTGGCGGAGATGCCAGCTGGGGGCAAGTGATGGGGAGAACTTGGTGACATGCCTTTGGGAGTCTGGCGTTTTATTTAATTCTCTCGAGCTCTTGCAGTATTAAAATCTATCTCCAGAGATAGATAGCTGGATTTTTGCCTTGTGTGCTGTTTTCTTAGTGCTTAAAAATTACGAGGAAAAATTTAAGTATTAATCAGTGTGAGCATAATTGAAATATGCCACATTATCCTGATTTGGTCTCTGATTTCCTTTTAACTTCAGAGAAAAATCGGTTGTTAATAACTCTAATTCATGTTTCCTTAAAATAGAATCATAGATTTGGTGCAAAGGACTGAAAGTCCCAGGCTTCATATTTAAATCTTTGAAATATAATCTTGAAAGAAAATAGCTTAATTTGACCAAGACTGCGGTAAAATTTGATTTAGCTTTGGCTCTTTTAAACAGAGCTAGTTTTAACTAGCAACGTGTAAATTTCGGCGATTTGCTTTCTTCTCTAAACCAACTTCTCTCCTATAGATTGTGTGTGTTTTGTTTTGTTTTTAATTTTTTTCTTTTGAAGAGTATTAGTCCTGTCTCCACTTTCTTGGTGCTCCCACTGAATAAAGTTAGGGCACTGAGACGTTCTGATGGGGTTGGCGACGGCTTGGCCGTGATAAGCATATTTCACTGTTTATTAATCGCATTCACTTTCTCATGAATTACATAGCACTGGCAAACAGGCCGCATATATTCTGATGTGAAGTCTTAAAGTTTAGAGGTGAAAATAAGAAGCAGTCTGTTTAGATTTTCTCCACCTGTAGGAACTTCTAAGACCACTTCCAAAACTTTAAATGCAATAATTACATTCTACTTGTTCGATTTACGTAGGCCAAAACTGAGAAATAATACCGAGCTAGCACATTCTGTTAAATAACAGTTTTGTGGATGTGCGTCAGTGCGCTGTGCTCAGAATTTGTGCACGTTGCCCTGTGTTAAAATGAAGATGTTCATGTTGTCACTCTGTCCGTTCTGTATTTAAAAATAAATTTTTTTGCACACTTAGATGTTCGCCTAATAACACGCTACTAAGGAGTTATTATTTGCCCTCAAATACCAAAACTTTCTGGTAACACAGCCACATCAAAGTTAGCACCACCTTCAGAAGTGTTTTTAATTTTTTCAAAAGTTGCATTTTTAATAGTAATCTGAATTGTTAACTGTGTGTGTGTGTGTGTGTGTGCGTGCACGCGCACGCGCAGGCGTGTGGTTTTTAAATTATAGCATGGAACTTTGAAGGCCTAGCCAGTACCCCAAATTTGTTACAGATGCTGTATATAAATCTACTTAATCTTTTTCTTTTACAGTGTAGACATTTTATGTTTAATTTTACTCTTTTTTGTTACCTCTAATAGTTTCATGAGCAAATTTCACTGAATTGAATCCTTAGTAAAAGGAAAATATTTGAAAACAAGCTATCTTAGGCTCACAAGTAGAATTTAAAACACAAAAGGATTATGGGATTATGTCATTTTATCTACATCTTAATGCCACAGTTTTGAGCATTTGCATTCTCAACTGCAATTTATGTTTTTAGTTTGCTGTAGACTTAGGGAGAGAAAAGCCTTAGCTCTGAGCACTGGGAGGCAATAGTGCTTGTTTGAAAAAAGCTAGCCCTGTAGTCGTTAATAAAAAATGCTAAATATCAGATAATGTATTTTTTTTTCCAGTTACAACTCGATGATAGTGCCTGTTTCTTGCTCTTCTATTTTATATTTCTGGGGAGAAAATAACTACTCTTTGATACTCTTTTGGCCACAGTAAACCATCAAAACTGTGTGACTTTGGGGACACACATTGACCAGAATTCTCCAAATGGGTGTGCCTCTTGTAGGGATCCTCTACTTGTTTTGCATGCGTGAATTCTTGGGAAAACGCTTTCAGCTCAAGTATTTAGATAATTAAATAAAAAGGGTATTGGTGGAGGGGGACAGGGTGCTCAGAGCGGGAAGTTAAGTACATTATGGGGGGATTTATGGTTGTGAGCTGGACCGAGTTACGGCTGGTGTACACAGTCTAAACAAAAGCATTTCTTCGCTTTAAGAGGAGCCCATCTCAAGGTACATTTCTAAACTCTGTATCTCTGCATGTTGTTGTTTTTTTTTTTAAACACCTGCTTTGCGTTAGTAAAACTAAATCTTTTTCTTTAGATTTAAGATATTGCTAGGGATATTATGCTTAAATTTTAGTTGGCAGAAATGAAATTTCTTCCCTTTGATGAAATAGGACTTTATATTTTCACATCAGTGTATAAACAGTGTAACCTCTCCTCGGCTGATGAGCCCCTTGACGATAAGAACTATTGACTCAGGCTCTCAGTTTCTCCTACCTGAAGTCCATTGTTTGATTTCTGGCTACACACATACTGTCTGAATCAGCTTAAAACTTCCTGCGGTATTTACATCTTTTTGTATCTTCACCAGGATCTCATTCTTCATGCTGATGTGGTAGAGCTGTTTTTACTTCATCTTATACAGACAGATGAGCTCTTTTTTTTTTTTTAATTTTGTTAATGTTTATTTTCAAGAGACAGAGAGACAGAGTGCAAGTTGGGGGAGGGGCAGAGAGAGAGGGAGACACAGAATCCGAAGCAGGCTCCAGGCTCCACACTGTCAGCGCAGAGCCCGACCCGGGGCTTGAACTCATGAACCACAAGATCATGACCTGAGCCGAAATCACGAGTCAGACGCTCAGCTGACTGGACACTCAGCCCAGGCGCCCCTAGAGTTTCGATAGAAGTCCAGAAAGTACAGTCCTCTGGTTGTAAATGGGAGGTTTTTAGTCGCCAGTTAAATTATGCTGGAAAAATAAGTACCCAGTGGCTGAATGTATTCTGCCTCCTTCAGAATAATTCCACTCTTCCTAGGAGAACCTTGCTCCCACATTTGTAAAATATTTTTACAAGTCAAGGCACTGAGATACATTATTGTTACTGTGTAATTTTACTTCTTTAAGGTGAAATCTGAGCCCTGTCTGTCCGTGATCGGGGGATCTGAAGCCCAGTCACTGGAGCTTCACAGACAATTAAAAATTCTCAGGAACTTCTAACCACGTTGTTTGTAATAGACAGGAATCTGTCTAATCGGCACTGGGTAAGGCCCCTCGTTTGAGAGTGGAGCGGGTCTGGAATCACATTCTAGGTCCGCTTACTAAGTGCGCTGTATGCGTAATTATGTAATCTCACCAAACCTCGGCCTGTTCATAGAAGCTGAGGCCTGTAACATCTACCCCGTAGACTTTGTTTCTCAGAATTCAGTTAGGTCTGTAAGTTTCCACGCTTGGCCTTGCCACCTTGTTCATCTGTGTCTTTGTTTCCGTGTCCGTTGTCCTGTGGTCACCATCGTCTTTGCCACGCCCCGTCTTCGTGGCCCTTTTCCTCATCGTCTGCATCTCTGTTACTTTTCTCCCTCGCCATCCTGTCCTCCATCCCTCGCTCCTGCTTTGCTGCTCTTCTCCCCCGTCGTCTCCTGTAACGTAAGACCTTTCAGAAGCCTTTCTAGGGCCTCGGGGGCCCTTCCAACACTGGAACCCCAGAGACAGACTGCGTTTGGCAAGCCCTCCCGGAGTGGCTGTTCCGTGCTTGTGCCCTCATTAAATGGTAGCTTCCTCAGATCAGGAACTTCTTTCCCTACTGCATTCCCAGCAGCACACCAGAGAGGCTTTTTTTTTTTTTTTTAATTTTATTTTTTTATGTTTTATTTATTTCTGAGAGAGACAGCGTGAGCAGGGGAGGGTCAGAGAGAGAGGGAGACACAGAATCGGAAGCAGGCTCCAGGCTCTGAGCTAGCTGTCAGCACAGAGCCTGAGGTGGGGCTCGAACCCACGAACCGTGAGATCATGACCTGAGCCGAAGTTGGATGCTTAACCGACTGAGCCACCCAGGTGCCCCAAGAGAGGCTTAAGAACATTCTTCTCAAACAAATGAATGATTGCATTTCCCTTGTGTTGTGTTATTCAGATAGATTCAAGTTATTTAAAGGAAAGGCCAACCGGTCATTGATCTGTAAGCGTCTTCAAAGGGGCAGTTTATTGAAGAGAAAGTTCCGATAGTTGCTATACTTTAGAAGAATAACCACAGAGCAGCTTATGAAAAACTAAAAGGTGTGACCATTGGAGGAATTACTCTGTAGCCGTCGGATGATGACATAGATCTATCTGTCTATATATATTTTAACACCAGTGATGTTCACTATATATCGCTAAGTGAAAGAACATTTTACAAAACAGTCCATACGAAGATACAGGTAAAACTATATTAACTTTTTTAAAAATATTTATTTATGGTGGGGGGCATAAGCAGGCGAGGGGCAGAGAGACAGAGACAGACAGACAGAATCCAAAGCAGGCTCCAGGATCTGAGCTGTCAGTGCAGAGCCCAACACAGGGCTCGAGCCCACGAGCCGTAAGATTGTGACCTGAGCCGAAGTAGGATGCTTAACCAACCAGCTCCTATTAACTTTTTACATATGAGTAACAGCACTGTGGTTTTCTTTTCTCTTTCCCTTTATTTTTTTTCTGATTTTTTTAAATTAGAAAACAAAGCGTGAAACTTATTTAAAACCTAAGAAAACGGTGTAATATATTAAATGATGAATAGATTGCTTTGCCTTTTGTAAGATAGAGTTCTGGATACTCCCATCGAGTTCTAAGAGTATCATTAAAGTCTTTTTTTTTTTTTTTAAGTTTGCTTATTTTGAGAGAGAAGGAATGAGTAGGAGAGGGGCAGAGAGAGAGAGAATCCCAAGCAGGCCCTACCCTTTCCGTTCAGAGCCTGATGCAAGACTTGGTCTCATGAATCTTAAGATGATGACCTGAACCGAAATCAAGAGTCAAGTGTTCCACTGACTGAGCCACCCAGGCGCCCCTATCATTAAAGTCTTAATTACAGTTCCTAATTAAACCTAATGTTCAGTGTTCTATTTCTGGAATTTTCCCAGGGCTTAAAAATTTTGGTTATTTTCTTCACAGTCCGACACCCTATCCCCCAGCCTGATACCGTAACTAAAAACCGAAGATGGAAAGCTCTAAACCCAGGTTTTCCTTTGCAGCTTCTCTGATCACCGGTACCTGCACTTTCAGTGTTTCATTTTCTACTCATTTTGCACATAGGAGACAAGACTCCATAAAATATTTAAACATTTCACCAGTACTGTTGTTGAGACAAAAAAAGCAACAGACTCAAATCCTACTAAACCCTGCTTCGTACTAGCTCCGATTTGTGATTTCTCAGTCGACTTATAGGAGTTAGAGCTTGCATCACGGAAGACCACTTTAGGCATATGTAAACTGTATGAGATGAACATAGGGTCATCAGAGAGACTGCGCGCGGGGATAGGAGAGTGAGTTCTCGGAGCCCTAGATTCTAATGTCCTTATTCCATACTGTCTGATAGTCCAGTGTAAACACCGGGACAGAAACCTATGTGCAAGGCTGATATTTGACAGTTACAGGTTGTTAAAATGGGGTTGGTAAGTAGCTGCTGCCCGAGGCTGCCTCCCTCCCCCCCTTTCCCAGGACTCCCAGACTCCCAGAGCAGTGGCGATGGTAAGGGGCAGGATCCCTCCGGACTGGCCCCCTGCCTATGCTACATTAGCAGCTACACATTTAGAATTGCCCCTGCTATGTATCACTTACATGTTGTGGTTAAAAAGATTGCATCAATGGTCCTTTTAGCAAAAAGGACCTCAGTTTTATGCAATTAAATCTCAGCCCAAGGGAAAATCTCGAGGCAACCAAACAGGATGTGATACAGAGAAACAGAAAGTGGCACCAGCCTCGCCATCTCACTTTACCTGAGGTTACATAAAAATATGCCTATGGAGAAAACACTTTCGAGTGAAATAATACACGTGCAAACATTGTGTAAGCCGTGAAATGCTATTTAAGGGTAATTTATTAATAAACCTTGTGAGAGCCGAAAGATTTAAACTGTCCCATGAGAATAGGTTGATCGCAGCTCGAAGGCTGTCAAATGGGATTGCAGGCTGGATGTTAAGAGCAGCAGTGCTTCGCTGAGCACTTAGTATATGCCGGACACGGATGCTTTACCTACACAGTTCCCTGGACAACCTTGAGAGGCACATACGATCATCCTGTTACAGTTTCAATGAAACAGCCAGAACACGAAAGCCCTGCCTCCACTTCTGTGTCCCCTCTGTTCCCCGACTCCAGTGACCTTCTGCCTCTTTGACTTCTCTCCCCTCCTGGGACACTAGGGAGAGGTTAAAAGTATCTCTGTGTCTAGCAGAACCCCTTAGCAGAAACCAAGGGAGTAGGAAGGGAGAGGTTCCAACTCTCAGCTTATTTTCACTGAGGAGGGTAAGTCCCCTGTGAAGGCATTTGTTCTGGCCCGGGCTTTGCACAGTGAAGTAGTTTTAGGTGAGCAGTGTGACCCGATAGATGATCACCTTGTACCATGAAATATACCGGACGGAGCAAATCAGACAAGACAAAACATTCCATTTCATATATCCCAATGGTAATCACTTAGAAAGCAGTATCAGGAAATATTACAAGGCAGATTTTTCCTCTTAAATTATTATAGTACAGCCTGCATCGTTACCACGTGATCATAGCAAGTGCACAGAAGTATTATGAAACCGACAGACCCAGTGTCCCGGAGAACGTTCATCTTTACGGTGCAATACTGACATCGGTCAGGCGTGGACCGTAATTAGGAAAGAGACTCTGAAGCTAGAGCCAGTTAGCTATTTCACAAAGTCCTTTTCATATTGAGGATCTTCTGACGAAAAACAAAATTGGGGGATTAAATTATAAAATGATGAATAAGCAGACTGTTTATGACTGCCTGGTAACTAGACTTTGCCTTTTTCATACGTGCATTTTTATCATTTATCTTTATGTCAAAGTACTTGAATTTGCTTTTGTTTGGGGTTCATTTCCCATCACAATTCTTACATTCCACGTTAGAATTTGTTTAACCACCAACAAAATGCCACATCCTTCTTTATCCAAACATCATGAAATCATTGCAGATGAGGTGAGGAGATAAAGTAGGTGGATTAGGAATGGGCGGTTTAAGTTTACACCGTTTTATTATGTCAGGGACTTTTGATACTTGAGACCTCCGTCCACAGCTGTGCAAATCACGTGTATGAAACCGGGTTCTGTAATTTTGTTATTTTCAATCCTGACGGAGGATGGGTGTAGACGGTCAGATCTATTACCTAAAAAAGCTTCATCTGCTGGAAAGCAACTGATGGCTCAGCTCAGTTAATACATCACAGAGGTACGATCCATGTATTACTCAATACTCATTTCCTTCATTCTCTGCTTCCCCTCACTTTGACCTTAGAGGCATTTTACTGAATGGTGGCAAGGGCATGGGGGCATAATAGCTTGTATTTTTAACATGTCCTATCCATAATTTTCCGCTAATCTTAAAAAATACCATTTTACATAATTTTTTTAGTCTTACAAATATATGGATATATTGCAGACTGTATGTTTATAAAGTGTTAACTTTTACGTAGGAGACACGTATGTATATATAGTTTAACCTCTAACCCATTAAATTATTTGAAAAGCAGAAAAAGAACTCTGTTGCATTAAATGAAGAACAGTCCTGCTTTTTTTCCCTTTTCCTGTGTTTATGCTGATGTTAAATCAAGAGCATAAAAAATATTTAGGTAGCATTAGGGGAAAATCATGCATTGTTACTAATAGAAATTTAATTATCTAATCATGTTGAGCAAATTGTGTCATTAGAACTTTAAGAATTTTTTTTTTAATAAGAATTTTTTTAAAGCATAGTTCACTTGAGAGTTACTTGATTCCCAAATGAAACAATTGTTTCGACTTTGTTGAAAGTTTTAAGTGAAAAATTTGTAACGGAACTTCAGTAGCTTATTTATAGAGATGTTATGTGGTGTTTGTCAACCAGGGAAAGCTTGGGTTAATGTCGATTTTATAAAATCCCCGGGATTTCCATCAGATTTATTAAAACTAAGCCATTTAGGCAATAGTTTGTTATTAGAAATGCTATTTTAAAACTGTGTGTCATGCAGTTAGACTTCCTCTTCATTTAATTGGATTGGACTGCAGGTATTTTTTGTACTTTCAATGAAAACGAAATCAAAAGGCAATCACTTTGTTGAACATATTTTTTAAATAATTACAGTATTTAAAATGCGTATTTACATCTAAACAAGGGCATTGTTAATAAAATACTTTTTTGAATCACACCCTAAAGGAAGCTTTGCAAGAACCTCTGGTTATCCATTAATCTGTAGTATTGTAGCTTCAGTTAGATTACATTAATTTGTACCAACTGGATTTGAGAAAGGTTCAAATTATGGAATATGTCTGAGGAAACCCAATATTGTTATTTTTCAAATTAAAATAAAAAGGCCCTTGAGTTTCCTACCGTTAAGACTAATCTTTGACTGTGGATATGTGTCTATTTTTATATGCCCCCCCCCCAGTAGCTAATAATGTAATTAACCAAATTAACAAACATGGTTTGTAATTATACGCCATGTGTGGTATAAAGTACTTGATAAAATGCACTTGAAGGTACTTGAACAGTTGATTATCAAGCGTTTCAAACGCCTGCCATCACCATCAACATGAAATACTGTTTAAACTCCGAAATGCTACTACGTAGAGTTTCCTAAATGGAGATCAGTTTCATCCTGATTTTAGTATAGATGTTGAAAAACATGACTAATAAAGTTTAAGTTCATGAGATTGTTATCATAATTGAAATTAAGGAAACAAATGTAAAAAAACATCTATTTCAGAGTTTTCATTAGCTCCAGTGTAATCTTAGTGAAGCGTTAGCCTGTGTTGATGTGTTTTGTAGGTCATACGTGAGGCCGCCCGCTATCATATAGAAATCCTTTCTTTTTGTAAAATATGTTCAGTAGCACAGATGCTGAATGACTTGTATCTTATAGAGGAAACCTCTGGTGTCCATTATGTTTCTCAGAGTCCGTGTTTCTGCCTTCTCTTTCGTTCTTCTTTGCTTTGGCGTTAAATTCCTTTTGGCACCATAAATATTAATAATAATCCTTCCATTACTTGTAATTAAAGGCTTCATGATGTAGATTCCATAACGTCTCCAGATTCAACAGTTGTTAGTGCCTGAAGGAAAAAGCAGTACTTCTCCAAAACCCATTACACACAGACTTTTAACGAGTACAGTTTTTCATGTTTCGTGGAGTTATCCCTGACATTCGGGACCTTTTAGGAATATTATGGATGAAATACTTACATGCTTATTAATGCGTACTTAAAGAATACGAAGGAGATAAAAATAAAGTTAGCTTCTCCAATTTGCTTTAGTAAATAAGTGATATGTTAGAAGCTGTTTGATTTCTGGGAAAAAACGAACTGGGCCTTGGAACTACCTTAAGCGTTGCTCACACTGGAAGATGAAAAGCCTGTGCCTTTGTCAGATAATGTTTCAGCACGAAATAACTCTGTACGATGCCTACTTTTGTTTTGTATGTGGGACACAGATGTTTGCACCTCCGAAAAGGGGTAGAGAGCCCATAAAAAGGAGATTAAACCTGCTCCCAAAGAATATGTGTGGTATAGTACATTCTTGGAGCAGATTTTGAAATCAACTCCCTTATTCATAAGCTAAAAAAAAAAAAGGCAGCAATGCCATTCAACTTCCATAGCAAAGAATATGCTTTCCATAGTGCTGGTTCTCTGACTAGTCGTAAGTAAATGGACCAGCCACCCTGCGTGTTGATTCTTTTTTTAATTGGAGATCTTTATCTTGAGATCATCAGAGAACCGAGTAGGGTTGTGAGAAACGAGAGAGAGCCCGAGTGCTCGTCTCCCACTCTCCCCCATGGAAACATCTAGTAGAACTCTACATAGTACAGAGCCAGGATATTGACTCTCCCTCATGTTTTGAAAATGCTTTTTATGAAATCTCTCCACACAGCCAAGGATATAGCACTATTATTTTTCTTTAATTCTGAACAAAGGACAGCAAGTGTGTAACTCTACATGTAAAAATCATCTTTAAAGTTAACCGAATAAACATACGATGATATTTCTGTGACTCTACCTTGGGAGCGCAGAAAGGCCTCCAGGAAAGCTGTTCATTTTCAAATAGCTGAATCTTAATGAAATTTTATGTGGAATGTTCTTTGCTTTCCTCTGCAGTTTAGTGTGTTGGTTCTGTAGGCAGATTTTGTTTGGATTTTTAAAATCAGAATGCTGTATAGACTACATTAAGTTGAAATCTCAGTCATTTTTCATAATTAACCAATATCACATTTGATAAAATTTCTTTGGAACGAAGGCGGCTGTTTTTGTTGGGAGTGAAAAAACGTTAACGGTCAATTTTGCAAGCACATCCCTGAGTTTAGATATTAGATTATTCTCAAAGTTTACTGTGTATGAAAAGTCACCTGGGTCACTGAAAACGCAGACTCCCTGTCTCCACTCTGTTTTTGAAATTCCAGGTGGAGCCTAGGGATTTGCATTTTTAATTAACCAAGGCAGAGGATTTGGGTGCAGGTGGCCCCTGAACTACAAATTGCAAAACACTTTATTAGATACTCCAGCATTCTGTTGCAGAAGCCGTAGAATGTTTTTATTTTTCCCTGTGTTTGCAGGCCATCATTTTCATTTGCTAGATTTTTGTTTAAATACGGAATTACTGTTTTCCGTAGTCCTCACTTACCAGAATTTTTAGACTTCAGAGTTACAGTTCAGTAACACATCTGCCCTTCAGTTGAAATCCTTTTCAAACCTATGGCCAGGAACTTGGGAGAAGCAGATGGATTTGTGCAGTAAAGAAGCGAGCTAGGAATGGAGACAGAATCCGCCCTAAAAGCACGGCCTTGGATAACTGCGTGTAATCAAGTGGGCTGGTTGGTTTTTGGTTTTTGGTTTTTGTTTCATCAAGCCTTTTTTATCTTATTTTTAAGTAATGACAGAAAAAATTGAAAGTGATAAGTTAAGGATTCGAGATGAAAGTAGAGGAGGTAGGAAACAGGAGCATAAAAGAAAACCAAGAGAATATAACGGTGATTTATTTTAAAAAGCTCAGGAGTTAGAGCAGCGTCGTGGTAATGCAGACATCCTGAGTCCTTGAAAACAAGGTGAAGGGATGCTTAGTCAATTGTTTAGAAAGTTCAGGGCCAGGAGAAAATTTAGGAACATTTCCATCAAAAACTGATATAATTTTGTATTCAAAGCTGAAAACTAACTTCATTAATCTGGAAAATTCATTGGCATGCAGCATTTTACTTCCCAGAGATGGTGGGAAAATGACGTGTGACTTCTTCACTTGACTTCTGAGTAACAGGCACCCTTTCCAGGAAAGGCTAAACAATTGTATATACCTTTTCTTAAACGTTTTTTCTTGCTATTAACAAAAAACGTCTGGATTTGCTTTCATTCGTTGCTGGTTTGCATGGCTATGACACGCTGACATTTTAGGAAATTCTTGCCACACAGCACAGTTCAGACGTTGTTTGTTTGGATGCCATATTTACCTTCTTTCTTGATATATATACACATCAAAGCGTAGTGTGAGGCTATTACATTTTTCTGCTAGCTTTTTTTTCCCCCCTTACACATCTTATTTATGAGTTTAACAGCATAAGGGCTCCAGTGAGACTCTGAGCATCAGGAAGTCAGTATAGTGAAAGGAAACAGAGAGATGGGAACGAACTATCGCTCATAGTCTCTTCATACAGATGTTTGCATGTGCTGATGACTGTGTTTTGTTTTTGGTTTTAAATTTACCATCTTTTCTTAAGTTTATTTATTTATTTTTAGACTAAGAGCTCAAGTGGGGGAGGAGCAGAGAGAGAGGGAGAGAGAGAGAGAGAGAAAACCCCAAGCAGGCTCCACCTGGTCAGTGCAGAGCCCGACGCAGGGCTCAAACTCATGAACTGTGAAATCATGACCTGAGCCGAAGTCGAATGCTTAACGGACTGAGCCACCCAGGTGCCCCCAATGGCTGTGTTTAAAAAAAAAAAATTAACATTTGATTAACCTAAGATTGTCTATGAAGTGAAGTTGTAGCGTTTAGTTTACAACTTCTGTTGAAATCTTTTCATTTGTGTGTTTATATTTTTCATTTAAAATCATCCGAACTTCAAGTTTACTTCAGTTGTCCTAAGAACTTAAGGCTATCTGAGGCTGTGTAAGGGAATGAGCCATTAAATGTGTAAAGAGTTTAGGTTGTTCTTTAATCTTAAATTGTTCTTCCCTGAAAAAAAAATTTTTTTTAAGTTTATTTATTTTGAGAGGGTGCAGAGGGGCAGAGAGAGAGATTCCCACGCAGGCTTCTCACTATCAGCGCAGAGCCCCATGCAGGGCTTGAACTCATAAACAGTGAGATCATGACCTGAGCTGAAATCAAGAGTCAGTCACTTAGCCCACTCAGACACCCAGGTGCCCTTAAATTGTTCTATTTGCAGTTAGTGAGGATGTTGGAAAAGAGGACTTCTTGTTGCTGGTCAGAGTATAAATTGGGACAGTCTTTCTGGAGGGAAGTTTGGGAAGCATAGTTTAAAATTCTTAAAAATGTAAACTCTCTTCAAACCAACACTTAACATTTCTGGAATTTTTTTCCTCAATAAACTATTGAAATGGATGCAAATATGTTATATTAGACATAATTTTAAGTTACAAAAATGGGCTCGGTTAAAGTAAATTATATTTTATCCAGATAATGGAATACTAAGCAATGACTTAAAAGTCACATTTTCAAATACTATTTAATGACACGAGAAGTTTCTGAATGTTAAAGGAAATAATATTAGATTAGAAGAGTGTGTGTAATATGTATATGTGTATATCTAAGTGGGAGTTCCAAGAATATTTCTACCTTCTAACCCCATAATTCTCCTTTTGGAAATTAATGTATCCCAAGTGAAAGTAAGTAAATATTTACACCTCTTTTTAAAACACTGAACAGAGATGAAGAGATTAAAAATAATTCTCCCTGTGCGAGTTATTATATATTTAATGTTTTAATACAGAAAATCGGAAGGGTAGTGTTCAAACAGCGTGGTCAGGATGCTTATGAAAAGACCATAACAACTGTCTAAAATGCATCACTTCAAAATAATAAAGGGAAGGGAGGAAAAATAAATAGCATTAAGGCCGACTGGGAAGTGGACTGGGAAGTCCACTATTTTGGGGGTCAGAAGGAAAGGAGAATTTGAGTCCCAACATTCTGGGAGGAATAATCTCTTCCGTATTGGGAAGCCCTTGCTATTTTTGGTTTTAAATGCAATTTGTAAGTCTAAATGAATGGGCATGTCCTCCAACAAATTGCCTATTTTCCGTTTAGTTTGTTGGTTTGTTAGACTGTTTTTTGTAATTCTGTCAGAGCTCTTTAATTCCAGAACGCTCTTGAATGGCATGGGGCAAGTCAATACGTTTCAACATTTTCCTACAACCTAGCAATCTTTCTACATTAAAAATAACCTAATCTCCGTACTCCGATTCCAATTCTTTCAACTCTTACTCAGAGCGATCATTAAAGGGATACACATGAATAGAGTTTCCTTACAGAGGAAATAGCATCACTCAGTCATAAAATGTTGGTTTATAGCTCTTGTCTAATTTTTTTTCAGCACACACCCACAGATAGGCATTGTACTGGAGGTGACGTGCCATGATCTGACTTTTTCCTCTTCAGACCAAGGCATGAGCCTCCCAGGTCACTAAATATTATTTGCTTTTAAAAAGGGCTTTAAAACTTTATAATGTGCCATTATACGGGTAAAGCAAAATTTACAGGAACTAAAAGCCCGTGTTGTTGGATATTGGAATTCTGTCGAATAATTTAGAAGTGATTCCCCTGCAGGTAAACATGCCAGTGGTGCTCTCTGAAAAGAATAAAAATCATTTGAAGCACGCTCTCACTGTCCCCCTCCTAATGGTGACAAGACCGGTGTTTTGGAACCTCACGGTTCCTGTGTGTCAAGGTTAGCCCCCAACCCCCCCAGTCCTTGGGTGCCAGCCACATGGGTCAACACAGACTTTCGCTCTGAGTTCTCTGGTGTCTTCTACCCCAGTGCCTGGTGGGCCACATTTTGGATGTCCCAGTGCTGAGAACCGTAGTCCCTCTTGCCCTCTGAACTTATTACTGGCAGTAACTATCTCCATTTCTGTGAATCTCATCACTGCCTCCTATTATGTCACAAAGAAGTATCTTATCTCCTGAGCCGGAGCCAGGGTCTTGGTCCCCTGCTGCCTTAGGGTCTCATCCTGGCCATTGTCTCTTGCTCAAGCATAAAATGTCATGTGGTTTGGAGGGTAGTGATTAAACCAAAGGGACTTGGGAATCAGACTGTCTGGGTTCAAATTCAAACCTTATGACCTAGGTTAATTACTTTACTCACATGGGCCTCCGTTCCCTCATCTTTCAAATGAAGATAATGGTAATACCTACCTAATAGAACCGCAGTGAGGATTACGTGAGATAATGGTTAATGTAGAAAGCACTTAGCACAGGCTTGGGAATGGTAAACCCCCAGAAAGTAGTAACTAACAGTAGCTCATGGTTCCTGGTTTAAAAAACAAACAAATCCACGCATTGCTGTAGCCTTTTCGGGATAAAAAAGGCCCCGTCCCATCGATGCTCTATATATTTTGCTTATCTGTTATATTCATTCAGTTATGAAACTAACTATAGATTTCCACCTGCTTTGCTAAAGTTAGGAATAGCTAATCACGAGGGGTGAGCATTTTAGCAAGCCCTCACCACAGTATTAGCCAGGATCCATTAGTTAGTTATTCATCCCGGATTTGCCATTTACCCCAAACGAAATCTGTTTCCTTCATGGCTACATCCATAGCTGTGGGTGAGCGCTGTTTTTCTCACGTGGAAATCTGATCAGAATAAAAGGTTTTTATCATTGTGTTATGGAAGTTGCATGAGACAGATTCAAGTGAAGTAGCCTAGTTACATTGGTTAATGCCTAAATAAGCCAATGGGATTTCTTGGCGATAAAATAAAGTGCGGCGTGATCGCAGACTTAGGTCTTTTGTTCATCGGCTTTGCAGCTCCAGGTGGAAAAACTATAGGTGTGCACATTTGAAGCCTTACTGTACCCAAGGAGGATGTCTTTGTTACTTCTAGTACCTTAGCATCAGCAATGTTTTCAGCATGTAATATTTATTGGATTGCGGCCTACATTGCTGGTCTAAATGTCCATCAATTCTTGAGCAAACTGGAGTATGATGCCGTAATAATAAACGTAAAACAAAAATTCTGAGGAACATGGACTTAGCAAGCTGGGCTTTATTTATACCATGCTGGACAGACATTCTTAAAAAGTGAAGAAATCTTTTATAGACAAAACTTCTTCTTTAAGTCTGTTTAACCTGCATGATCCACCCTCAACCTCACCTTCCGAAGCATTTGTGATGAACGTTTTCTGTTTCTAATGTGTTTTGGAAAACCTAACCGATTTACGGTGGTTTGGGAAATGTAATGTCCCATTTAATGTTATGAAATAGTCCCAAACCACCTGCCAATCTTTTTTGAAAAAATATACCCACAGCTACCTGGGCAATTTATTCTTTGTGTTTATTCTTTTTCTCCTTTTTTATTATAATAAAAGAAAACTTTGAAAAGAGAACAAAAAAACATAGACCCACCCCTCTGAAACAAAGAGTAAACTATAACTTAATTCATTCATTATAAATATAAGTTTAACTACAATTAAATTTAGAGTGAATCATTAATCATTAGAGTTCCTTATTGCCCTTTATGAAGAACATTTTCCCTTTTCATGTATAAGTGATATTGAAATAATATATTCTTGTTTTCATATTCCTGCATGGGTTTTTATTTTTAAGTGTTTTAAACTTTTTTTTTTTTTGCATTTTATATTCTTAAGGGCAGTCTCATTGACTTGTTACGAGATCGTACAAAATTTAGATTATTAAATATGTAATGCCTGGGGTCACTAATCTTCAGCAAGCCTGTTCTTCATTTACTCGCAAGGTTACATCCGGTTTCCTGGCTGCCCAGATCTCGAAATCTTCCCTTGGGGTGGGAACTTTATTAAAAAAAAAAAAAAAAAAGACACTTTTAATAGAATTAATTTTTAAGTCCTCACTGATGAAGGAAATGATGTCTCAAATATATTTACCTTGCCATTTTGAGAAAACAATTATTGATTTAAACTAGATTCTGCTGTATTGCTATTCCTCATAAGAGTCTTTCAGAAATTCACACAGAGAGCTTCTCTGGAATTTTCAAACCTGATTATAAATTATAGTGCTAATTTATCTATGTGTTAAAGATTTGTTAACAAAGTCCCAATCCCATCCTCCAATGTGACTTGTCTTATTCATATTGTAGCTATAAAGCCTACTTTTATAAGAAGATAGAGTATTTCAGTCTACTCTTATTATAGAGTAAAAGTCACTGGCATCTGGATAGGCTAAACCAAATGTAGAGATGGTAGATAATTTGGCATTGCAGACTGTGGTCTTATAAAGACCTTTATTAGCCAACATTGTTTTATGCCATAACAGATTTACTTATAGAGGGTCTGTTCCTTTTTATTTGCTATAGATTTTATGGAAGTAATAATGGTTGTTGTTATTTAATGTTTTATCTTGGAACATATAATTTAGAATTTCTCTGCCTCCCTCAAGAGAAAGCAGTACGTGATCTGGACAATTTTTTTTTTTAATAGAGGATTTCATTAAATTGAGAATTGTGGGCCATTTGACATTTCTAAAGTGCCATCTCTCATTAGAAATGCACTCAGACAAGTTTTAAAATGTTTTATCTGTAAAATGACTGGATATTGTTTACAATTTAGCTCAGTTCCCAGCTTTCCATCATTTGTTATTTTATCATGAGCATTGCCATTACAGGACCCTTCAAATGCTCTCGCAGTCTCCCCTTAACAAGAGCAAGCATCTCTTAGAAATCTGCACTCTTATGAGTGTATTTGAAAAGAAACTTGGGGCGGGCGCCTAGGTGGCTCAGTCGGTTAAGCGTCCGATTCTTGATTTCGGCTCAGGTCATGATCTCATGGTTCATGAGACTGAGATCAGCATCAGGCTTTCTGCTGACAGTGTGGAGCCTACTTGGGATTCTCTGTCTCTCAAAATAAAGAAATAAACAGCCATTAAAAAAATAAAATTAAACTCTAAAGAAATGTAGTCAGTAAAACTAAAATCTTCTTGTTTGGAAGCATTTCATTAAGCCATTTAACACTCTTCCTTTGACTCATTTTTCAGAACATTTGTCAGATTGCTACTTTACGCAGGAAGTTGTGCAGACATAGAAAATTATACGTGAGGGGCACCTGGGTGGCTCAATCAGTTAAACGTCCGACTTCAGCTCAGGTCATGATTTCACGGTTCGTGGGTTCGAGCCCCACGTCGGGCTCTGTGCTGACAGCTCAGAACCTGGAGCCTGCTTTGCATTCTGTGTCTCCCTCTCTCTGTGTTCCTCCCTGTGTGCGCTCTCTCAATATAATAAGTATTTAAAAAATTTTTAAAGAAAAAAATCATGTATGTGGGAACATATATATAATATTCCTGGTATTCTAAGAATCAACTCAGAGACAGAAAACCATAATGCAGGCAGGAAACATACAGACATATAGTCTATTGTAATTCTTTTTTTAACTATTTCTAATTGAAGTATAGTTGACATACAGTGTTGTGTTAATTTCAGGTGTGCAGCATGGCGATCTGACAGTTCTGCATGTTAGGCTGTGTCCACCACGATAAGTGTAGTTACCATCTGTCACTGCACACCGTTATTAGAGCTCCTGTAATTCTTTAAATATTGGGGTTTGATGACCAAATGCCATTTATCTAAGCTGTATAATCTTACTAATACATGCACAGTCACACATAAATCACTGTAAGTCATAGGCATTTTGAAATGTGGCCTACTTTTTTGGGGTTCAGCTGATATTTGGCCAAAAAGTTAGAAATATTTTTCTCTTTATGCCATTGTTAATTAATTAGATTAAAAATTTTCTCAAAAGTCGCCCTTGGAAAACCAAAATGCACCTCTGAACCTCCCTGTGTGTTTTCTAGGAAGTCCTAGTAACTCGGGATCATTAGCCACACGTCTTAGAAAAGTAAACATTTTTCTAGTTTGGTCTCGACTGGAGGAGACCTGGAAGTATTTCGTGTGCAGATTGACCTCTGTTATTTTCAGATCATTCTGGAAGGTGGCCCATGTGCATATTACACTCTCAGAACACGGTGACGGTGCTTACGGTACCTTCCGGGCTTTTGTTTGGCTTTTCAGGGAAGGAGCCACATCCCTAAACTTGTGAGGGTTCTGGGAAATTACCCAACACCCTGTGCGCTGTGCATGACAGATGTCTTGCCCGAGTAGAGGAATTCTCTACCCGACCCTGGCTGTCAGGCGATAGACACTAGGCCCTCCTCTGTCATGCGGATGGTCCGGCTCTGTATTTAGATATATATTCAGAGCGTATCAGATGCAGAATTAAGGCATTTCCATTAATCATGTTGAAGGGAAAGCAGTAGGAATACAGGAACAGAAACTACTATAAAATCTGTCAGAAGCATTTTTCACTTCACGACTATCAGATAACACCTTCTAAGCCCTCTGAAAATGTCCTGGTGTTATCTTATGTGCTGTTTTTAATCCTTTGGTCCAAGTATTGTTATTTCTGTTATCATTTAGTATCATTTCGATGGAATAGTCATTGTTTTAATTCACCATTCTGTCTTTTCCAGTTTTTTCACTGAAATTCATCAAGAAGCACATTTTGTAATACACTTGCTTTAAACATGAAGGTGTTTAACAAGCTACTTTGAAATAATGTGAGTGAATCGGTAAGGGCATATTTTAGGATGGCAGAGGAGACGAGCAGCAGAGAAAGTTCACTGCGGCTGGAATATGTTATAAGGATTCCCCCATCACAGAATCCCAGCCATGGAAGGAACAGGCTCACTAACAAGAGGTTTCAGGCCCCTTTGCTGAGATAACATTTGCTAAGAAAGCTGGTGTTCCCAGCGCACCGAATCATTTCCCTTTTCAGTCACAGTGTCCCCCCAAGTTCAAACACAAATGGTAATCTTAGAAGAAATGCGTTAAGCTTTCAACGTGTCATGAAAATTCACAGAAATAACGTGTTAACGATTTTCTCCAAAAGTGTATATATATATTCTCCAATAGGCAAAATGAATGACACATGTATTTTTCCCCCATCCCCCCCAGCCGCCTCTGTTTATTTCTTTTTTTTTTTTTGGCTCCCCCCCCTTCCCTTTCCCTCTGCCGTGTAGAGCAACGCAGTGGATGATTAAACCAACAGGTGCCAGGAATGCCGGAACGAGCTGGCTCTGTGCCCACATGCGTGCAGCGGAGATACTGTGACAGTCCACCTTCTGCACGGCCGTGTCCTTACGAGGGAAGGACAGCCCCGTTGAAATACATACTGCAGCCCCTGAGGGATTAAGTGTGTTTCCTTTGCTTTATAGTTCAGAATTTTACAGTTTCTTTGTTTGGGAGTTCTCAGATTGCTTAACGATTTCTCGAGCCCCGGCCCCGGCGTGGCCAGATGTATGTTACAGCCGCATTTGAACTGCTGTCGATTTGCCAGCTTTATTATAAAACTCGACGTGCGGTATCCTTTTTTGAGCATTTCCTACCGTTCTTCTGCGGTGGAATGCCAGGAAAAGTTGATTTTACTTACTCCTTGCCTTTTAAAAATGTTTATGTCCTAATTTTTTTTTCAAAGAGTGGCACTTAAACTCTTTGTGGTATTAGGGTGCCCGGGTGGGTCAGTCGGTTAAGCGTCCGACTTCGGCTCACGTCATGATCTCACAGTTCGTGAGTTTGCACCCCGCGTCGGACTCTGTGCTGACAGCTCAGAGCCTGGAGCTTGTCTTCAGATTCTGTGTCTCCCTCTCTCTCTGACCCTCCCCTGCTCACGCTCTCTTTCTCTCTCTCAAAAATAAATACAACATTAAAAAGAGAAAACTTAAAAAAAAATTTTAAAAATAAACTTTGTGGTATTTTAGAGAGCTGTTTCAGAAGTCAGCCCCTTGTCATGTTATTTTATCCCTGTTAATGCTGTCAGTAAGCACGGCTAGTTAGTTTTACAGTCGCGGAGGGATCCAGAAGGATGTATTGATATGATAGTCCCGTGTTCCTGTTAGATTATGATGAACTATATAGCACCAGGTGAGGAAAGACTCTGATCTCATAAGCCCTGGTTTAAAAACTTGTTTTCTTTTTAAATTTTGCATTCAAAATATCTGTTCACATTAACAGCCTTTATTGGGCTTCATTGCTTTTAGTTGTTCTTCAAAACTGGCCTTCAGAATAAACGATTTAAAAAAAAATTTTTTTTCAGACATGGGATTATAGTCCTTGGCAGCTGTTAGAGCTGAAATTCCTTTGAGTTTATTTGGAGGTTTTGGAGGGCTCGTAACCTCACCCTGGACCCCACTCTGGCTGAGATGTGGGGCCCAAACTTCATGTGTACTAGGAAAAGATGCCATTGTCCCTCTCTTCTAGATGCTAGCCTTGTGCTAAAGGCAGGCATTGACATCGAGGTATATGTGGGGCTTCGTGGAGGGTTGGGGCTGGGGAAAAATTAACCATGTTTAGCTATAGATGGGGGGAGTGCAGCTAAACGCTGAGGACTGAATGTGCTGGAGGGAGAGGGATAGCTGACGGAATAGCTTTCCTGGGAGGTGGGAGGAAATGGGATCAGCAGCCTGGGTGGAGGGACCAGCCCTGGGTGGCAGAGGAGGCCGCACTTGCCCAGGTCTGGGTCTCCAGAGGTGACAGCAGGAAACGACAGTGCCCTGTTAGATGTCACACGTGGAAGGGAGGTGAGCGGTCAGACGTGAAACCTCCTTGCCGAAGGGCACAGGCGAAGTTGGCAGAGAGGTCGTGCTGGCAATCCAGGGCACGTGGGAGCTGCGTGAAACTGGGGGTTATGAACTTTCCAGTGCAGTGCCCCCCCCCACCTCTCCCACCCCTGCTGTACCCCCTCAGAGAAAAGCCGACTGGGGGCAGAAGCGGCCCGGGTCCTGGTGGGGAGCCGGTGACTGCGCTCTGGTGACAGGTGGACAGGTGGAGCGCGAAGCCGGGGCCAGTGGCCGCCCTGTGGGCCGCTTTGCATCTGGAAAGATCACTCTGGCCACCAAGTGAAAAACTGGTACTGGGGATCTATCTAAACCGGCACCAGGAGGGGGTTAGGAGGCTGTTAGAAGAAGTAGGGGCTGGACATGAGGGAGAAACACCCAGCCCACATGGGGGTAATGGGTGTACTTGAGAAATACTCAGGATCAGCGCTTTGTCTCCCTGTGAGTCTTTCTGGGGGATAGAGTTCTAATCGGCTAGGGCTTCATAAATGTGGGCTTTATCCTAGATCAATGCAGTAATTCTTTATTAACCTAAAGAGAGTCTGTCCAAATATTGTACTTAGAGCATTTAGGTAGAATGTTTTTATTACCTTTGTTTTTGCCAGAGTGGAAAATACATTGTTTTTATGGATAGTTGTAAAATACAAAAGGGTAAAAGATAACAAATAACCCCAAATCTTTCTACCCTAGGACAAATACTTGTAAATATTTTGGTGTATATTCCTTCCACCTTTTTTCAGAAAGCAGTGTTACAATCCCAGATCTCTCTGGCCAGGAGAAGGGGTGGCCTGTGGTTTTCTGAGGCTGGTCAAAATTGATGAGACTTTCTGAGTTGTGTTACTTATAGGCTGTGGTACTTTGGGGGGGTCTCATAAGTGCTGGGTGACCTTTTACACCTTTCTGTTATTTTCCCCTAAGAGCAAAGACTTAAAATACAACCTACGAAGCAATAGGTGGCTTGAATAATATGTTAAGAGGGAGGAGAGCCATGCCCCTGTCCCCACCTGAGGCGAAAGCCACTTCTGACGAATGCCAGGGCACATGTGCACTCATGGGTTCAGATGCCTCATGGGGAAAAACCAGTGGGAACAAGGAGTCTTGCGTAACTTGCTTATTCTGGCCATGGCAGAAGAACACGAGTAACCACCAAACAGCAATGGCTGCCTGCGTATCGTAACCGATCCGTAAGCCGAAAGTAATGGCATGCGGAGTCCTGCCAGGTAAGGGGCCTCCCCCCGTGCTTTTATTTATTTATTTACTTTAGCCTCCCTTTTCAGTTGGCCAAAGATTGATGGAGGGGTTATCGTGGACCCGGGAAGCTGCGAGCCGTACCGGAGTGACAAACACCTGTTGACAGCTTCGAGGAGATGGATGGAAAAACAAACACAGACCAGGTTCTAGTGTTTGTTTTCCTCTTGAGCCTCGAGAAGAATGTTGCTCTGGCGAGTCAGCGCAGGGGAAAGAAAGTTACCCCTTGTTATCAAAGTCGGTATTTTCTGAGCCTGGCTTGCAAACATCTCCAGAATACATGTCTCTCACACAGCGTACAATTAATCAGAGTAAGAATAGGGACGTTCATCACTTGGGAACAGGTTCTGTTCCTATCCACCCTGGCTTGGTAGCTGTTCTCAGTGTCACGCGTAAATTCAGGAGTATCGTATGTGCACGTTATCCATTAGGATTAATAGGCATAGTTTATATCTGGGCATCATCTCTTTGGAGTAATAATTACTAGGAGGAAAGCATGATATAATAGAAAAGCACATACCTCATAATAGGCATTTGATAAATATATGTCCATTGGCGTAATAGTGTGCTGTGTCTTCCGCAAGTCGCTGTGAAGACCATGATCCATTCACCATGCTATCCAACAGAGCCGTTAAATCAATTCCCAAACCGATTAGAAGACAAAGATTCATGTAAATTATTATGTTCGTATTGATTAATGCCTTTCAGATACTTCAACTAGGAATACCTTCACTGCTGTAGGCAGGGTACTTTGTGAAGTATGATGTGTAGAATGAAATGATTTGCGGGCGGTGGTCTTCTTCTTGAGTTACAGATAATTTCACTGCCTCCGTCTGCCCAACCTCTTCCTACCTTCTTCTGGCCATGGAGTCATTCTTTCCTGTAGAGAGAGTAGCGCCTGTGGCTTGAGGGAGGTACTGCGTCATTGTGTCTCTCCCCCGCTCAGAGGATGGTCACCTCATCCCCTGGCTGCAGTGCTGGTTCTGGACTTTTCTTTGAGAGCTGTCAGGAAGCAGACTTTCTGCTAAGGTTGCCAGGAGCATGAGAGTCTGAGGCTGCCTGTGCCGTTTGGGTGTTTGATGGAAAGAGCCTGCAAACAGAAATGTGCCAGGCAGATTCAAGAGATAGAAAGAGCCAGAATCATGATGGCACATTTGACACTGAATGTAGTATTTCCCCAAAGCAGCTACCACCCTGTTGTACAAGATGAAGCCCCATTTCTCTCTGAGCTACTTTGAGGTGTCTTTCTATCACTTGTAGCCCCAGGAGCCCGACAGATGGAACAGACCATGTAGGCTCGCTGGAGGGGGCGCATATGACTGAGGGGAACATGACGTGGTAGGGAACCTGGACCAAAAGGAAAAAGTTTAAAATGAAAAGAATGCCAGGAGACTCGTGGATTTTTCTGAGGAAAGAGGCTGAAACGTGTGTTTGAAAATGAACACAGATGGATTAAGTTATTTGCCAAAGGAAAAAGCAAAGTATTGTTCCCTTCTGTGCAAGACATTGCTCTACGTTTGAAATAATCAGCAGTCCTCATGTATTAGGACACTGGAGGCTGGAGGCAGAGGCCCATAAAGGGTTGACTTAAACTGTGAAGGGCCAGAGGAGGCGCCCCAGACTTAACTTGACCCCAGGCATCCCTGCTGGGTCTCTTCTCCACCTCCTTTTATCTTGTTCCTTGGCCACACACAACCAAAGAGAAAGGGGGACCCAGTGTCCTGGGCTTTGGTTTGTAAGTCCAAGGAAGGACTCTCAGTGGCCCAGTTCGAATCAGATACCTGCTCAGTAAACCAGTCACTATCTGGGTATGCGTACTGGTTTAGATGGCCATTTGGGACCCAGTGAACAGAGCCTTCCAAAGGCAGGTCAGGCACTAGCCTGACCCCCGAGAGAGTCAGTGTGGCCCAGACTGTGCCCGCTACTGGGTATCACGTCCACCATCATTGAGAGTAGACAGGATGTGGGAAGGGGGCAGAACAGTATATTCTAAGGGTTGGTGATACGGCATTTGTATTTTTTCTTTTATTTAGAAATGTTGCCAGTCTATCTCATAGTGATTAAGAGGGGTTTTATTTTTTTAATGTTTATTTATTTTTGAGAGGGGACAGAGGATCTGAAGTGGGCTCTGTGCTGACAGCAGAGAGCGCGATGTGGGACTCGAACTCATGAACCGTGAGATCATGATCTGAGCTGAAGTTGGACGTTTAACCGACTGAGCCACCCAGGCGCCCCTGCATTTTGATTTTAACACAAATTGCAGGACTTTTGCTTTACTAGTGAAGAAGTAGTTGGAGCCAACTGAAATAATAATAACATCATGAAAAAGATTATTATTAAAGCACAGGAATGAAACGTGAGTAGATTAACAAGCCAGCTGTGGGGTCTAAAGTATTTACATTCCTTATCTAACTATACTGCACATTATGTTTTGGAAATGTGCTTTAAATATCTAACAGAGTAAAGTAGAGTCATGAGCTGTGGTCCCTTGGTGTTAGGAAGGATTGTCCAGCGCTCACTGAAATGAACCATCAGTATTAGTTAGCGTGATGTTTCTCCCCAGATGTTGCTGGTCCTGATCAGCATAAGCATTCAGGGGAGTCAGATGCTCCTGCCAAGTTCTGGCATCTAGCAGTTGGATTGCACCTTCTAGACCTCAGTTCCCATCTTTGGACGGCTGACGTCCCAAAACTGGAGACAAGCTAGTATCCTTTTCTTATCCAGATGAAATAATTCATTCAGTTCCTGAACCACGCCTTCAAAACTGCCAAAGTGCTTGTTTATGTAAGAGTTTCTATGTTACATGAGCTAACACCTTAGCCAGCATTTAAATAGCCTGCTTTGTAATGGAAATCCTCATTACTCCTGTGGAATTAAATTAATAAGTTATAAAGAAAAGATTATTTCAAATACCTGTAGAAAGCATTTGCATGTTGGGATAGGGAGGGAATTTAAACAGATAGAACATTTTAATTACATGTAACTTGAATTAGTTCAAGAAAGAATATAGATTCTCAGGGGCAGTGAATTTTTTAACACTTATAAATCCTTATAAAATGAACGTAATACTATCTACAAATGTACATATCTATTTGCACTGAGGGTTCATTGAATAAATTATTTGTGCCTATTTGCATGGTTCTCTTTAAGAATTATACATTCACATGTCTCAGGAAGACGATCATCCAGCACTTCACATAAGATGACCGTTTTGAGAAGTTAAATACATTAACTTACAGATGCCTGGGTGGCTTAGCCGGTTGAGCGTCCGACTTGGGCTCAGGTCATGATCTCGCGGTTTGTGAGTTTGGCCCGCATCCGGCTCTGTGCTGACAGCTCAGGGCCTGGAGCCTGTTTCGATTCTGTGTCTCCCTCTCTCTCAAAATAAATAAACATTTTAAGTCCTTTAAACGGTGACAGTAATAGAGAAGAAGCCCTTCCTGGGGTTTGGGCAGAACGTCAGAACCTCTGAGTGATTTAAGGGATGTACTATGGGGGATCAAGCCCAACGCGGTGCTGGGCCTGAAGCCATCTGGAAGGCTGTGGTGGTGCCTGTCCCTGATGTTGGGCCGAGGAGAGCAGGGCCATGGGAGAGGAGGGGAGAGGAGAGGAGAGCAGGAGCGACCTGCAATCTGCAAGGCTGAGGTGAAACTCACCAGAACAAACCAACCAGAACTCAGAACTCATGTCTGTTTCTTGCTGCTTTCCCGCCAGCAACTTTGACTACGCAGGTAACCTGCAGAAGGGCACACGCACTTCGCCGTGAAACAGCGCACAGACTTGACCCAGGATTCTGGGACGTGGGTGAGCTCGGGGATTGGCTGCAGCCCAGAGATCCGGCAGGAGCTGGTGAAGCTGCAGGCCCGGTGCCCCTCTGGCGGCGGAGGCAGCAGACAGATTCCCCACCAGTTGGGTGTGAGCCTCAGTAGTGCCTGAGCTTAGAGCAGTTTTCCAAGCATGAGCATGGCCGCCATCTCACTTCCACCTTCCAGATGGGTTACGAGCTCTGCGGCTGTCCCGACCGTACAGCTGTACAGGAAGGGAGCGTGGGGCAGTGTGGCTCCGGGTTAACTGGACTAGCAACACGCAAACACAAGGCATTGTCAGCTGAGCCCCGGGACACACTGTTGGGTCAAACCTAGCTCCCAGAGAAGACCGTAGCCAACCTGATGCCAGTATCCCTATTACAACCCCAAATTCACGAGCCTAAAATTCACTAGTCCCTTCTTGGGTCTTTGGGTGATGTTCATCCCTCTTCAGGCTGGGTCACAGCCGCCTCTTGACGTTTGTCCTGCTTCAGTTCTGAGACATGAGATTAAATACTGTCAGCATACCTTCGTCACTAGGAGAAGGGGAGAGAGGAATAAAAACTTCGGTTTATATATGCAAATATGTTTATATCCAAAGAAGCGGAAAGTACTCAGAAATATTACATTCCTTGTACCCACACCTGGTTACAGGACCAAAGCTGGTATTTATAACTACCTTTGTGTGCTAGCCATGCCTATGCCCCTTGTCCTTGGCAAATGAGATGACCCAAAACGGAATTCTTGAAGGGTCTGGAAGTGGAACTCTTACACACCACTAGGAGGAATGTAAGCTGGCAGTCCACTTAGTGAAACAGTTCAACAGTTTCTTACGTAGTTTAAATATGTGCATATGTAACATGTGCATTAAATAAGTGCATTAAAGATGCACGCTCTTGAGAGAAATAAAAGCATATGCCCACACAAAGACTTGAACACAAATGTCCATAGCTGCTTTTTTGTAATAACCCCAAACTGGAAACAACCCAAATACCCATCAACAAGTGAATAGATCTATAATAGTGGTATTAACCAATATGTATAATGGAATATTGCTCAGCAATGAAAAAAGAATGAGCTATTGATACACTGAGCCATATGATGAATCTCAAAATAATTTTGCCTCATGAAAAAACATTCCAGATGGAAAGTGCATATTATAAAATTCCATTTACATTAAAATCTAGAAAATGTAAATCTATCAATGGGGACTCAAAGTGGTTCACTGGCTGCCTGAGGAAGAGCTTTGGGTGGGGGAGGGGATTACAGCAAGGCATGACAAAACTTGAGAATGATGGATATGTACTGTATCCTGATTGTGGTGATGTCCTCATGGATATAGACATAAGTCAAAACTTAACAAATTATATACTTTATATGCAGGAATTATACATCAGTTATATTTTGATAAAGTTAAAAAGCAAAAAGATTGCACCAAAAAATGGAAAATCTGTATTTTGTTGCCACCTAGAGTGACACTAAAATGGTATGAAATCATAAACCAACTTATTCACCTGATCTGTTGCTTTTTTTTTTTTTTTAATAATTTTTTTAGCATTTATTTATTTTTGAAAGGCAGACAGAGCATGAGCAGGGGAGGGCCACAGGGAGAAGAATCTGAAACAGGCTCCAGGCTCTGAGCTGTCAGCACAGAGTATGACGCAGGGCTTAAACTCATGAACTGCAAGATCATCACCTGGGCCGAAGTCGGCTGCTTAACCAACTGAGCCACCCCGGTGCCCCGATCTGTTGCTTTTTAAATTGTGTAATTCTTTTTTTTTTTTTTTTTAATGTTTATTTATTTTGAGAGAGAGGGAGAGAGCACACACACAGGAGGGTCAGAAAAAGAGGGAGAGAGAGAATCCCAAGCAGGCTCTGCACTGTCAGCACGGAGCCCCATGCAGGGCTCCATCCCATGAGCCATGAGATCATGACCTGAGCAGAAATCACGAGTGGGAAGCTTAACCCACTGAGCCAGGCACCCCTGATTGTGTAAATTCTTGACAAGTGTGTATTTCACATGTACTGCTTTGATTTCACACAAGGTGCAACCGCATCTCCCAGTGGTTGAGAGAAATGTCATGGGGGGTAAAAGGAGAAAGAGATCATATCAAGTAAGAGGCTTGGGCTTCCGTGTGGGTGGTTGAACTTGAACTTAGTCTTTTTTTTTTTTTTTTTTTTTCTGAGAGAGAGAGAGAGGCAGCATGAACAGGGGATGGTCAGAGAAAGGGGGAGACACAGGATCTGAAACAGGCTCCAGGCTCTGAGCTATCAACACAGCCTGACGCGGGACTCAAACCCACAAACCGTGAGATCGTGACCTGAGCCACCCAGGCACCCCGAACTTAGTCTTGAAGGAAGGTCAGATTTGTTAGCTGAAAATTCAGGAACCACAAGGCCAATCAGCAGGTGCAGACGTAGGTGAGGAATGAGCAGAATCTCCCCACATGGTGGCCGCAGTGTGACATTGTGCATGGTCTTAAATCCTCACAGCAACTTGGTGAGGTGGAGGGATTCCTCTCGTTTGCTACCAATGAAGCTGAGGCTCCAGACGCCTGCTGTTTCCTCTGGGCCTCGGAGTTAAAAGCTGCCCGAGGCTGTGACTCCCTGGGGCACTTGGCTGTGTTCACAAGACAGTGACTAGCATGGCAGAGGGACAGAAGTAAAGTAAGTGATAAGATTGCAAATAGTGGTGGGGTGAGATGAGGGATGGCCTTCAAACCATGCAACATACAAAGAATTTGGACTTTCAGGGGCGCCTGGGCAGCTCAGTCAGTTGAGCGTCTGACTCTTGGTTTCGGCTCCGGTCATGATCTCATGGGTTCGAGCCCCACATCGGTCTCTGCCCCCACTTGACCTTTCTCTGTCTCTCTCAAAATAAACAAATAAACTTAAAAATAAAAAAAGAGTTTGGACTTTCCAAGGCCACTGGAGAATGAGCAGTGAAGAGAACATTAAATCATTAGATACTTTTGAGCAAATAGTTTTATTATGATTCTGTATAAGCGGTAATAGTACAGCAAAATGGGGAGTGTAGACTTGAGAGACATTATGAGTCTAAATAAAGTACCAGGACTTGGTGGTGAATATGGTTAGTCAATGAATCGAAGAAATCAAAGCTGATTGTAAAGATTTTGATACGAGTCATATGAGAAAAAGTTATATATTTGACCCCAAAAAAAAAAAGAAAATCTGGAGAAGTACTTGAAATGCATGAAAACATGTTGAGTTCAGTTTGGAAAACATTGCATTTGCGATTATGGTAAAATTTCCAAAGGAAAAAGACCAGCCATCAAGTGACGTTACAAAATCAGAACTCAGGACAAAGGCAGGATTGCACACTTACTGGAGAGTTGGGATGCCTGGGTGGCTCACTTAAGCATCCAACTTCAGTTCAGGTCATGATCTCATGGTCTGTGGGTTCGAGTCCCCCACTGGGCTCTGTGCTGACAGCTTCGGAGCCTGGAGCCTGCTTCGGATTCTGTGTCTCCCTCTCTCTCTTCCCCTCCCCTTCACTCAAAAATAAATATTAAAAAAAATAGTCATGAGCACCTTGTATATGCCAAGCATTATGCTATATGTCCACATCTTATTAATCCTCACATTAACCTTGCATGCTATATATTTCTCCACTCCTTCTGCCGATGAGGAACCTGGCTTGCAGACAGTGTTACTTAGCCACGTAACTGGTAAAGCGGAAATGTAACCCTTGTCTCTAACTGCAAAGCGCAGACCCTTAACCTCTCTGCTGTCCTGAATTCTTCTAGCTACTTGAGCGTATCGTGAAATTTCTGCCTCCTCTGCCTTTCTTTCTATAGTCTTTCCCTTGTGTCTAGACCGTTCTTTCCTTCCCGCAAATCCCCTTAAAGCATCAGACTCCTGCCGAGTCTTTAAGTCTGTTGGAGAGTGTTTGGAAGAGTAGTTTCCCTGCCTCCCTGGCTGGTTCTGAGTCGATTGTGGACCATCTCTCTGTCATTGTATTTTACACATTATTAGAATCATCCACATGCCAGTCTTTCTATTAGAGTAAAGGTTGGCAAAGCGTTTTCAGTAAAGGGCCAGATGGTAAATATTTTAGGTTTGCTGGGCCATACCATCTGTGTTGCAGTTTCCCGACCCGGCCCCTGTGGTGTGAACGCAGCCAGAGCAAGGCATAGACAAATCAGCATGGCCGAGTCCCAGTACAACTCCATTTGTGGACCCTGAGCTCTGACTTTCATGTAATCTTCACATGTCACGAAGTATTCTCCTTCTTTGGATGTATTTTTCTAATCATTAAAAAAAATGTAAAAAAAAAACAAAACACCCCACATATTAGTATCTCGTTAGCCATTGAGAAGCAGGTGCGGGTTGGATGTGGCCCATGAGCTACGAGCTTGCTGTCCCCTACACTAAAGTATGAATTTCTTGTACCTCTTCGTTAGGGGGACCGTAGCAGTGTATTGTCCACACTCGGGTACCTTGAGAGTGAAAGGGGTCACTGCGCGTGATGCTGGGAGCACAGCTCAGGCGGGGGGTGGGGGCGCGGTGACCCTGGTCACAGGGTCGCCTGGCTGGTTGTTCTGGACTTCAGTCACCCATTTCCCAGGTTTCACTTATTCCTGGTCGATTCACAGGCTTTGGGATGTGTGCAGGGTTCTGAAATCCATCAGAGCACGAACACTTTACATGTGCGCCAGGGGCTCTGGGGAAGCAGCTGTATATGTAGCAGGTGGTTTTCAGGGTGGATGAGCACGGGGCCCGTGCATGTCCTGGACAACGAATTCAAGCCATTTTACAATATGTCTCTCCCAGAGAATTTTCCTCCAGCGAGGACCTAGCGTATGGGTCCGTGCTGTCAAAATTAAAATGAAATTTGCTGCAGACAAAATTACGGAAGAGAAGAATTGCTTCACGGTATACTTAATGCCTTCTGTCTTTCTTTTCACTCTTTTTTGCAGTTTTTTGAGGTGCCGTTTGATTCAAACATGAATAGGACAAAGAACAGACCTCTGGTTCGTGGACAGATCAGGTAAACTCACGAGTACGAGACTCTTGCTCCGTCTAGAACATTCATTTGCTGGTTCATTCCCAGTCGTTTCCCCCAGTCTTGTGCCTTGAGTTGTGAAGGGCAGATAGCACACCCACAGAGGGACATACCAGTGTGGACGCACAGTACTTTTCCACTCTGCCAGAAGTGTACCGCAGGGCACCTAAAACTGATCTAAGATTCGCAGTGCCGCTGTCGGGGAGACTCACGCCACGGATATCTTTCTGGGAGTCCGCGAAACGCGGACTTATTTCTCTCATTGTGGCTGAGGATAAAAACGTTCCATTAGCATAGTGATTTCAGACAGATGCATACAGGGTCTCTGAAGGAAGATCTGTCCGAAGCCTTCCTTTTTCAGGCAAACTGATAATGCTGTTATCTGCCGAGTGAAGGACTGCTTCCATTACTCTCTCTACCAAATTCAATTAAGTAGAACTAAAAGGCATATAAATATTTTAATATCACTAATGGTTAATAATTAAACATTTTTAACTTCCTGGAGTTCTTGAAACTGGCATTTTAAAATATTTTTTTTAATCCAGTGGATATTATCAGCCAAGAAGAATAAAAAGAGGCAAATGGTTGATACTGACTATTCTAAATCAGTGAATCCTGCCCTCACATCGCCCTCATGGAGCCTAAAATGCGTTGGGTAACACTTGAGGATCAAACCCATCACACATCCTTCAGGAAAACAGTAAAGGAAACAAATGCAGGTGCAGTCAGAAGTCTATGTAAAAATGATTTTTAATATTAGCTATTTGTACCCATTCAGCTCTTAAGTGAATTTAAAATACCATTATATTGCAGGGAGCCATGAAAAGGACAGAAATCTCATATCTACTGATATTTGATTTCATTTTTTTGAAATATGAAGAAAGCCGTCTGCCATGTTTTTATTTAAAAAGTGTCAGACGTACTTTTATTATCATTATTATTAATGTTTGTTTGCTTATTTTTGAGAGAGACAGAGCATGAGCAGGGGAGGGTCAGAGAGAGAGGGAGACACTGAATCTGAGGTGGGCTCCAGGCTCTGTGCTGACAGCACAGAGCCCGACACACGATTCGAACTCACAAGCCATGAGATTATGACCTGAGCTGAAGTTGGTGCTTTTAACTGACTGAGCCACCCAGGGGCCCCAGAAGTACTTTTATGAGTGAAGTTGTTTTATAGGCTTTAATTTTTTTTTTTAATTTTAAGGGGGGGGCGGAGAGAGAGAGAGAGTGTTTGTGTGTGTGTGTGTGTGTGTGTGTGTGTGTGTGTGTGTGTTTCTGTGCACATGTGCAAGCATGAGTGGGGGAGTGGCAGAGGGAGAAAGAGAATCCCAGGCAGGCTCCATGCTGTCAGCTCAGAGCCCAATGTGGGGCTCAAGCTCATGAACCGTGAGATCATGATCTGAGCTGAAATCGAGTTGGACGCTTAACCGAATGAGCCCCCAGGTGTCCCTGGGTGACGTTGTTTTAGAAGAGCACGTGCAGGCTCTGTAACCCATTTCAACAACTAGAAGCTGCTTGTGCTGCTGGCCAGATCACATGTAAGCGCTTCCTCCTTTCGTCAATGAAATCATACCCTCTGTAACCAAGGCAAATACAGGACAGCCCCAGTGAGGAGCCACTAGGCGTCTAACGGTGACCAGATCAAGGCCTGCCACTCCACTGGGGTCTCCTCTTACTTTGCCCAGAGCGGTCATTTCCTGCACGCGGGAATGGCAGGTGTTTCCGTCCGTCCCGAGTGGGGGCCGGTGGCTGGCCTCCTTTAAGGAGACAGGCTGTCTAGTTATTAGTCTTGTTAAACTTGTAACTTCCTCTTTTGTTTTACAAGATGAGCCAGGCAGACTCTCCTTAATGATAATAAACCTGAATTGCTAACTAACGCGGCCTCTGAGAGGGCAACTTGCAGGGCTGGACACAGAGACTCAAACTTAACATTCCGAGCTAGGATGTATTTTATCTCATTGGTACAGTGTAGGAGCTGTTCCGAGTCTGTGGCAGAAATCTTGCACTGAGAGTCACGGTTTAAAACTGCAGACTTTATATCTTGCCAGTTAGTCTTTATTATAACTTAGTAAATTATAGTCTACGACACGGATGTTTTATAAGTGGTGGCTGTGGGGAATAGTGGGAAGTCGTACAGACCATCCTGTAACATTTATTCCTCGGCTTTGGCCATTCTGATGTCCACAGTGGCTGTCGGGCATTGAGGTGCAAAGCCCAGCTGGTTTATTTTGAAATTCTTGATTTGGAATTTACTGCACCATTTCATCTGGACCGATCTGCCTCATTGAATCTGTCCAGCATCAGGCTCTGCAGTTTGGTGTGTGAAGTGCAAGTTCCCGTCATTATGGACGGGCAGCAGTAAGCGTCTAAGTCCGGGAAGGAAATCCTTGGACATCTTTGCTGATGACAGCTCTTTCCACCTTTGTCCCTAGCTTGGCTTCTGTCCATACTAAAGACATATCATGAGCATTTACTGGGTTGGGGCGGGGATATATGGCATTAATTTTTTTTTAATGTTTTACTCAGTTTTTGAGAGACAGAGACAGAGCATGAGCAGGGGAGGGGCAGAGAAAAGAGGGAGATACAGAATCCAAAGCAGCTCTAGGCTCCGAGCTCTCAGCACAGAGCCTGACGCGGGGCTCAAACTCTCAAACCACAAGATCATGGCCTGAGCCTAAGTTGGACGCTTAACTGACTGAGCCACCCAGGCGCCCTATACATAGCATTAATTTTTTTAAGTGATTGCAGTTTGGTTTGAAAATGTTTACTGAAGTGAATAAATTATATTCTAAGAAGTTAAAGGAATATAGTTAAGGAAGGAAACATTTGCCTGGAAATGTTGTCTTTTGCCTGGAAAAAAGTTGTTCTTTTTTTTTTGTTTTTGAGAACCTGGGAAAAAACTGCAGACCCATCAGTGCATTTGTGTACATGCATTACGGCCGTTCTCTGAACTTTTTGTTTTCTCTTCCAGAAAAACGTGACAGGTGGGTGGGCACTAAACGCCTTTTAGAACTGACACAGATGATGGTGCTTTTTTTTTTTTAATGTTTATTTATTTTGAGAGAGAGAGAGAGAGAGGGAGACAGAATCCCAAACAGGCTCCACACTGTCAGCATAGAGCCCAGCATGGGGCTTAAACCCACAAACTGCGAGGTCGTGACCTGAGCCGAAATCAAGAGTCAGACACACACCCAGCCAACTGAACCACCCACGTGCCCCAAAGGTAGTGCTTTTTTGCTTGTTTATTCTGTATTCCAGAAAGGACTAGAAGTACCACAGACTGTAGTTTAATAAAACAGAGAAATGCGTAAAGAAAGTCAAGGTTACAGAAAAAAGAATATGTGATACGTGTTAAGAACAAGGAAAGCTTCTCGAGTTCCCCGTAGTCAGTGAGGTTGACCTGTAAATTTCACTCTGCATTTCCTGGGGAAATCACAGTCCCGCCGTAATGGTAAGCACTGCAGGCAGTATTAATGTTTAATTCTCCATACAGCACCATGAGCTAGGATGCTGTTCAATGCGCCCAAAACACAGGTGAGAAAACTGGGGATCCAAGTGTTACTAATAAGTGGCAGAACCAAAATTTGGCCTAGCCCATTTGCCTCCCTGCCCCGAGTTCCTAACAGCTGCAGGTAACCTTCTTGGAAATCTCTTGTCCACGAGAAGGACCCACCACTCTAGGGAGACCAAATCTCGGCCTCTCCGTTCTTTTTTTTTTTTTTTTTTCAGAGAGAGAGAGACAGCGTGAGCAGGGGAGGGTCAGAGAGAGGGAGACACACAATCTGAAGGAGGCTCCAGGCTCTGAGCTAGCTGTCAGCACAGAGCCTGACACGGGGCTCGAACCCACGAACCGTGAGATCATGACCTGAGCGGAAGTCAGACGCTTAACCGACTGAGCCCCCCTGGCGCCCCATTCGTTCTCTCTTTCGATTTAACTCAGGGATTCTCAAACTTGAGCGGACGTGGTCATTATTCCCCAGAACTGTACGTGTCTAAGCTTGCATGCACTTTGTGGGTCATTGCAGGGGGCTTCAAAGCATAGTTTTGAGTCTGTATTTTCACCTAACAACTGATGTACAGAAAGTGAATAAACTCCAACTCCACTGTGTTTCAAGACCGTGAAAAAACACGTTGATTTCCAGCCTCAGTGCCACTCGCCAAGCGGCCGCCATGGCTTTCTCTATATTGTTTCTGGTGATGGAGAAAGTGACATTGAATGTATTTGATCAAGGAATAGTAAGATAATTGTTTTCAAAATAGCCAGTTTCAGTATAAACGTCCCCTTTACATTTTAGGTAACAGAAAGTTTTGTGCAGTTTTGTTGAGAAGCAAAGTCAAAAATCCTTACAGTTAGAATACCATTTAATGAGAATAAAAATCTACAAAATTACGTTATTAGTTACCACATTTTCTCCAGGAGAGTACAGACGACAGTACTTCTAACTCTCTCTCTGTTGCTGATATTGACAATTCTGTGGATCTAAGGAATCACTTACCGCTAATGAAAGAAAGATCATCTTCCTTATCTACTGTCAGAAAAAGACTGCTTTTCCTGTTTTCCTCACCAGTGGAAAGAAAGATGACTCACTTTTTTTTTTTAACTACTAAGATGACATGTTTAAATCCATCCTAACTCTCTTAGGCACACAAGAAGTGATTATTCGGATTGTTCGAGAGAACGCCGTGGCCATACAATAATTGCAGGTGATTCATAAAAACATCCTGTCGTAGCTTCTGTTTACCAAATGTAATTCCTGTGGAAACACTTGACCCCGTGGCTTTCTGCTTTTTACGTTAGCCCTGGGGCCTTCGTGGTAGAATTATTTATCAGCATTTTAATGGCTGGGGGGGGGGCGGGGTGCTTGGTGGATTTGAGCACGTTGTGCCTCACATCACTTAGGAAGCGCCCCAGATGCACGCGGGCTGAACTCAAGCGTCCTGGTGCATTTGGATGAAGAGCTCTTGCATCTACACTTGGCCTCCAAAGATGTATGCAGAGCATGGCTCCAGGGGGTGGGACGGCTCTGTTTTAACCGCTGGCACTGGCGCCTCACCACATAGAGTACCCCTGTTAACTTGGAGGCAAACCCAGCGCATTTGGCCCCGAGGCTGAGTGTCGGCACCGCCCTGTCACAGCCTGAGGGCACCACAGCTCTGGGACTTCGGCTCCATGCGTTGGCAAGGAACCTGTCAGGGGCGGAAGGAAGGAGTGCGGTTCCTCTGAGCTTCCTGTTGCCCAGCCGTGTCTCCGTCCTCGCTGGTCGCTCCCTTCCTTCCACCCGTTACAAATCACAGGTGCCCTTGAACGCCTTCCATCCCCTGGACACCCTGGCGAACTGCAACATTGGTTCTCGTTGGATTAAATGGATTTGGGGGTGCCTGGGGGGCTAGTCGGTTGAACGTCTGACTTCGGCTCAAGCCCCGCGTTGGGCTCTGTGCTGATAGCTCGGAGCCAGGAGCCTGCTTCCGATTGTGTCTCCCTGTCTCTCTGCCCCTCCCCTGCTTGCTCTCTGTCCCTCTCTCCCAAAAAAGAATAAACATTTAAAAAAAACGATTTAAATGGATTTGGTAGTTTTAGGGTGAGCCAAGGTGATGGGTCAGAGGGACAAGTGAATGTCCCCAGTAGTTCTTCCTAGGGAACCTCAGGTCCATTTCAGAGGACCAAATATAAGATAAGATCCACTGGAATCTGGCACCTGTTTTGGCATTGTTGGGGCCCGTGGGGCCCTTGGGAACGGTTTCTACCTGTGGTCCCCAAGCTCAAAGACCCACAGACCGGCTCACCTGAGAGCAGGCGCTGGGCTCAGACTGTCCCTAGGGTGTCTCTCATACCTCTTCCAACCCCCCCTCCCCACCGGGGCCCTTTCTTCTGACGCAGTATTTGGACAAGTGATCCTAGTGTCTTAGAGAAGATTTGCTGAATCAGCACTGCATCTGGTTTTTCTCTTGCTGTCCTTGCCACCGGACTTCTGGAAAGGGGCCCCCCTCAGCTCTTTGGTCACAGTTTAGCTTCCCTTCTCGCTCTGTCCACCTCTGCTTTTCTCTGTACGTGAGCTTCATTTTTCCCTCACGGCGCATTGGCCCTTCCGATCCCACGTTGGCTTAAACAGACTCCTCATCGAAATGGTAGCCTCCGCCTTAGCCCCCTGGCCTCCCAGATGAGTCCTCTGTCCCAGTTCCGAAGCCCTGTGAGAGGAAACGGGATCGTGCACGCTTGGGACCCATATTTCATCCCTGGTCATCAAGGGAAAGGGATGCGGGGTGGGAGTGGGGTCGCACAAAGGACCCAAGGCTGCTCCTCCCAGGGCTCCTTCCGCTAAACTTGACCTTCCTCTTGGCCAGATGTGTATCTCGAGCCCTCATTCTGCTTTGTAACTTTCTAGCTGTCGCCTTCCTCCCCCACCCCCAGCACACTCACTGGCTGTCACATTCTTGCGGCGAAGATCTTAAATTTAATACTGACTGCAACTTGTATTTTGCCTCACGTGTGGAGTGCGTCCTTCCTCGCTGTCCTGCTCTTGACCACTCTTCTGCAGGAGTGACCTGCTCCCGTCCAAGCCAGAGTTTTCTGATGTAGGTTCTCTTTGTTCGCGGACAAGAGAGGGATACAGACACCTTTTCCACCATCTTTACCTATTTTGAGGTCCTACAGACTTAATGTATCTTCAACATGTTTTGTGTGTGTGTGTGTGTGTGTGTGTGTGTTTTAAGTAATAAGCATTTCTCTGGTCTGTCCTAACTAAAAGGAATCGTTCTTAAGAACCTCCAGGTCTAGGGGCGCCTGGGTGGCTCAGTCGGTTAAGCATCTGACTTCGGCTCAGGTCATGATCTCACGGTTGATGGGTTCAAGCCCGCATCGGGCTCTGTGCTGACAGCTCAGAGCCTGACGCCTGTTTCAGATTCTGTGTCTCCCTCTCTGTCTGACCCTCCCCTGCTCACACTGTCTCTCTCTCTCTCTCTCAGAAATAAATAAAACATTAAAAATTAAAAAAAAAAATAGAACGTCCAGGTCTACTGTTTCTTCTGGATTATTTTAAAAGTAAATAATCCCTTTGTCCAATTCAGTTCATTGAGAATGTGCTGATTACCCATAATCGGAGTGAAAAATTAGCCAGATGCACAAAAGGCTTCACAGATGGACGGGACAGCCCCTCAGTACGCACTGGGGGGAACGAGGGAATCGAGATCGAGAAGTTCACTGGGGGTCCAAGGAAAGGGGACGCAGATAAGGGTGGCTTGGCCAGCAAAGGAGCTTCCCGAAGAAGAGGGCCTGGTTATTTTGAAATGCATGTGTATTTTGATGACCGTCTCCTTGAAATCTCCCTTCTCCAGCTTGGTGGTGCTGACAGGGAAATAATACCCGTCAGCATTCCGTTCCCAACTTGATGGATCAGACCAGGGTGATCCGCAGCTGGTGAGCTGTAGGTGTGGGCTGCACATGGGAGAGACGGAAAGAGCGGAGCAGAGAGAAAGGTTATTGAGAGAGGACGAATGAGCACACTTGGGGGTGGGGGCAGTGCCTGGTTTTGAAATAAACGACGAAGATTGAGTTTTCGAAGCGAAATGAATGGCTTGTGTACTTGGCATGATTCACTTAGAGAACAGGGTTTAGCCTAAGCATTATAGGGATTTACAGGAGACATTTTTCAAATTTACTGAAGGTTTTACCAGTAAGCACTTAAGCGAATGTAAACAGTTTGCAGGCCGAGGGGGAGCTGTGGATACCATCCGTCACCCCGGTCCAGCAGACAAGTACCCAGACCAGACTGACTCTCGCAGACCTTGCAAGGGTTGTTATGATGAGTCTTGTGCTGTGTATATATTGAAAAGTAGGAAGAACATAAACACTTTCTAAGTCTAGGAGTTTTTTTCCCTTAGTGCTAACCGGTCACTCGAAGTGGCAGGAACGACAGATTCAGTCTCAATAACAGTGGTGCCAGTGTAGAGAATTTCGACCTTAAAATCATTCAACATTATGAACCGCACAGTATGAAGCGTCTGCAAAGAATTTTAGCACATATTACCATGCTCAGTCACATCAGTGGGTGAAAGAGGGGATCTGGGATCATCTGGAAGTGAACGTTCCTTTCTCTTGTGGTCATGAGCAAAATGAAAGCATTGACATTTTTTTTTAATGCTTGTTTATTTATTTTGAGAGAGAGAGAAAGAGAATCGCAAGTCCCAAGCAGGCTCCGCGCTGTCGGCACAGAGCCCGACGTGGGGCTTGAACTCCCGAACTATGAGATCATGACCTGAGCTGAAGTCCAGAGTTGGGCGCTTAGCTGACTGAGCCACCCAGGCACCTCTACAGTTATTCTGCAACATCGTGGGTTGTGAGCATTTCTTGCCAGCAGTGCTGCGGGCGGGGGATTCTTCACTTCCCATGTGCTGTAGTATAATCCAGAAATACTCAGGTGTTCTAGGAAATATCAGTACGAAGAGTTAGCTGTCATAGCCCAGCGGCCCATCCAGTCACCTGTAGCCACGTGAGCAGTAAGTCACAGGTGCAGACACCTGACCGCTTTTTTTAATGGCCTGGGATCCGTGCGTCGAACACCCTACTACCTTCTCTCAGTCTCTTCTCACAGAAGATGAGGTGACGAGACTTGGCACGCTGAAACGCCGCTCCCATCGACTGGCGGCGTGCAGGCCACAGTCTGAAGGCCGTGTGTGTTCTGTCTTCCGCGTAGATCGTGAAGGTCTGTTTGAGCCGGCACTTGGGGCGCCAGCCTGGGATGCAGGGAACGGAAAGGTGACGGCGCAGAGTGGAGACACTGAATGTGGGATGTGGCGGGTCGGCCTGGACGGGCGGCAGCTCTGAGAAGTGCGCGCAGACCACCCATGGGCCTGGGTCGGGGGTGGAGGTGGGACGGAGAGGAGGCCCAGGGACACAGTTCTTGGAGGACCTGATGTCCTTAGAGGGTGGGAAAGAAATAGCCACACGGAAGACTGAAGAGAGTATGGGGCGGAGTGGGGGTGGGGGGGCAGCTCCTGGCAGTGGTGTGCCCTGGAACCCAGAGATCTTTCCCCTGGACCGCAGACTGCAGCCCCCCAGCCAACAGGCCAAATCCGGAAGAGGCATTTATCTTGTTTGTTTGGCCTGCTGGGCTTTTCTGCCATTGCCGGCCCTTAAAAATAGTGGAAAGGCGCCCCAGCTTCCCGGGCTTTCTGGCACGTTCCCACGTGGTGTCTGCCAGTCCGACCTGAGCAGCTGTTCCCCACGTACCTCACCACCTGTGCGTGTGTGTTTCCAGGTAGGCCCACGTTAGCCCTTTAGATCGCCGGCCCAGCCCCTCTGGGTATCTGCGCGTTTGCAGACACGGCCCTTGACCACAGGCTCCCTTCCGGGCAGCCCTGCAGGAGGTGAGGTCACCTGCGTCTACATCCCGTCTGTGGGTAGCCTGTACCCCCAAGTTGCTCCGCAAAGATGCAGGGATGGGGGGTTTTACTTCCCAGCTTCGCTTTTCATAAACTGGGTTTTATTAAAGCTTTCAGAGCCTCCTCAAACTTTATTCACCCTAACGTTATGCAGGTGAACAACACTGTGTTCTTAATACAATCCTATAAATTAGAAAGGGGTGGGGGTTAAGAGGGGCACCTGGATGGCTCAGTCAGCTGAGCCTCCGACTCTTGATTTTGGCTCAGGTCATGATCTGACATTTCGTGGCTTTGAGTCCGAAGTCAAGCTCAGAGCTGGGAGTGAGG